>NC_090929.1:780351634-780663301 GCF_040938575.1 Ambystoma mexicanum
TGCAATAGTCAAGTTTACAATTAACGATTGCACCAGCTATTATAGCCAAGTTGGGTTTGGATAAGTACAGGCGAATTTGCCAAAGGAGGTTAGAGAAGATCGCACAGGTAGATTTAAGATAGGATGTATGTCTTTTTTAAGAAAGATGAGAATCCATGTAGACCCCTAAGATCTTTAGATGATCAGAGACCTCAATAATACTGTTGTTGATTTTAAAACCAAGGTACTTATCCTCAAGGAGTTTAAGTCTCTGGGAGGTACCAACAATCATTAACTCTGTTTTGGCTTCATTGAGAGCCAAAGAGTTAGATGCCATTCAGGTTTGTATCGTTGAGAAAACATCTCTAACTCTACACGCATCTTGTTCATAGTTTCCAGACAGTGTGAACCCCAGCTGTGTGTCGTCAGCGTAATTAGTAAAACTGACCCATGGAACGTAGCATGTCACATAGGAGTTTGGAGAAGATATTGAATAGAAGAGGCGACAAGCAAGAGCTTGATAACCCACCCTGAGACAAAGGGTGGCGGAGAGGAGAATCCGGAACAGCAGACAAGGCCGGGCAGGTAGGGTGGGGGGGGAAAGGGATGAAGGGTTCAGGGTCTGTGGGGAAGCATGCAAGTTGGGTTGTATTTGTTACGAAGTGGAGGACTAACAAGGCATTGCTGGGAGCAACTAGGCCCGATTGGGCTGGGAGGGAGTGGAGGTGGGTGCCTGGAAGGGACACTAGAAGACTGTGCTAATGATTGTTGCAGAGAGACAGGCTAAACACTCAGTGGTTTGCCAATTCATGAGCACAGAGTGTGATGAATGTTTATTTCCTTACGTTTGCGTTTCTTTTTATTCATCATTGCCGTGTAATGCCTATTGTCTGGTTGCTGAAAGGCAATGAAAAGAAGTTAAAGAAAACAACAAGAAAATATGGCACAGAGGTTTCTAGCTGAAGAAGAGAAGGGGAGAGTGTCAGGTGGGAACTAGATAGGCAGAGGAAGAGATGCGAGAGCGCTTTTGGCAGGGATGAACACCACCTCTGTTTTGGTAGAGTCTGATCCCTCTATCAACATTTGCAACTGTCTATTTGCCATTAAATATTGGATGGTTTAGCACTCTGATGTCAGAGGAGAGCTCAGGAAAAGATAAGATGATTTCGGTGTCATCTGCAAACAATTGGTAAGAGAACCCAAAGGAGGAGATTAGTGCCCCAAGAGCAGAGGTGTAGAGTGTAAGGTGGAGCGGACCCAAGACAGAGACTTGTGAAACACCAACAGTTAGAGGAGTGAGTTGAGAGGTGTTGCTCGAGGAGAGAGAGAATTGGTGAGGTGCAAGTTAGGATTCAATCCTCTCAAGGGTTCGATCACGAACCCCACGAATATTAAAGTTACTCAACGTAGTGACTGGAGTACTCATAGTCCTTAGTCAACTTTCCTCCATCCTTGTGGGTGTCCCCAACATGGCGACGGTACCGGAACCTTTGGCAGTGAACTAACTGAGCTTTGCCTTTAAATTTAGTACAGCGCGCAGCAGCGCGGCCTTGGGTGTGGAACACCCCACCGAGGCCCTGCCCTCCGGCACCTCAGTTCAGTCCGCTTTGAATACATCGGACGCTTAGATACCTAGCTACGCCTATTACATATTAGCCATTGGCATACTAGCGGGGGAAGGCTGGTGGGACATATGGAGGAAAGGGGACTAAGGACTATGAGGACTCTAGTCACTACGGTAAGTAATTTGAATTACTCATACGTCCCGTCCCCTTTCCTTCATCCTTGTGGGTGATTCCACCAAACATAGGGTGGAGCTGTGATAACCTGCCTCATATCTAGAACGAAGTAAAAAGTTTCTTCTGAACCACCTGAACTAAGCATCGAGCTTGGAGCTGGTGTCCAGTGAGTAGTGCTTAGAGAAGGCCGACGGAGTGGCCCAAGTAACCGCCTTACAGATGACCTCCCAAAAAGCATGTCTCTGAAACACGACGGCCGTTGCCTTAGCTCCGAACGCAGGGGCATAAATCTCCTCAGGAACAGGTCTGCCCATGGCTGTTTATGCCTCCGAAATGGCCTGGACTATCCAACAGGCGATGGAAACCTTGGAAGCATGAGAGCTGGCAATGGGGCCCAAAAGTCACGAACAATGTGTCAGACTTCCATAAGGATTGCGTCCGAGAGTGATAAAATGTGAGGACCCACTGGAGGTCCAAGGAATGTAGGGCCCTCTCTGCCTCAGACTGCAGGTTCTGGAAGAACAGTGGCAGGCAGATCTCCCGATTCAGATGAAATGGAGATACCACCTTGGGCAAGAAGTTTGGGTGGGTGTGCAAGATGACCTTGTTGGGAAACGTGGTGAAGGGCTCGTCCACGCCTGCAGCTCACCAACCCTACATGCAGAGGTGAGAGCCACCAGTAAAACTGTCTTTAGTGTCAACAAGCAGATGTCCACAGAGGCCATCAGCTCGAAAGGCTTGTGCTGCAAAGCTGCCAGAAGCACATTGAGGTCCCAGGTGCAGCCTATGCACTGGCGGAAAAAGCCTAGACAACCCTTTAAGGTGGGCCTTAACCACCGGGTTGGCCGCAGAAAACACATGCTCAGGGGAATTCTTATAAGCCCCAATGGCCACTAAAAAAAGTGAACCAAGTATCCACCGGAACTCCAGAACAAGCAAGGTGTGCTGAAAAAGCCAGTAAGTCATCCAGAGGACAGGGTCCAGACCTTGATACAAGCCCAATGGCAGAACCTAGTCCATTTACTGTTTTACTGGGACTGAGTCAAGGGCCTCCTGGCCTGCTGAATGATGTCCTGTTGTCATTCGAAAAGTGAGCATATTGAATCCTCAGCTGGTCGGGAACCAGGCCGCCAGCTTGGCTTAATGCAGATGCTCCACCGCTCCGCCCTGCTGCGTCAGGAATCCCCTGCTGGATATCGAAAGGCGGAACGGACCTTGGGAGCAAAACTGCAGCAGACCTGAAAATCAGGGTTTCAAAAGCCAGTGAGGGGCAATAAGGATGAGGCTGCAACCCACCGAAGCACCGGAACCTGCAGAGGATTCGTTGGAGCAGAGGGGTGGGTGGGAACACAAAATGCCTGCGGCCGTGCCAACAGATTTGGAAGGCATCTCCCAGAGACCCCCAACCCCATCCTGGCCATGAAGCAAACTGGAGGCACTTGGAAATCAGAGGGGATGCAAACAAATCCAGGTCTGTGAACTCCCAACGCTGGAACTGGGACAACAAGGAGTCTGTATGCAACTCCCCCTCGTAGGTGATGAACCCCAAGCGGCTCAGCTGGTCTGCTTCTGCATTGCTGTCCCCCGTGAGGTGGACTGCTGAAATAATAATAATAATAATAATAATAATAATTAGGCTTTTATATAGCGCTACAAACCCTCAGGTATCCGAGCGCTGCTTATTATTACCCACGGTGTGTGGTGCTCATTTATCGACCTCGGAAGGATGAAAGGCTGAGTTTGGCCCCGCCGGGATTCGAACCTGCGTTAACAGGCTCTGCACGGGTGTCAAAGCGAGCGCTCTACTCGCTGTGCCACTTGACTTGACCAAATCCCTGAACCCCGCCCCCCCCCAATCAGGGCCCATTCCCAGATTGATACCGTATACATGCAGAGGAGTGGGGAACGGGTGCCACCCTGCTTGTTCAGGTAAAACATTGTAGTAGAATTGTCCGTCCTGACCAGAACAGACTTGTCCCTGATGAGGGGCATAAACGCCTTGAGGGCCAGGCCCACTGCCCTGAGCTCAAGCAGATTGATATGCAGGAGGGTTTCCATCCTCAACCATGCTCCATGAATTGCATAGCCCTCCAGAGTAGCCACCAGGACAGGCTCCGGTCAGGTGAAGGGGGCTCCCACTGAAACATTGCCATCCATCAGCCACCAGCTAAGATCTGGCAGTAGGCACACAGTTATTGGGACCCTGTCCGACTGAGACCGAGTCTCCTGACCCCAATTGGCAGCCAGGTGGAGCTGGAGGCGCCACATCTTGAGGCGCCTCATCTTGAGGCAAGTGTGCTATACAGTGAACACGCAGGAGATCATCAGGCCCAGAATGTGCTGGAACCACCATGCCAGGGTGGTTGAGGTGGCTGAAAGTGCCCCAGCGCGTTGAAGAGGGACAGAGGCCTCTAGGGCATAGGGAACACCCGCTGAATGGTAGTGTTCCAATGCACCCCTAGGAAGACTAGTTCATGAGATGGGCACAACTGTGACTTCCCCTGGTTGAGGGAGAACCCCAGCTGATGAAGGATATCCACCAATGTCTGGCAGGAGTGTGCCACCCCTTAGGGTGACCCCTCCCTCACCAGCCAGTCGTCCAAATAAGGGTACAGATGGCGGCTCTCCAAGCAGAGAAGGCCTCCCACTGTGTTCATCAACTTTGTGAAGACACGAGGGGAAGAGTTCAGGCCAAAGCGCAGCACCTTGTACTGAAAGTGGTATGACAATCATGAACCGCAGAAACTTCTGATGCGGTTGGTAGATGGGTGCAGGCAGGTACGCATCCTTGAGGTCCAGGGAACACATCCAGTCCCCTGCACACAGAGACTCGGCTATGTGCGCTGAGGTAATCATCTTGAAGCGTTCCAGCGGTATTGGCAGATTTAGAAAGGACAGGTCCTGGACAACCCTCTGGCCCGCCTGGTTGTAATTGGGTACCGCAAAAATCCAGGAATAGTACCTGGAACCTACAAGAGGAACCAGTTCTATCGCCTGCATCTCCAAGAGCGAAAGGACCTCCCCGTAAAAGAGCCGGGGACCCGTTGTGACAAAGAGGAGGAGAGGATGACAGAGGCAAAGGAAGAGGAAGACTGAAGCCCGTGGAGACTATGGATAGAATCCCCAGGTTGCTGAGAAGACGCTTCCAGGTGTCCTGGAACAGAGCCAAACGACCCCCACAGGCGAACTGTCTTGCCCGACCTTGACGTCACTGCTTCTCAGCGTCAGAGGTGGGGGCAGAGGAGAGGCAGTGGAAAAACCTGCACAACGTCCTCTGATGCTTCCTCCAGTTGTCGCTGGGCGACCTGTCAGGCCTCTGTGTTCTGTGGTCCCGAAACCCCTTGAAGCTGGAGAAAGCGCATGACTTGAACTCCGTCCTGCCCTGGGACTGAGGGAAGGATTTCTGTCCATGTTTTGTCAGGATGGCCAAGGACTTGGCAGCCCGATCGGACGTTTTCTTCTTTGTCAATTCGTGATCAGTTGACAAACTGAAAAGGTCCAGGTCCTCAAAAGTCAGATCCAGGATCCGCTCCTGCCCCTCAGATGAAAACATAGTAACATGCATCCACGCCGTCCTTCTCATCTCGACACCAAGGCTCAGCCCTCTGCTGGCTGTGTCGATGTGGGAGATCAAAGACTCATGAGGTCCTGCGCAATGGCCCAGGCATCTGCCAGATGGGCCTTGAAGGAGGCTTGCTTGTCCAAAGGGAGGTCAGGCAGAAATTCCCTGAGCCCCCGCCACAACTTCTGGTTAGCTGCAGACAAGTGGGTATCTGTGTTGGCTTGTTGTAGATGCAGTCCTGAGATGGAAAAACAGCGCTTTCCCAAAGACTCCAGGACTTCGTCCTCCTTGGAAAGACAACTGGAGGTGGCTCCCATGGAGGAAGACAACGAAGACGATGGTTTGGAATACAAGAAGGCCGCATCCGCCACTGAAGAATGAGACTGCGGGTGGGAGGCCAGGAGGATTGGCTCCCCATTTGTCAGTCTGAACCTGCGGTCCAACTTCTTGTTCATCTGAGTGTTGGTCCTGGGCTTCTCAGAGACCTTTCGTGCCACCTACAGGACATTCTTCTGGAGAGGGATACCAGACCGGATGGTGGTGTGCTTACCCAAGACCTCTGCTAGCACTCCTACCTCATGGGGGGCTTCATCGGGCAGAGAGACCACCCCCCACTGACGCTTCAAGGGGTAAGGGGATTGGGATCATCTTGTATAGCCTATTTGATGGGCAAAAGCATTGGCGGGCCCTGACATGGATCAAAGATGGCCGCTGGCCTGGCAGGCTCAGCCATGTGACTCTCTGCAATTTTGAAACCTAGTGCCACGCCCTGGACAGGACGGCGCGCAGGCCCTCTCCCACAAGAGGCCTCCGACATGGGAGGATACAGCTTGGGTCTTGCACCCGAAGTAGAAGCGTCGACCTCAAATCACTCCGGTAGGTGCTGAGCCCTCGGCCAGTCGTCACATCCTGACTCACGACCTCGGAGAGAACTCCGGTAGGCTGGACGCACTCGGCACCTGTGCTGGTAGTCATGCTGGACTGTGTAAAGGACATACTCTTGGAGGTGGCACTTGACAATCCCTTACCCCCTGCGGGTGAAGAAGAGGACAAGATTGATCACCCTTCAAAGGACGGCCCGGTAGGGCTCCCAAGTCCCTCAGCTTGGGAGCCGGTAGACAGGATGTCCTCAGGTCTTTCCGTGGGGCACCCAGAAGAGCCTCTGGGGCCATCGGCTTGGGAGCTGGTATCTTTAGAGGCCTTGGGCCTGCCAGAACCTTAATCCGAGGAACCCCAATGCCTGCCTGATGCCTGGGAACCCTGGGGAAGGAGTTGCTGCGCTGGGAAGCCGTGCCGAACAGAGGACCAACTTTGTTTTGACGAGAGAGCCTGGAGACAAAGTCCTTGAGGTGGGAGGGAGGGGGTGAGAAGTGTGGAAGATCTCCCTCCACTGCAACAACCGATTCTTCAATGCCCTATGACCGAGAGCGATGCAAGCCGAACATGCGTCCCAGCAGTGGTCAGGCCCCAAACACTCAAGACAGAGGGCCAGGGGCGGGGGGGGAGGGCGGTTGGGGGGGGGAGGGTGCAAGGCCGGGAACGGGCAGTCGCATGAGGCACATCTCGTGAATCCTCCTGTGGCTGAGATGCGCCGGGGGAGGCGAGGCACCAAAGGGAAGTTAAATAAGATTGAAAAAACAAAACGAGGAGCAAGTGGAAAGCTAAAAAATCTCTGTGCTGGCTGCCAGGTCCGACACCATCCATGCGGAAAAACGAGCTGTGGTTAGGTGCATCTGCAAGGAATACCTGAGGCCACGCCCCCTCGCGCTATATTAAAGCTCAATTTTTCACTACCAAAGGTTCCGGTACCGTTCCCATGTTGGGGACCGCCCATAAGATTGATTGACATGTGAAAGGCAGCACACAGGTCAAGAAGAATTAAGATAAAGGATAGGTTGGAGTGCTTAGCAGAGAGCAGTTCAAATTCATGAGAGCAGTTTCTGTCGAGTGACAGCAGCAGAAATCTGCTTGTAGGGGGTCTATAAGATCATGGACGTCTAAGAAATTGGTAAGATAGTTGAACACAACCGTTTTGAGCACTTTAGAGTAGTGTGGAAGGTGAGACACAGGGCAAAGTTTAGCTGGTAGGTTTGCTCAGCCCCTTACTTTTATAGAAGAGGGATGAACGTGGCTGTTTTGAATACAGAGGGGGAAGCAAGCAGAGTTGAAGAACAGGTTGAAGAGTTCAGCGAGGTGAGTGGCAACTAAATGGGCAATAGGCTTGACTAGGTGAGCAAGAAGGTCTGATGGGGCACACGAGGGGTTAGCCTTCATCAGTAGAGATAGCACTTTATCAGTATTAGTGTGACTAAAGTGGGAGATAGAGGTAGGGGATGATGTAGAGTAGGCAGGCTGTAAAATGTTAGGAGGAGGGAGTGTGAGGAAGGTCTCTAATTTTGGAAATCTTTATAGAAAAGTATTCAGCTAGGACATTAGCCATGAGAGTGGAGTTGACAGATTTAGAAAGAGGAGTGAGTTTAGGGTGCCCTGTACCCGGTGAGGATGGTTGGAGTGAGAGTCATTGAGGGTTAGGTAGAATTCCCTTTTCGCTCTATCCAGAGTGGACTTGAGAGAGTTCAGGGCAGAGAGGTAGAGTTGCAGGTTCTCATGCGAGTTGGTACACCTTCATTTGCGCAGCAGACGCATGTATGTATGGAGAGAGCATATGAATGGGGTGAACCATGGCTGAGGATGCGGAGACTGGGGTGAAAGTAAGCAGTGGAAAGTGAGAGGAGAATACGTCATATAGTAGGGATTTGAAGATCGAGAAGTAAGTGTTGGTGGAAGAGGCATCAGTTGTGAAGGAGGAGAGTGAGAACTGTAGGTCGGAGAGAAAGGGCGTAATGGCAGAAGGTTTACATTTACTTTAAGTAACAGGTAAAGCATGTAGTGAGGAACGCTCGGATGGTGGAAAGGAGATGGCAGTGGAAACAATTGAGTGATTAAATATGTACAATGTGACAGTAGTATTAGTGGCTGGGGTGAGGTAGAGATGAAGATATGCAAAGAGTTACCCCCTCCCCCGCCTCATTGTGTGGGCAGGCAGGTTATGGGTAGAGTGGAGAGCGTGGTCACTAAGAAAAGACTGAAGTTCCGATTACTGAGAAGTGGTTGAGAGCGAAGGTTAAGGTCACCTAAGAGAATGAGGTGAGGTTTAGCGGAAAAACAATAAAGGTGTTGCCCAAGATCATCCAAGAATAGTCCAGTGGGACCAGGAGGGCGATAGGTGGAGTTATGAACCGAGTGAGGGAGAGCAATAGTAGAGATGGTGAATTCAATGGAGGTAAGAGAGGAAGTGGCATTGGAGATTTGTGAGGCGTTGAGGCGGAAGAGGTGTCAGACGCACCCCCCTCTGCCAGTCAGTCGAGCAGAGTGAATGAAGGATAGTTTGGAGTCATGCAATGCCACCATAGTGGCAGTGTCAGATGGAGAAATCCAGGTTTCAGTGATAGCAAGGTGGCCTAAAATAGGTGAGCTGGAGTGAAAATAGTCATAAAGGAAGCTTTGTTGCATACGGACTGAGCATTCCAGAGTACAATGTTCATTTAATGAGGTAAGGAAGAATATAGAAGAGGTGTCTCGGAGGACGAAAGGTGAGGTGGATTGGTGTTACAGAAGGTATCGTTAAGCTTGTCGGCTTTGTTTGTTGGAAGGAGGTGGAAGAGATATGGGGCAGTGGGAGTTTGAGTTTTAGAACAGGGAAAGGAGAAGGTTTTAGCGTGATTGGAGAAAGCGTAGGGAAAGACGAGTAGCAGAAAGAGCAGGACTCAATGCATTATAAGTCAGTAGTACAGTGTGGAGAGACTGTTCAGTAATTAGGAAGCTGGGGTACTCACAGGTGCAGTTATATGCAAATAGTTGTTTTAGTGGAGTGTTGGAGTTTGATTTGATTGTTCATTGATTTTGCATTTCTTTGGCAACCCACGGCTAACGGGGAACACAATGAAATAGAGAAGAATAAAATAGCAACCCTTAGTTCGGTCTTCCCTTTACTCTGGACACCCGGGCGAATGGACAGTGCTTATATACCCAATGTAACCCGAAAGTATCTTTGTCAGAGGTCACGGGTGCAGTCCCGAGATTGATCCTGGATGCTTCTTTTGGGTCTCCTGACCTCTGCAAGCAGCCTCGGGGAGATGGAAAGAGGGCTTCTGCTGGTGTTGGGGTGAGCTGGCCTGACTTCTGTCCCTACCAATTTATACCAAGAAAAATAATCTAAACAAAAATACAGTAAGGATGTTGCCCACACACAAAGCAATGTTGGCTGGTTTCTGACCTCACCTAATTGTTTCTTGTTCCTTGTTCAAAAGGCCAGGGTGTCTTGCCCTTTTGGATAGTTCCAGTCAAAACCCCAGGTTTCTCTAATAAAGTGTGTCCCCTTCTTTGGGGCTCAGGTCAATCTATTTCCGTTGGAATACAGGAGAAACTGTCCCAGTCTCTGGACTGCTTGGACATTTGAATGCTATATGGGTTGTATGTCCAAAAAAGGTACTTTACACTCAAGAGCTTGCTGCACTCCCCTCTATATAGTGCTTTCCTGCTTGTTACACCTCCCTTGGGTCTCAGGTTCTGCATCTTGTTAACTAGCTTACACCCCAAATTGGGGGTCTGGCTTTCTCCCCACCTTGGTGTCGGCTTGTTTTTACCCCACCCTGGGTCTTCCAACTTGCCCTGGGGTCAGTTTGCTTCGGCCTTCTTACTTTCACCCCAATCTGGGTCCTACTTTACACCCCAACTTGAGGGTTCTCTCTCTCCCCGCCCTGGGGTGGGTATGCTTTCACCTCAGCGTGGGGTCTCCTGGGGCCAGTATGCCCAGCACCCAGTTCCATGGAGCCTCTGCGTACCTTTGGCTTCTTTGTGGTACTCCTCCGGGTGGGCGTTCCAGGAGTGTGACGTGGTGTTGTAATGTATGAAATGGGTATCTGTGACATCTGCCTGCATCCGCCAGCTTCGAGTGTTATTGTTGGAAGTGTTGGAGGGGGTCTGTTTGGATTGGTGGCGGAGCGTGTGCCATTTGAGAAGGAGAGTTGGAGAAGGCAGCAGATGCAGGTGGTGCGCCAGGCTATTTCTTGAATAAAGGAACCTACCGTTCAACCTGTATCATTTCATCCCTTCTAAGTTACAATACGTGGCTTTTTTCCCCCACGTTTCGCTTCGGGCTCCGTCTGGCTTGGAATCTTGGCTCCCTACTCTGCAGTTTGGAGGGACTTCTGCAGCTCTTCGAGACGGCTGCTGTCCCTAGTTTGGGCATTCTCCAGACATTCTCCTGCCCTCGAGGATCTCCAGGACCAGTCTCCTTTCCAGCTAGGGCTGCCTTTCGTTCTGCACGCGTCTCCGCTTGGAATGCTGGGCATGTGCTTCCTGTCTCTGGCCACACCTCTGGTCTCTGCTGCTCTACAAGCGGCTCTTCTCTTCATCACAGCCATACAGTGGGATGGGGTAGTGCCATATTAGGAACATGTTTGTGAGTGGATTCGGTGAGATCAGTTTTGAGAGGAAGTGAATTTTCCTGCAGGAGCAGAGGTTTCAAGTACTGATTTGAAACCATGGATGTTGGTAATATTCTTAATATTAGGGTGTAGAGAGTTCCTTCCATTGGTAAGGGCCAAGCAGTGTTACAGTGTTGCTGGTGCTGAGGGTAGAGTGCTGGCCTTGTGTAGAGCTTGGTAGAGTGCAAGAGTAGGGAAGCCATGAAAAGACTAGGATTTGGAATTTTAAGAGGGAGTAGTTGCAGAAGAGCCAGCTAGTGTTGAGCCTTGGCGGGCAGAGAGGGGGAATGATTGGGAAAGTGCAATAGTGAAGTGTAGTGTTTTGATCAGGGTTGAGAAAGGATTGGGAGGGCTGCCCTGCAGTAGGCTGGAGCGGTAATCGAGATTTTGTCGAGTGACAGATGAGGAAGGAGTGAGCACCCCAAAGTTGACTTGGGAGGAAGCAAAGAATAAGACCAGGGAGAAGGACATGGGTGAGGGGAAGTGGGAGAAGCATTGTGCAGAGGGAGATTGATGACCTTGGTTTTGGAAGAATTAAACATGAATAAATGAAAGTCAGTCAGATTTTCTAAGGGAGTCCAGGAAGGAGATATAATTCTTGAGGACGGTTATTACAGTTTTTGGACTTTAAAACAAGTGGAGAAGATCACTAATCAGAGGGTGATTAAAGACGCTAGGTCAGGGCACTTAATAGCTGTATTTCTTAAACAACTTGTGGTGCAACAGGATCAATGGGAGCACACAATGGTTTGATGTACTGAAAATAGAAGTAAGTTCAAGAGGGGAGAAGGAAAGAAGGCAGGCTAGGGGAGGGATGAGAGTAAGTATGATGAAGGAGGGAGGGGAGGGAAAGGTGTGTGGGAAGTTGAAACATCTTGGACTTTAGAGGAAAAGTAAAAGGCAAAGTTATTGATTGAACGTGAAGATTGAGCAAGGACAGGGGGCATCATATTTTGTGGAGGGCAGAGGAACATTTACAAGAGGTGGGAACAGAGCAGATGAGATTAGTAGAATAGCAGTATCAAAGTCAGTGATAGTCTTCAATTGGTAAAGAGGGGGGATTTGGTCCCGCGATATAAATGGAGGACCAGGTAGATCTTAGTCCGATGTTGGGTAGTTGTGTTTGAAAGGGGGTCTGAGATCTAGATTACCTGGGGAGGGGTAAGAGCAAGCAGAAATGACTGGAATTCCAACAGGTTACTGGCCTAGTCAAATGAGGGTTGGAACCCCTTTTTTCCAGGAGGTTGTGAGCATTCCAGAGCTAGCCCTGAAGGCCAGCTCTGCCAGCAGTGCCCCAATTCCTGTCCCCCACCTCCCTGTGCCAGTATGTTTATTTGTAGTCCCTTACCTCTAGTATTACCTCACACCTCTTTATACTTTGAGACCACCAGCACGGAGCAGAAAGTCAAACGAGAACAGAAAGCAAGAAAATCAGCTACAACACCCTACACACAGAGTGGAAGGAAAGCAGAAACGGCATGGGAGGAGAAAAGCCAAAGGAAAAGCACAGCCCTTCTGAGACCAGATTGCAGCAGTGCACTGTAGAGGGAGAGGGGGAAAGGGGAGGGATGGGGTATGGTGATGTGGAGAGAGGGAAGAGATACCAAATTTATACGTGCTTAGTCACAGTGTGGTGACCTGTGTCATGTGACCTACAGAGCCCGCCAGTCTTCTCCGGCTTACAGCAACATCCACAATTAGAGAGGAGTCAGTCCCTCCCCACCAAAGAATTTACCTACGGTGGATATGAAATCAAGCCCTGAGACATTAACTTGGAAATTGGGCCTACTGGGCCGCTATGGATGTTCCACAGCACTGAGAGATAAACTGTTCAGGGCTTAACCCACTCTATGTTCTTAACATGCACATACACGTCCTGGGAGAAAAAAAAACAGGCCGGATTGGGCAGGCAAATTAGGCAAATTAAACACCATAGAGGAAGGGAAATAAAAAGACACTGAAAACCTGTTTTTAGGTCAGAGGTGTGGTACGACCAAGAATATATATATATATATATATATATATATATATATATATATATATATATATATATATATATATATATATATATATATATGGGATACATTACTCACCGTAATCGTATTTCTGATGCTTGTATCTGCTTAGATTCACATGCTGTGCATAGGCTGACATCTAGTGGAAGCTGCGGAGTATTACAGTTTGTTTTTCGAAGTCGAAAAATGGGCGTCGACACAGGGCGTACCAGTAACACTAGCCCTAGTGTGACGTCCACTGTACCCATGATCCCTCACGCGTCTAGGATCCCCAGATTGTGTTTTTCCTGACATGAGGTAGCATGAGGAGTAGCGTGAGTACAGATAGTCCAAGCAGATAGACAGAAAGGTAAGACTACAAGCAACCATGCGCCTTCTCTCGGAGGGGAGGAAGGGTGGGTCGCATGTGAATCTAAGCAGATACAAGCATCAGAAATACGATTACGGTGAGTAATGTATCCCTTCTGAGGCTTGTGGAATCTGCTTAGATCACATGCTGTGCATAGATTAGCGAGCAGTACCAGAAGAAGGAGGTGGGATGTGAGAAGGGTCATGAGCAAACAGGTGTCTTAGAACCGCTTGTCCCACTTGTGTATCTGTCTTGGAATGAGTGTCAATGCAGTAATGCTGAGTAAAAGTGTGAATAGAGCTCCAAGTAGCTGCTTTGCAAATGGTGTCGAGGGGAACATTTGCAATGAAAACCAGAGTGGCCCCAATGCCTCTAGTAGAGTGGGCCCTTGGCGTAAAAGGCAGAGTCTTTCCAGAAAGAGAGTAACACAGCTGTATACAGTTGATAATCCACTTTGAGATAGCGCCCTTAGAGACGCGATCCCCCTCTCTGCCTGTAGCTACGGAGACAAACAGTTGATCTGTTTTCCTTAGCGGTCTGGTTTTATTCACATAGTATAAGACCGCCCTACGCACATCTAGGGTGTGTAGTTTCACCTCAGTTGAGCTTTGTGGGTTTTGGAAGAAAGCCGGAAGCTCGATGGACTGGTTTACATGGAACTTGGATATGAATTTTGGTGAGAACCTAGGGTGTGTGCGTAAAACCAGTTTGTCCTTGTGGATAGTAAAGAAAGGATCTTGCACTGACAGAGCCTGAATTTCACTGACCCTTCTTATGGAGGTAATGGCTACTAAGAAGGCCGTTTTATAAGTCAGGTGTTTGAGACTACTTTTATGCATGGGCTCGAAGGGGGGTCCCATGAGCTTAGATAGTACCACGTTGAGGTCCCATCCTGGCGGTGGGTTCGAAATAGGAGGGTGAAGTCTCTTTACTCCTTCCATGAAGGCTTTAACCACTGGTACTTTCCACCACGAGACCTTGTTATGGGATGTGGTGTAAGCCGAGAGGGCTGCCAGGTGTACCTTCAGAGAGTTAAAAACCAACCCTGCATCCAGCAGGTGGAGCATGTATGTTACAACGTTGGAAGGAGTGCAATCAACTGGGTTGATTTGTTTATTCTGGCACCAGATAACGAATCTTTTCCACTTGTCAAAGTAACAGTGCCTTGTATTTGGTTTCCTGGACTCCTTCAGAATGTCCATACACCTCTGTGGTAATTTGAGATGTCCAAACTCTATGACTTCAGGAGCCATGCTGCTAGGTTCATAGAGTTGGGTTCCTGATGCACTGTTTGACCTTGTTGCTGGGATAGAAGGTTGTACCAGGCTGGGAGTCTGATGGGCTCGCACACCGCCATCCTGCGTAGGTGTGGAAACCATGGTTGTCTGGCCCACATGGGAGCAACTAGGATGAGCGTCATCGATTCCTTGTTCATCTTGTACACCACCTTCCTGATGAGAGGAGTTGGTGGAAAAGCGTACGCAAACATCCCTGACCAGTTCATCCACAGGGCATTCCCCTGGGAGTCCGGTTGGGGGAACCTGGATGCGAATCCTGGACATTGTTTGTTTTCGCTTGTGGCGAATAGGTCTATAGTGGGGAAACCCCACTGAGAGAAGAGATCTTCTACTACGTCTCTGTGAAGGACCCATTCGTGTTCTTCTGGGAGGGATTCTCTGCTTAGAGCATCCGCTAGGGAATTGAGCTCCCCTGGAACATGTTGCGATGACAGGAAGATGTTCCGTCTGAGTGCCCATATCCATATTTTCTGGGCAAGCTTGGACAGATTTGGCGAACGAGTCCCTCCTTGTTTGTTCAGATAGAACATGGCTGTCGTGCTGTCCGTCCTGATCTGCACCGACAAGTTCAGTAGATGGGGCTCGAACGCCTGCAGCGCTCGGAATACTGCCAGAAGCTCTAGCAGATTGATGTGGTTCTTGGCTACTGAGTGAGACCAGAGACCCTGAGCTGTGTGGTGGAGATGGTGAGCTCCCCACCCCGTCAGGCATGCATCTGTAGTCACCACTGCCTGTACTTCGGGATCGTAAAAGGGTTTCCCCTTTGCGAGATTCTCTCTTGTCCACCAGTGTAGGTTCTTTACGAGTGTTGGCGAAACGACCACTAGATCGTCCCACTGACCACTTGCCTGAGACCACTGTTTCGCTAACCATTCCTGCATGGGACGCATGCGCAGACGCGCGTGTTGGACCAGGTAAATGCATGACGCCATCATGCCCAATAACCGCATAGCTTTGCGTACTGTTATCTGTTGACCTGACTGATAATGCGGAATTTGCAGAAGTATATTCCGAATTCTTTCTTCCGAAGGGAAGGTCAATCCCTTTTGAGTATCTAGGATAGCTCCTAGAAACTGTTTTGAGGTGCTTGGCACCAGACTTGACTTTTTCTCGTTGATGGAGAAGCCTAATTCGTGGAGGAGGTCGATAGTCCTCTGAATGTTTGACCTGCAGATTCCCGGGGTTTCCCCCGTTATGAGCCAGTCGTCCAGATAAGGGTACACTGGGATTGCCTCCCTGCGTAGGTGTGCAGCTGCCACCGCCCGTACCTTGGTGAATACCCTTGGTGCTGAAGCTATCCCGAAGGGCAGTACCTTGAATTGGTAGTGGCGACTGTCCACCTTGAAGCGCAAGTATTTTCTGTGCGCCGGGAGCATGGAAATATGAAAATAGGCATCTTTCATATCCAAGGTTGCCATGTAATCCCCCTTTTTTAGGAGTGGGATTACCTCTTGTAGCGTGGTCATACGGAATTTTTGGGGCTTGACATACTTGTTGGCAGGCCGTAAGTCCAAAACTGGGCGCATTGTTAAATCTTTCTTTGGCACAAGGAAGTAAGTTGAATAGATACCCTTGTTTACCTGGTGTCCAGGGACGAGTTCTATCGCGTCCTTTTCTAGCAGAATGGCGATCTCCTCGAGGAGGATCTTCTGATGTTGCAAAGAGTGGACTTTTTGTCTTGGAGGATGGTTTAGGGGACGTTGCAGTAGTTCTATACAGTACCCATTGGATACCGTTGACAGCACCCATCTGTCGGATGTTATCCCTTCCCATGCCTGGGTGAAGCTGGATATTCGTCCCCCTACTGGGGTTGCATGGGAAGGGACCCTGAACTGAGCGTCACTGCTTTGGCGGAGGCGTGCCTCCTCCTCTACTGGGGCTGCCTCTGCCTCTACCACGTCCTCTTTTACTAGCCCTACCATACCCCTGGGTAGACTGTTGTGAGTTGGTGTTCCACTGTGTACCCTGGGTGTGGGAGTAGCTATTTCCTCTATTGGAATTGTGGCCGCGGGGGCGACGAAAATTGCCGTTCCCTCTTTGGTTAGGTGGTTTGGTAGTTAACTGGCCAAGGGATTTGAGGGTGTCGAATTCTTCCTTAGCGTTTTTTAGAGCGTCCTCGACTGCCTTCCCAAACAGGAGATCACTTTCCACTGGTTTGTCTAAGAGTGCAGCTTGTGTTTCTGCTTTGAATCCCGACTGCCTCAACCAAGCATGTCTTTTGATGACAGTCCCCTCTGCTATAAGTCTACCCGCATTGTCTGCGGCGTCCAGAGTTGCTTTTAAAGTGCAGCCTGAGACGTTTCTTCCTTCTGCACAAATGCGAGCTAGCTGGCTCTTAAGGGGTTCGGGAGCAGAATCTATTAGTGCTGCCACTTCTTCCCACTGATGACAGTTGTAGCTAGCCAACAGTGTGGTGGAATTCGCGATTCTGGCTTGGTAGGCTGCCGTGGAAGCTACTTTTCTGCCAAAACCATAAAGTTTTTTACTTTCCTTGTCGGGGGGAGCCTCAGAGGAAGATAATGGTGTACCAGCTCTTTTGCGGGTGTTGGTTACTACTAGAGAGTCTGGCTTAAGTTGACCTCTAATATATAGGGGGTCCGACTGGGCTGCTTTAAACAGCTTCTCCACCCTCGGGTTCACAGGTCTTGTCAGGTTTGGGTTGACAAGGGATGGTGCTATTCTGCGTTGAATAGATTTCAGGATGGGAATGGTCTGGGCTACTGGCTTCCTTTCCCCTATTAGTTCTTCCGCAAAGTCCCTTTCTTCCTGGACACCTTGTGTGTCTATGTGGAAGTGGTTAGCTGCCCGAAAGAGCAGTTCATTCAGGAGGGGCTGATTATCTATTGGGGAATCAGACACTGGGGCTTCCCTTTCGACTGGTGAGTCAATTCGGAAAATATCTGGGCTATTTTCTGGCTCATCCTCGTCTTCGTCTTGATAGGGTCCCTTGACCCTGAGGGGGAATCTTCCTGAGGGTTTAAAGCTAGGAGTTGTTCAGGGTGTCTTTCGAAGAAATTCGCCAAGGAAGACATCCTTGACATTACTCTGTCAATGTCGTCGCATGACCAGAGTTTGGAGCTTGGGGTGACCTTGCTGGGACTTTCTATGGACTGGCCCTGAGAAGACTTGGATGGGGGAGTCAGTTCTTTTGTTGTGGGTTGTTTCCTTTGCTGTTTACCCCCTTCCCCGTGGGTGGAAGTGTGTTTACCCTTTCCCTTATCTTTCGACGCCTGGCGTCGAGGATCGGAGGTGGAATCCCTGTCTTTCGAAGTAGCCTTCGAAACTGGGCCCTCTTTACTCCCAAGTGATGTACCCTTTTCTTGGGGTGCAGGCTGGGGATGGAAGTCGTGTTCGTCTCCGGACGATTGCTCTTCCGTGATGTTAATGGTCGAGGCACTATGTGCAAGTGTGGAGGCTTGCCTGACGTCGTGCGGCGACCTCGACCGGGACCGCCCAGAGGACGTTCTTTCGGACCGCTCCTTCTGTGCCTCTTTCCGAGGTTTCGACGACGTCGAATCTCGGGTGGATTTTTTGTGTTTAGCGTGTGTATGTGTAACGCTTTTGTCGCCGGGGGACTTCCCCATAGTCGCCGGGACGGACGACCTTCCGAGGCCGGGGACGTGCGTTCGGCTGTCTTTCGACGCCTTGGTGCCCTCGCCGTCCGAAAGTTCGGCGTCGCTGCCGTCGCTGAAGGTACCCTCCGCCTCCATAGCTGCTAGCTTGGCGTGGTGGGCCCAACGCTTGGTGGAGCGGTCCTTGAGAGTTTTGGCCTTAAACCTACTACAGGCCCTGCAACCCGCCTCGGGGTGGTCTCTGGGTAGGCAAAGATTGCACGTAGCGTGCTTATCTACCCAAGGGTATTTTTTGTTACACTTGGGGCAAAACTGAAAGGGCGTACCCTCCATACGCGCCTGTGGGCAGCGGGCAAGTGTGTGTAGGTAATAAGGTGTCTATATATATATATATCTATATAGCCGAGTGTGGAAGTGTACCACCCCCCACTCTCCCTACTTGTAGGGCCGAGGCCAGCGGCCCAGGCCCGAGCCGAGGCGGAAGCCTCAAGGCCCAATCCGTCGGTATTCGACGTTGATCTCCTCCCCGGTTCGACGTCGAGATGTTGATCGACGAAGGTTGACAAAACGGGGCAAATTATAATTATTTTTAGTGAAAATATGGCAAAGCCAGGGAACTCCGATGAAGTGCTTCCGACCAGAATGGCGGAAAAAAACAATCTGGGGATCCTAGACGCGTGAGGGATCATGGGTACAGTGGACGTCACACTAGGGATAGTGTTACTGGCACGCCCTGTGTCGACGCCCATTTTTCGACTTCGAAAAACAAACTGTAATACTCCGCAGCTTCCACTAGATGTCGGCCTATGCACAGCATGTGATCTAAGCAGATTCCACAAGCCTCAGAAATATATATATATTTTAAAGCGACAACTTCTGCACCATACGACAGCTGCAACAGTAGTTCTTGTTGGCACAACATCAGCAGCAGTCCTTGCTTTAGGATGATAATAATTTGTGGAGTTGTCACTCGGCAACCACACTATAGTCATTGAATTACATTGTGAGGACCAGTTTAGCAGAGCGGTCAAACTGCAAAAGGTACCATATTCACTTGGATTCCCTTTGGGAAAGGCACCCGCATGATCCTGATCCTATCACTAACCCTACACTTACTTACAGTGCCGGTTTGGCATAAGGACCATTAGCATAGACATCAGAAGCAGATTTGTCTGTTCCAATACTTCCCATTAAAGACTGAACACCATGTGAGCATCTACAATTCATTGGGTTCCCTGTGGGTATTTTAACTCTATATAAAGCCAGCACGTCATATAGGTTTCAAGTTATGAAAAATATTTTGTCGGGATGGTGGCAATTATAACTGTACAGGGTGGCTAGTCCATGGTGCAATGATCGGTTTAAACAAAGGCTGTGGTGTCAAACAAGTATCCTGGCTGCAACAAAAGTCTCTGGGGTTTATACCTCATGAATCAGAGGATCTCTGCTTACAGCCAAGTCTCTCACATCCCACGTCAGCTCCTCTACGTCTCGTCTTAATCTCTCATCTTTGCCACCTCCCTATGTTAGGGTTTTGGCACTAGTTCCCAACTCTTCGTCCTCAACTACCGCCATGTCCGTTTATAATTGCCTCATGCCTAAGGAGACCTCTTTTACATTTCCTAGATTCTGCTTTGCTTTCTGCATGCTCCATTCCAGAATGCTCTCCAAACTCTATGCCTCCTTCACCCAAATTTCAGTGTCTAATTCTTTTACTTGCCTTTTTGTGTCACCTCAAACTTTCCCAATCTCCAGCTAGACTCTTCTTCCAAAACCCTCTCGTTCTCTGACACACTTTTCTCCTCCAGCCACCTCCTGAGCACACACCCCATTTCTCCTCCATGGTCGCATCGAACATTCTCCTGAACACATTCTTTGTACTCTCCCTTGACGTCAACTCCATCCTCCGTAATGTGATCTCCTTTCTCTGCACATGTCGAACGCTTCTGTATTTCTAACTCCTTCACATAATTTTACTTTCCCTCCAACAACCTCATTCCAGCTGTTCCTCCCCACCAACAACGCACTCGCCACTATATAAACCCACCTGATATTACCACCTCATTGTTCTACTTCACCTCCAAACTCCACTTTCCAACCTCCTTGCTCGGGTTTTGCCACAACCATCTTGCACCTCCAGGTCTCTCCAGAACTCCTGCTCTGCCTGCAAACTCCCACACCGCAAATCATTGGTTCTGCTCTCCCAAACTCCCCTTTCAGTGGTTTGCTGAGCGCTGGCCTTGTGTAGAGCTTGGGATGAATGGCTTGACCGAGAATGGCTGTAAGGGTCACATGATTAGTCTCTGGAATACCTGCAGATCTGAGGTTTGGGAAGAAGTTTCCAAATAGAGCCGCTGCCATTTTGCACCAATTAGGGACATTATTTTTAAATGGATGTGTTGCAGCAGCTTCTCTCTACATGCCTGCTGCAGGAAGATTATGTCACCATCGGCAGTTGATGTACATTTTGTCTCTTACTCCTGGGTTCACAACTCTTTTTGGGAATGGGGATGTATGGGAAGGGAGGGGCAGGTAGGAGGTCCAGAAAATAGTACCCTTTGGATATAGGTTTACTGCATGGGTCAGGGCTGTATTTAGTCTACTCGCTGCAATATTAAATGAGTGAAGGTTCAAGTCACCTATGACTGTACCCTCTGGGGGTTGGAAAGCTCTTCTGTGGGGTGCTTACGGTTTTCCCTTAATCTTCCTTGCCCTAAAAATTGTAAATGTGTAACCCATGTTGGGTCCATGGTTTCCTTTGGTAGAGTCCAGGTAACCTTGGTTCGAGACAATCTTCTACCAGTCCTCTGAACCATAAGAACAAGTTAGATATTTCTCCATGGTTTTCTTGCAACCAAATTAAATTTTGAGACTTGCAGATGTGGTCTAGGACTGTCCTTCTGACCAAGGGGGACATTCTGGAAATCACTGCGTTTGCCTACTGGCCTTTCAAAAATGTACTAGCATCACATATGGCCACAATAACAAACTCTGCAAGACGGCAACAGGGATTTTATCAAGTATATTAATAAGGCCCAACTAAGGGCCATCCCTCCCTCTCTCTCTCATCTTCCCTGGGTCGCCTACAAACTAGCCCAGACTTGCCTAAATTTCAAGATGGTCACTAGAAATACCCTGTCTAGTATCATGCTGGCTAGTGGTAACGGCCTAAAGGCTAACCTGGCGTCCAACAAGAAAAAAAAAGAAGATCAGGAGGCGCTGCCTTCCAACCTCCCTTATCTCAAACGTTTTCTCATACCCTCCTAGTCCTCACCCTGCTGCCATTTCCTTCCTTTCCCTTCTATTCTCCTCCCTTCCTCTCACTCTCCTCTCCCAGTTAATCCCACTCTCCACTCGCCCTATTCTCCACTTCCCGGTTCCACGACTCACCACTACACTCTGCCCTATCCCCCAGACACCATCCTGTCATGCTCTCAATCAGCCTCTTACTCCCATACACTCCTACTTAATCTCACTCACTGTACTTCCCATTCATGCACTTGCACACCTAAGTACCACTTTCTCTGACCAGCCAATACCTCTCTAATTCTTTTTCACACTCTGTTCCACTGTCCTTTGTTTGCTGGATCTCTCAGTTCACATCCTCCTCTCTTTACCTCACCCAAACAACCCAAACTGCCCTGTTCTTCCCGTCTGCTTTTATCCTCCCCCTTCCATTGGCTCTCAGCCTCACCAACTCTCTGTCCTCACCAAGAAGAGAGTCCACATTCAAGCTTGTGTCTCTGCGGCATCTAACAACTCGGCTGAACTCTTTAAAATCTGCAACGAGCTGGCCAACCCTGCTGCAGTCTCTACCCTTCCTGTTGCCTCCCAGGCTCTTTGCAATGCCCTTGCCTCTCACTTCATTTAAAAAACCCAGGACATCCTGACCACCCTCTCTACCCACACCCCTCCTCTCCCCTCTCCATCTGTGCTTGCTGACCCTCCTTTAGCCACCCTCCCACTATCCTTCTCGTCCTTTCCTCTTTTCACCCCTGACGAGGTCGCTAGACCAGTCCGATCTATGAAAGCCTCATCAAAACAGGTTCATGCTGTTACTCTAAAACCATCAAAGACCACATTGACACCCTCGCTCCGGCCCTTGCTGATTTTTGCAACCACTCCTTTGCCTCGGAATCCTTCCCCTCCCCTCTGAAGCACTCCTTTGTGCATCCTCTTCCCAAGAAACCCACACCGGATCCTTCTTGTCCAGCTAACCATCGCCCAATTTCCATTACTCCCTTTCTTGGCAAACTCCTGGAAAAGTTAGCCATCTCTAAGCTTAACCTTCATTCCAATTCTGTTGGCTGTCTCCATGACCACCAGTCTGGCTTCAGAGCTGCCCGGAGCACGGAAACTGCTCTCCTGAAAATCCGTGAAGATCTGCTCTCCAACCTTGACTCTAACATTCCCTCTGTCCTCATCCTCCTCGATCTCTATTCTGCCTTCGACACAGTCGACCATACCATCCTGCTCAACGGTCTCCGTGAAAACCTGGGTATCACTGATCAGGCTATGGCCTGGCTGACCTCTTTCCACTCAGATCGACTCTCACAGGTCCAACTTGGGTCCTTCCTTTCATCTATCTTCCTCTCTACCTGTGGCGTTCCCCAGGGGTCTAACCTCTCGCCCTGGCTTTTCAGCCAATACCTGGGAACTCTCGCCCACTGCATTGTCACTTTCTGCTCAAATTTCCAGTGCTACAGCGACGACAACTCATTTTCAGGCTGCCCGCTGCCACCTCCTCTCCCTCTCATCTGATTGCCTAACTGCCATTCAAGATTGGTGTTCTGCCGATGATCTTTGTCTGGATGCCAGCAAGATGGAGATCCTCCTCATCGGCACACCTTCACCATCCTTTCCCCTCACTCTCTGGCCCTCCTCCTACCCCTACCCCTACCTGCGAGGCTAAGAACCTCGGGGTCATCTTTGACTCCACCCTTTCCTTCTCTGCCCACATCTCTGAGGTCTCTAAAAAGTCAAATTTCAGACTGCACCTCCTCAGAGGTACACTGCCTTTCCTCTCCTTCCCCCAGAAGCTCATGGTATCCCAAGCTCTGGTTCTCTCTAGCTTGGACTGTTGTAACAGCCTCTTCCTAAATCTACCTGCCTCTACTCTCCGCCCTCTGCAACTAATCCAGCACAGGACTGCAAGACTTGTCCTTGGCCTCAAGCCCTGGGATCGTATCTCTCCAGCTCTGAAATCTCTCCACTGGCTCCCAGTGGAAGCAAGGATTAAATTCAAAACCCTCTGCATTGTCCACAAGACTTTCTGGAGCCTGGGTCCGAAATACCTTGAGCTATCCCTCCGCAAATACCTCCCCTCTCGAGCTCTTCGCCCCTCTACCTCCAACTCCCTCAGGGTCAGTCGTTTTTCAAAGAAGCGAGCTGGGGGTAGATCTCTGTCTTCGGCTGGGGCCTCCCTCTGGAATAGCCTCCCTGCCACTCAAACTTGGGGAGAACCATCTCCGGTTCCGGAAGCACCTCAAGACCTTCTTATTTTCTTCTGCCTTCGCTCCACCTCTCCCCTGCTGATCTGTTCTCTCTTGGCACTGTGCACCTGGCCACCCTCTGTCCTTCGGGCCCAGGTACCTGCTCACCCTGCCACCCTCCCGCACTGCCTCCGGGCCACCCATTGCACTGGGGGGGGGGAGGGGGTGGCCTGTATCTGTACCCATACAGCCCCCCCCTTTTTCTTCCTGCCCTTATCAGACCTACCCTGTCTGCTGCCTTAAACCTAGCACTTGCAAATTGCTGGATGCATTATCACTGTTTGTTGCCTTTATCATTTATTTATTGTTATTTATCTGTTTCTCCTCTGCTTCGCACTTTTCCCCTCCCCCTCTCCCATGCACTTGTGTGTTCTCAATGTCACTAGGCCTAGTAAGATCATGGTTTTGTTCTCCGCTGTTCCCCTCCCTTGCCTTGTCGCGCTCTGAAACACTTGTGTACGAGCGCAATAGAAATAAAATATCAATCAATCAAGCTCGCCCAAAAGCAGGGTTAAAATGATGGGAAAGAATAGAACACCAATTAAGCCCCACCCACTTTTTGAGCGAACGCAGGTTCGCCAATGTCCTGCAATGGCATATCACACCCAAATAAGACTGTTTCAAAGTTTGTGTCCTTCATTGGAAGAGCATCGGGATTGCAAGTCTGCCGTGTTGACATTCCGCCGGCTTGCAGTCCACGTGTGCTCTGCTTGCTGCTGCATGGGATCCTAGTATTAGTGGTCCTGAAAAGCAAGAGAAAACACTGGCCTGCAAGTAGTTAAGCATGTATTGCATGGTCAAAAGTGGTCCTTTGTAATTGTATCCAGTCACATGGAGAGGTGAGAGAGACTGAGGCCCTCCGAACTACCTCACCCCGCCTTTGGGGCAAGACTGGTTTTGGCAGGCACAGTTGTAGGCCTCCTGCCCCAGGTTGAGAGGATCCTAATCACCCCTTGACAAAGCCATAAGGTCACTGGACTCCAGTAGAAAATGTCAAACATTCAGGTTGCCTTTGATTCAGTGTGGGCCATAACAAGTAGGTTCAATAACTAAAAAGGCTCACAGAGAATTTCTGGAGCTAAATTACTTACCTGTATCCTACAGAAGCACCTTACTTACCGTTTACAAGATATAAAGTACACATTCTTAAATACTAATCTGTGGACATTCAAAGTGATCATGTTATCTGGATGACTGGACAGCTGACACTAAGTGAGACAAAGTGAGCCTAACTTACGGGTATGGTAGACTCATCCAAACATTAAGCAGGGCATGCTCCTGTAAAACAAACTGTCAATCAAGGCCAAGTGGAATAGTCTGAAAAAAAGAGTCTGCTCTTCACAGGAAAATAAATATTGCTGGGGATATATCAAACAACCTATATTGGACTCCCTTAAAAAAATTAGCATCTTGAGGAAAAGAGCTTTATAGCTACTGCCTGCTTCCCGAGATATCTGTACAAGATTGTGCCTTTAATTTGTTAAATGTATTCCCCTCACATTAAAGGACACACGCTCACCCATTAACACGTTTGAATATACTTTTTCTGTAGAGACAGTTCAGACATTACCGTGAATTGTGCATTCTTCCCTTTTGTTTGATGAAAAAATCCTATTATCCCCCATAATAGCGCATCTACATGTTGCCTCCTAATAAAGGAACTTAATTCCAGATAACCCAAAACCTCTTTTTAGGCAAACTACCACTCCCAACAATGGCAGATTTATATAGTTCATTAATGCTGCATGCAAGAAAGAATATGCAGGTAGCCAACACCCTAGTTAGGAGGGTAAAATGAAAAGCAAACAACTGATTCATAGAAGCAACCGGGATCGCGATAATCTTAGTTGTGGTTCAATTTATCCAAAGGTAACTGCTCTCCCAAGTTTCTGAATTGCAACTCACATATATTAAAGCACATTACTAAAAGAGCCATTATGTCCATTTTTTAATAACATTTGCAGTAGTCAAAGCTCGGTTTGCTTACATGAAACCAAACATGTCCTCAGAAACATTATATCATGAATCATTTCCAACTGGATAAAACATGATCTCTTGAAAAGAAATCAGCCTGTCCAGAACAGAATTTCTGTTTCCTCAAATTAACACGAGAACATCACTCCCTCACTGTTTACCGCCAATCACGTCAGTGTGTGCATTCCACACTGCATACCCAAAGACTTGCTATTTACACTTCCTCATTCTATCCACAGTGTGTTATAGAAAGACTGCTGCCAGTGCCAACACTACAAAGAGACAAAGGAATTGAATTGGAAAGCAAGGAATTCATGTGACAAAACATTTGTACTATCTCTCGCAAGGTACCGGAGAGACAGATTACTGCTTGAAATTCTAAGCACATACCCAGCAAAGGACTTGGACTGCTATACTAAGCTCAGTTAGGTCATTAGTATAGCAGTCACATTTTTAACATGTTATTCTAACATATCATATACAAATGAAAACCATTTCAAAGTATTTTAATACTTACAATTAAGTTGGACAGAGTAGCATCAGGAAGCTGGTAGGCAAACATTTCTATCTGTTCTGCAGTGGGATGAAGACCTGCAGTCTGAAACGAAAAATAAAATACTCTCAACATATATCAGAGAAATACAAAAGTATTTAAGTTATTTTCTATGCTCTATATTTTGCTGAGAGAAGACAATTCAATTTGCAACAAAGACGGTCTCAAATTTCTGAGAATTTTCAGTACTCTAGTGGTATTTGAACAGTATGCCAAGTAAATATATGTGGGCAGGACTAATTGTCTTTACAAATTATAACTTGTAGGCCACATGGTAAACATAGCTTAACTCTTCAAGAGCATTTAGAGAACATTCCAAAGAAAAGCCAATAGATATGGGTTGTGCATTGGCACTGGATAGGTCATCAAATGCACAGGTGCTCAGACTATTTGCCAGCTCTTACATGAAAAGCTACTACCATTATTATTTGCACGCATTTACCATTTGAGTTGTCAGAGTTTGCACACAGCAGCACTTCCATGCTATAAGGGGTACCAATAACTGGGTAAATTAGGCCAAAACATGGAAACTGTGTAGTAACTACCTCAACAGTTGACCACCACATGTAATATACAGGCCCCCATGAGCAAGCATTGCAATCATGCAATAGTACAGCTTCTAATACCCTAAAAGGGCCATCATATGCCCAGTATAGTCACCAAATATAAGGTATAGCCTTGCGTGTGCTGCCATCTTATGCCCAAATAATGGCATCATCGCCACACTTGTACAATCATTGCGAGGCTCATGCCCTATAGAGGAAGAAGAACAAGTTACTCTCTTACCTGGTAATGTTCTTTCGATGGGATGGTCCGACGACGTATTCCATATCTATGACATGTAATCACCACAGCTGTGCTGCTTCGGAAAATCTTCGGCGTCTGCGTCCGCCGTCGATACGCCACCCTCGAGAACCTCCTCCGACGGCCAACGTCACTCGATGTTATAAGTAGGACGCACAACGCCCGTAGCCTCAGTTGTAGTTTTTTCCCCAGAACGTGTGGCACCAGTCTTCTGCCAGTCTGACACACAAAGCCTTGGTGAAACGTAAGCTGCAATCGTATAGGAAATTCTGTAGCGGGGAAGACAGGGAGGGAGCGATATGAAATAGGTTGTCGGACCATCCCATCGAAAAAATGTTACCAGGTAAGAGAGTAACTTGTTCTTCGAGGGGATAGGGTCTTCCGACGTATTCCATATCTATGACAGACTCCCAAAACAGTACTAATGCAAGGTGGGAAAAGAATTTAGAAAACAGAAATTTAGAATGCCCAATCAAACTGCAGAGTAAAGGACCGCCTTGCCAAAGGCCAGATCCTGCCCACGGATGAAATCGAGGGAGTAGTGACATACAAAAGTATGTACTGAAGCCCAGGTGGCTGCATCACAGATGTTACGAATAGGAACACCCCTCTGTAGGGCAGTAGAGGCAGCCATACCCCTGGTAGAATGGGCCCGCAAGCCGACCGGTGGGTCCTTACCCACCAAGCGGTAACACTCAGAGATAGCCAAAATAATCCAGCGAGACAAAGTCCGTTTCGTCACAGCTTGTCCCAAACGCTTTCCAGCGTAACCAATGAAGAGTTGATCGTCCACTCTGACCCGGGACATGCGTGAAATATAAAAGCTTAACGCTCTCCTAGGATCAAGCCTACAGAGCCTCTCCTCTTCCTTACCAGGATGTGGATGAGGATAAAACGCCGGAAGAACAACCTTCTGGCCTAAATGAAATTCCGACACCACCTTCGGAAGAAAGGAAGGACGAACTCTTAAGGACAACCCTGTCCTTATGAAACACAGTGAAGGGTGGCTTAACTAAAAAGTGCCTGTAACTCACTCACTCTGCGAGCGGAAGTAACGCAACCAAAATTACAGTTTTAAGACTTAACAGTCTCAAAGGGCATGAATGCAAAGGCTCAAACGGAGCACCCATCAGAAACTTGAGAACAAGGTTGAAATCCCAACCGGGCACCTGGAAATATGACAGAGGGAACACATTAGTGAGCCCTTTCAGAAACTGAGAACTTAAAGGAATTTTAAAATAGGAACACTCTTCAGACGAGCGCTTAAATATGGACAGCGCTGCCAGGTAACCTTCAACGGTACCCACTTGCAAGCCCCTGTGGGCCAGAAAGCAAAAAAGACAGAACCATGGGAATGTCACATGCAAAAGGATCCAAATTCATAACCCTGCACCAGTCACAGAACTTACGGCAACGGTACAGGGACTTTGTTGCGGGCCGTCTGGCTGAGAGCAACACTTCCATCACGTCTTCAGGGAGGTCCCAATCCTTATACCTCGACCTTTCAGAAACCAAGCGTGAAGGTTGAGGGATCTGACCTCTGGATGGAGAACCTGACCCCCCTCCCGTGAGAGCAGATCGTCTCAGTAGGGAAGACGACGTGGAGGGCAGATGGACAAGTCGAGAATGTCAGGGTACCACGTTCACCCGGGCCCACGCCGGAGCAATGAGGAGCATCCGGGAACCGAACCTCCGTAACCTCCGCAGTACTTGCGGGATGACGGGGACTGGAGGAAACGCGTACAGCAGTGAGAAGGACCACTCCACCACAAACGCGTCTCCTAAGGCTCCTTTTGGAGGAAATTCCTGCGAGCAGAACCTCTCGCACTTCCGGTTGACACTGGAGGCGAAGAGATCCACTTGAGGGGTCCCCCAAAGGGCGAAGATCTCCAGGAGAATCTCCTGAGCCAACTCCCACTCGTGAGAGATCACGCTCTGCCTGCTCAGAGCGTCCGCCGTCTCGTTTTCGTCTCCGGCCAGATGAACTGCCGAGATCGAAACTTCCGGCTGGATTGCCCAGAACCAGAGCTGCATCGCCTCCTTGCACAGAGGAAGTGACCCTGCCCCCCCTCTTTTTGTTGAGGTAGTGCATGGCCACCGTGTTGTCCGTCAGGATCAGGACATTCTTCCCTCGCACAGTCGGCAGAAAAGCCTTCAGGCTAGCCTGACGGCCCTCAGCTCTAACAGATTGATATGTAGTCTGGACTCCGACGGAGACCAACGACCGCTGACTGTCAACTCATTGGCATGAGCTCCCCATCCCGTGAGGGATGCGTCCGTCACGATCGTCACCTCCGGCCAGGCTAGCCAAAATGGAGCCCCCTTCATCAGATTGTCTTTGACGGCCCACCACATAAGGTCCTGGGCGACCGAGGATAGCACCTGAACAGGGTCTGACAACCTGCCGGAGGACTGAGACCACCGGAGCTTGAGTGCCCATTGCAAAGATCTCATCCGCAACCTGGCCTCTGGCACCACAAGAATGCAGGATGCCATGAGGCCGAGCAATCTCAAGAACTCGAACGCTGGGAGACTCTGGGCAAGCTGAAACTTGTGCACCATCTGCTGAATATGATGAGCCCTCACCTGGGGAGGAAAACACTGCCCCAGGGACGTGTCGAGCACTGCTCCGATGTACTGGAGCCTTTATAGTTGGTGTCAAGTGGGATTTCTTTACGTTGAGGGAAAAGCCCAGCTTGTGGAGGGAGTGGCAGGTGACTGACAGATCCAGGAATTGCTCGGGAGAGCGCGCCCTGATCAACCAATCGTTCAGGTAGGGGTAGACGTGAATCCCCCCTTTCCTGAGGTGCGCTGCCACCACTACCATGAGCTTGGTGAAGACCCTCGGGGCGGAGGTCAATCCGAACGGTAGGACCCGAAACTTAAAGTGCGAGTCGCCACGCGCGAACCTCAGGTACTTCTTGTGCTTTGGATGTATCGGCACATGAAAATAAGCGTCCTTGAGGTCGAGAGACACCAACCAGTCCTGAAGTTGAAGGGCCTGGAGGACTTGAGAGAGAGTAACCATCTTGAACTTGTCCTTTCTGAGGAGTTTGTTCAAACCGCGCAAGTCCATGATGGGTATCAATCCCCCGTCTTTCTTGGAAATCAAAAAATAAGGGGAATACCATCCCTTGTTCCTCTCTGCTACAGGCACCAGTTCTATGGCGCCTTTCTCCAGCAGGGATTGAATTTCCTGCGCAAGGAGCGGATCCGGACTCTTCAAAGAGAGATTCCCTGGTGGATTGTCTGGAGGCCTCTGCCAGAAAGGAAGACAGTAGCCGTGGGCTATGATCTCCAGAACCCACACATATGAAGTAATGGAGCGCCACTCTACAAGATGCTGCGCCAGCCTTCCCCCAACCGGTGAACCATGGGACATAGCCTCATGACTGAGCTGAAGCGGCTGCTGCGTTGCCTGAGGGCAAAGAGGCAACGGCCCGAGCGGCCTTGGCACTTCGAGTACCTTGTTTACCACATCTGGCCCTCCAACGCTGGCCCCTCTGACTGGCAGCTCCTCTCGCTTTACCAAAGGATGAGTAAAACAAAAGGAACCTCCCCTCATTTGCTGTGCCCTAGGACGAAAAGGTGGAGGTTGGCGTACTGCAGCGCCCAACGACTTTGCTGCAGCTTTGGAGGTCTGGAACCTGTCAAGGCTCTCGTCAGCCTTGCTGCCAAAAAGATGGACACCATCAAAGGGCATGTTGAGGAGCCGGGCCTGCACATCAGGAACAAACCCCGACTTCCGCAACCACGCAAACCTGCATATTACGGTGCTTGCCGCCATGGACCGGCTGACGCAATCTGCCATGTCCAAACCCGACTGAACGGCCTCACACATGACATCCTTGCCATCCTGGACCATAGCAAGAAAACCATCCCGTTCGTCCCCTTCGGGAATATGTTCAGGCGCTAAGGAAACACACACGTGCGTGAAACGTGACAAGGCACATACAGAGTTGGCAGCCTGAAGAGCCATACCCCCTAAAGAAAACTCTTTCTTCGCCCAGCCATCCAAGCGCTTGCCGTCCCTATCAGGAGGGATGGTAGGATACGACGCCTGCTTTGCGGGGCCGATGCCGCCTGCACCACCAAACTCTCCGGAGTGGGGTGCGTGGTCAAGTAGCAGGGGTCACTACTGGCTGGGTGGTATTTTCGCGGCAAAGACTTGCCCACTGCCGGGACACTCTCCGGAGCAGTCCAAGCCGCTGCTACCCTTCTTTGCAGAGCCATATTGAATGGCAGTATGAGGGTGGACCTTGGTCCAGGATAACCGTCAGGTCATCCTGCACAAAATCAACTGGGGGCGCCGACCACCCCAAGTAGTCCGTGACCCTCGACATATGGCGCTGGTACGATGACTCGGCATGGGTGACAGGCTCAGGCCTCCAGACCACTGGCATCATGCAGTGACTGACGCAGGTCCTCAATCAGGCTATGACCAGAAAGAATCTCATCTGGTACCGTGCCCGGAACCAACCCATCTTCAGAACCCTCTTCCACCTCGGAAATATACTCCATAGGCTGGAAAGTGGGCATTGAATAAGGGAGAAGGACATGTTTTGCCTTGGCCAGAGCCTTTCCAGGGGGTTCCCCCGTGCCACGAGGTACCTCCGACACCACAGCCTCGAAAGGTGTCGAGCGAAATGGTGTCGACGTCGAGCGCAGCGCTGACAGCATCGACGGCTTCGACACAGGCCTCGACGGCAGAGCCCTGAGCGTGTCCTTCGACAGCCTGGGCGCCAATGGCATCGACGACTTCCTCGGAGGCGGAGTGTCGAGAGAGTCCGTCGACGACCTCTGCGCCACCGGCGTCGACGTCTTCTTCGAAGACTTCACAGGTGCACATGGGCTCGAGCGCGTCGAGGACCGGGACCTGGAACGGGCATGACTAGAACGATTCCCCTTGTCCGAGCGGGACCTCTGCCGCGAATCGTGCCGACCACCCGAGCCCGAAGGCGTACGAGCATTGGCTCTAGTATGGTCACGGCCGACCCCTCTCGGAGGTGTGGACGGACCAGAGCCCTGCGATTCAAGAATAGCCAACATTGTCTTCCCGAAGCCCATTCCTCCGGAGAGGAACACTTGGTGGGATAAGAAACCCGCCGACGGGCAGAGTCCTCGGATGAGGACGGGGAAGGCGACCGATGACGGCGCTTCCAGGAGTGCCTCAAAGAGGCAGAGGAGTGGCGGGACCCACTCCGGGACCGAGACCCCCTAGACTTACGACTACGATGTGGTGTGTCGCCCCTCAAATCGTCCGTCGAAAACCCAGTGGACCTCGCCTTCCGGGGCTTGGACACCTTACCGACCGACAGCTTCTTCTTACGTTCCCGCAAGGCCTTGGACGTAAGCGACTGGCAGTCGACACAATCATCCGTGTTGTAGGCGTCCCCGAGGCACCAGAGGCAGGCGTTTTGCGAGTCCGTCACTGTCATCTTGGACCCGGAGTCCCCACACTTCTTGAAGCCCGGACGCGGGGTGGAAGAAGAGGAAGACATCCCGATAACACTTTACAAACGAACAGGTTCGAAGAACCGAAAGAACAGAAACTCCATAGAGTCGAGGCGCGCCGAGATCTCCGAAGTGAACACGTTCACGGAAAAAACGGAACTGAGGCTACGGGCGTCGTGCGTCCTACTTATAACATCCAGTGATGTCGGCCGTCGGAGGAGGTCCTCGAGGGCGGCGTATCGACGCAGGAGCCAAAGATTTTCCGAAGCAGCACAGCTGTGGTGATTACATGTCATAGATATGGAATACGTCAGAGGACCCAATCCCCTCGAAAGGTTCTGTCAAGTGTTCTAGGCATTTTTTTTAAGGAGCGTACAAGTTCCTTTGTACATATTTTCTTTTCATGTCATATAGGCCTGTGAAATGTTTTCAAGCTCTTGCTATTAAACTGGTGATAAACACACAAATACAGAAAAATAGGACACCAATAACGCAAAAGCAAAACCAGCATTTTATGAATAAAATACAATTCACTGCCTGTCAAAGGTTCAATTGCACGCTACACTGCAGTTACCAAGGCAGCGATAAAAGGCCCAGAAAGAATACAGAGAACGGACATAGGACCTGCCGCTCTTTTTCCCACTTAGCAAGCCCCACCCACCTGGTGCCTTTCCTGGTTGCCGCTCTTTTTCCCTACTTAAGGAGCCCTCCAGACTCTTTTCCTTTGCAGATGGGGAGCAAGTGCAAGTGGATCTAGGTCACCTGGCCTAAGCCCCGCCCACCTTCTTAGCCCTACCTCTTCCTTCCTGCTTTTAACTCTTCGATCAATGGCATTACTCGCCCAGGCGTCCGAAGCGAAGAGCAGATGAAGAAAAGGGCAATTCCTGTTTGGAACTGTAAGGGCAGATGAAGAAAAGGGCAATTCCTGTTTGGACCTGTAAGGCCAGATGAAGAAAAGGGCAATTCCTGTTTGGATCTGTTCGGACAAGCAGGACCCAGGACCCGAACACCTGCCCAGACAGCAGGTAAGCATGCACCAACATGTGTTTACTCCCTCTGTCCACACAGGCCATCCCCACCCCCTCGGGTCCCCCCGTGATATTACCTTGTGCCACCCACCCTTCTCTCATACAGGTGTTGCCTGTTTTGCTTGATTCTTCTACCCTCCTTCCCCCCTCCCACTTGCAGCCTACTTCTGCTGAAGTCTGTCCTGATGCATTCTGGTTTCACCATCATCGTCTTGTGACCAATGATGGATTTGACTTTATGGACTTCAATGCTTCACGGTGCATCACCCTTTCTCAACTCTCATGCTGGACTTCCTTTGCATCTTGTACTCATGGTGGCCCTGAATCATGCTGTTCCCATCTTCATCTTGTATCCTGGCTTGCAACATTATGTGTTACTATGGACTTCTGCAATTGTATTCGCTCTCCCCTCTTGCTTCTCCACTCTTTGACTGCTTACTCTCAGTTCTCTCCTCCCTTTTCCTATATCCTCTCCTTACTTTCTTCTATGCACTTTATCAGAATTGTCCCTGGATCTAGTATGATAGCAACCCGGTTTGTCTTCTACCCCCTCCCCTTACTTGTCCACCCCCCCCAGCATTATCTGAAATGTCGTCAGGCCTAGTACGATAGTCGGTTTTGTTCCTCCCCTCCCCTTCTGCACCCCTCTCCCTCACCTTTGGTTTTTCTCCGGCTCTACCAGAAACGTTGTCAGGCCTAGTACGCTAGTCACCTGTCTGTTTCCATTTCCTTACCACTCACCCCCCTCACTTCCTTATCTATGTCTTAGCTCTTGTACCATCTGAAATGTCGTCAGGCCGAGTACGATAGTTAATTTCACATCCTTACTGTTCATGGCCTCTAAGAATGTCATTGTATTTTCCCTTGTTCCCTCCCTTGCCTTGAAGCGCTTTGAAACACATTGTGTATAGGCACTATATAAATAAACTATCATTTCATATCAGAGGAGGGCAGAAAGGAGAAAATAAAGTTGGGAATAACAGGCCAGAATATGCCGTAAAAAAGATCAGGGAAAAAACAAAATGACCTTCTGTCCCTCCAAGTACATAAGCCTTCTTCGCCTTTCTAAAACTGCGCCCCTGAAACAATGCTGTCATACAAAAAGCCAAGGAAATCCAAATAAAGAGACAAAGCAAGGCTAAACAGAGTTATAGACCCCTCGCTCAGCACCACTGTTCCCATTTCTCCATCCGGAAAAGCTTCTACTGTCTCTGGCTGTTTGAAAAACATATGTTGTCTTTAGCATGGCAAGGTACTAAAATGAGGCTGCCACCTGCAAGTCCAGCAAATACTTACGGATTTCTAACAACTGCTGTCTCTCCTCCATGGAAGACTAATGCCAGTCCCGAAACCGTAGCATCTGCTACCTTTCAATGCATTTGTTTCTTGTACTTGTAAGCAGCAGCTACTCTGACAGCAAGATCTTTAAGAAAAATCAACATTTCTCCCATTTACCCTAATCATCTACTTACCTTAATGGAATGGAAACCTCTACACCTAGGGTATTTGGAACATTTCTCAATGGTCTTGCAAAGCAACCAGAGTATCCAAAAACGTACACAAGGTGGTAGTCAAACCCTCTAGATACACTGTGACAGGGTCATCCCCACGAAAGCAGCATGCACACAACTCTCCCACCTTGGTTGGCAAGAGATGCCTACTATGATACACAGACCACCTTAAGGCAACCAATAGGGGGGGAGAGGGTTAGGGAAATGGTGTGGATAGGTAAGGGGAGTTAGGATAACCAGAAAGGGTTAGGAAGAGGTTTTGGACAGGAACGGGGACGAGGGGAAAAGACACAATGTTCCAGAACTACACATAGTCAATACAAATGCTCGGCCAAACCTGAAATACACACTTCATGACACTTGTGGGTCAACACCAGTAAACCTATAGATAGAACCACTCTGCTACCATTTGCCCTGATTTATACCCTGCAACTTACCATTTGCCCAGTGTGAGGGGTCAGAAATGTAGATCGATTTTCTCCCAAATAGACATTTTATTAAACTACCTGGGGCATCCGGTGTTGCTCGTGTCCTGATCGAGTGGTGTCTCGTGTGCCCTGGAGGATGTTGCTCATTTCCTGTAGTCGGCAAGTCTTGCATCAGTTTGCTGAGGTGTCTCATATGCCCTGGAGGATTTTGCTCTTGTCCTCATGTCAGCAAGTCTTGCTTCAGTTTGCTCTGGCATCTCATTTGCACTGGGGAAAGTTGCTCTTGTCCTCTGGTCGGCTGTTGTGTTTAAGAAGCCCTTGATATTGATTTTCGCTTTGCATCAGATAGAGCTTTTCCAAGTGATGTTTGTTTTTTGTGCGGCATGTTTCAGTCATTAATGACTTCAGCAAATTTGAGAAAATGTCCAATAAAGATTGATTGTGCACTCTTCTCGTGAATGAACTGAAGTAAACTGTAACCTTGCCATTTCGCATATTTGGAGTGGCGTAAATGAACATTTTAAATATCTTTTTTTATTCCCTTTAAAAAAAGCTTTAAAACAGTTTCAAACTGTGTATAGTAGTAAAACATTTTAAAGGAATAACTTTTTTGCTTCAGACACTTTCCACACAGACACATACACACCCGTTTATATATAAAGATATGGGTGAGACAAACGCCTAACTTTCCCTAACCTAACAACGGGTTCCCTATCTATCACACTAAGGCTAAAGGAAAATTACCTTATGTGCAAGGATTTCTGTCCCTCACACTTATACATATAACAAAATCATACAGGAATTATTTGGCTGTTCAACCTTCATAAAATTCATAACATTCCATTTATATTCAAACAAAGAAATAAACACATTCCTGTAACCAGGGTTGAAGCCCCTTCCCCTGGATGAAGTCAGTATGTTTGAATCCAATGTCCAAACTTAAGCAAGTTATTGTCAATAACTAAGTTCCAGTTCAAGTATAACTGTTTCATTATTGTTTGTTTAGTTTCATAAAAACTTTACAAAATATTCACTTTTACATTTCTTACAACAAATTGTACTTTCAATAGTTCAATATTTAGTTCACACATTTCGAAACTCATTTGTTAAAATTCATAAAAATGTATAAAATAGATTTTATCTAACATTTTTCATTTTAAAAAAACCCTTAGCACATAAAACGATAAAATGATAAAACCGCATTCAAAACCGGCGTCCAAATCTTAAATAACCAATGAAAAGAACTTATCTATATTAACAAGACTCAGTGTGCCCACTTACTCAAAGTAGGTAGGCACAAATTATACAGGGCAATATGAACTTGGATTGTCTGTATTCAGACAGTACTTCCAAAAGTTGTCACTCTTGCTTTCATTCCATAATTCCTTCACTCGGAAATTGGAAAGTCTTCTTTTTCAAAGTAGGATCTCTCACTCTTCAAGACAATGTTTACATTGTTCTCAATCTGCCATTTGACAAACCAAAAGAAGTCTTTGTCTTCATATATCACATCAGCAATATAATGATCCTCCTCTTTGAATTCCAGTCGCTCTTCATTATATCACATTTCTTCTTCAGAAGCAACACAATTTTGTCAGAATGGTTTCACAACAGTTTAACAAAGCACAACAGTGAATGTACCACTTTCCTTCCACCACAGCCTTCTACAACATTGCAGTACTTCAACTTTTCTTCTTCCTGTTCCACTCCCCTGCCAGGACTAACCACCAATTGTTGCTTTCCTGGTATATTAGTCTGCCAGGAAAAAACTCCTACAACTACTATCAGTACTTTGTGGTGAGGCTTGCTTCAAAAATGTCAAAACTTCAATTCTCAATGTGAAAAGTTAAATCAACACTGTTTCACGGATAAGTCTTTTGATTTCCAACAACCACAATGGATTTGTAATTTCTTCAACAGGGATGCAGTAAACATTGACTATGTCTTTCACACTAATCTGTTTAACCCGGGCAATGCAGGTTATATTTCCATCCCCCTGGATAATGGTCACAAGGAGGGCTTCTATTCTGCCATCTTTGGATTTTCTCAATTGGTTTTCTTTGATTTAGGAAATGCTTGTTACAAAATTCTTCTACATTGTGTTTCAATATTGTCCCCTATTGGCTTTGACAATTTTGGTTACAATATTCTTTTTCACTTTCTCTCTTAAGATAAGAGTTGCGCCTAAATTGCCCCAATTCATTCGTTGAGTATTCAAAAGGTTTCTTAGGAGCCATCGGTCTGTTTCGGAGCACTTCGGGGTCAACTAAGGCCAAATGACCGGTCTTTCTGTGCAGCTCCGCTGGACCCGGTGCTCCCGTTTCTTCTTCCATCGGGTCCGCACAGACATTTGACAGCTCGGGTAATATCCCCGTTGCTCGCCCACTTTGTCATTGGAGCTCTTTCTGCTCCACTCGCACTCAGGTGAACGCCACACACTGGAGCAGCATGTAGGACCAGGAAAGCTCTCTCCCACGGGACAGCTACTCTTAGTGTTGCTTCCGGCTATGCGTCCAATGCATACAGGTTTCCCAACCTCTGCCACGTTCTCAACGCGGCGTCCTGCGTGCAACGCAGTGGAGCCTCTAGTGTTTCCTTCTCCCTTCTGCTGCTTCCACTGCTTACTTCTAATGGCCCGCACCTGAAGGGCCCTTAAATGTTTAAAAGTCCCACTCAGGTGTGGGTCATTATGTGTACTAGACTGCACATCACAGTTCTGTAACTCCAAGCCCCTCTTTCTCGTCTCAGTACCCAGTGCATTATGGGACTTGACATTTCTTATGTTCTTATTTACTTTAATCTCAGGATTTTCAACTTTACAATATGACGTTAATATGGTATGCTCATTAGGGAAATTATTTCGAGTATTCTCCCATTCTTCCTGACCTAAATCTCCTCTCATGTGATCTCATGCGGGTGCCTTTCCCTGACCACATGAGAAGGGGTCCAAGCCAGGGATTCTGGGATGATCACATCTGATTCATCACATACCCTTCCCCTAATGTCACCGGTTTTTATAGCATGCATACGGAATCGTGATAGGAAATCAACATTCAGTTGTTCCTTTACTATGTTTGACAGAAAAGCAATAGGTCTTTAAATCCAAAAACCAGTGCATAACTCTAGCGCTGGTAACTTTCCTCAAACTCAACCACTTAAGGGAAGCATGATCAGTCACCAGGCAAAACGTTCTCCTTGCAAGATAATACTTCAAATAAGTCACAGCCCACTTAATAGCCAGGGCCTCAAGTTCTAACGTGGCATAATTCTTCTTTCAAGGAAATAATTTCCTGCTAATGTAAAGAATACTGTGTTCTATATCATCATGAATGTGGGATAACACAGCCCCAAGGCCAGTATGTGAGCCATCTGTTTGCAGGATAAATGGTCTATTGAAATATGCCACTTTCAATACAGGTTCACTACACAGTATGCGTTTAAAAGCATCAAAATATACTTGGTCTTCGGGGTTCCAGTTATGTTTTTGCGGTTCAGCTTTTCTAAGTTTGTGAGAATGTTAGTGATGGAAGCAAAGTTAGGAATAAATCATTGGTAATATCCGACCGATGTTTCTTCTACTGCTTTAACTTTCTCCGTTTGAGTCAGAACCAATCCATTTCCCAAAAAGAAGCCTAGATATTTAACCATAGACCTAGCGAGGTAACTTTTTTGAATTGGCAGTAAGTCCAACTTTTCTTAGAGCCTGGGTTATCATATATAAATGGGACATGTGTTCCTGTGATGAGTTACTATCTTGATATTGTTAATATAAACCCCACACAATGAAGCATATTGTCTAAGAATTGGATCCATTCATCTATGGAAGGTAATACCTTGAATTGAAATAGACCTATTGGTGTAGAAAAGGCAGTCTTTGGTTTATCTATGGGATTAAATGGTACTTGCCAATACCCTTTTGTCAAATCAATTGTTGAAAGATACAATGAGTCCCCCAACGTGTCAATAAGATTGTCTATCCTGGGCATGGGTTAGCTATCAAACTGTGAAACGTCATTGACCTTTTCTCTGAAGTCAATACAAAATTCTGCAGGAATTATCAGTTTAGCAACTGGTACAATAAGAGAGGACTAAGGGCTCAGAGGGTTCGATAATATCTGCTTTCAACATAGCCTCCATCTCTTCCTGAATAATCTTTTTCCTATTCTCAGAGATTCTATAAGGTTCACGTGCATTGTGGGAGTGCCTCAGGAGTGCTGTTCGGCTGAGGGACTCTACGCTCTGCCAACAGCAGCCTGACTGGATTCTGCATTGTGCTGCTTGTGGATTAATCTGATTCGCTGAACTGGTAATCCTTTCAACATAAAATTCGCTGGATGGAAGCAAATTTACGGCATCATACAGCGTTTTGCACTGTGTTTTCTTTTCGACCTGCAGGTCAGCCAAGCCTTGCCTGGCTATCCCAACAAGCACTACTTAGCCACGGGTGCACACGCAACTCGCACGCACATTGTGGGAGTGCTTCAGGAGTGCTGGTCGGCTGTTCAGCTGAGCAGCAGAAAGCCTCCTGTATTCACGTTACTTGGCTGACAAACTTGATATTCACTGGGTTAGTCCTGATACTAACACTTAAACTAGAATGGAGCCTTACACGTTGAAAACCGTCATGCCAGTAACAATAACTTCTACCCAGATAGAAGTTTGCTGTAACGTTGCGATGGCGTCCTCCGACTTGTTTTCCAAAAAAAACAGTGCTTGAATAAGTGAACGGGATTGCCTCTTTGAAAACTCAGGGAAGCCGAAATGTTTCACAATGGACATCATAAAATATTACCCTATAACTGCACAAGCTAACAAGCACACTGCTTTTGAAAGACACGAACTGAGCATGACAAACTCTTGACAAAGTAGTGTGGCCGCCGCTTCTATAACCATCTCGGACTCCGTTCTGCTTGCAGAAACTACAAACGATGTGGCTCTGCCTTTCTCTTCTGCTCTTATTTTGGACCACGTTACTAATCAAGTAGAACCAGCAATGTTGTTGTGTGATCAACTTAAGGTCATGATTCATGCTATCCCGGCCAAGATGCCCCCCCCCTTGCTATATTCACAGGTTGTGAAAGCACAACCTGTGCTGAATGGTGACAAGAGGTTGGTCAGCCATGCCTCCTCGACTGTCGACCCAGCGCCATTCATAGTGGAGGCGTTGTTTTCACCTAATGCTTTGCCTGGGCATAATTGTAAATCTACTTATAGTCCTATGTATAATACTTGCGCATCTTCACCTCCATTAATAGCGGGGGGCACCATTCCAAATCAGATTGACGTGCTGGCTGATGATCCTGCTGTTGTAGGAAGTAGTGTGCCTGAAACTCAATACCAAGAACAATTGATGGTGGAAAATGTAAACCTGTCACAATCCCCTGTGTTATAAATACCCAGACTCCTCAGAATCTATAGCAGATATATTGCATGTCACTAGATTGTCCTTTGCACAGCCCACTCCTCGTCCATAATTTGGGCTGGATACACTAGATCAAATAAGAAGTGACAGATTGTTTATAATTCAACGGCTTACCATCGTACTGAACAATAATTTCTTCATGTTTGAAGATGAATACTATATCCAAATTTCCGGTACATCAATGGGTGCCACAATGGCACTGAGTTATGCCAATAGTTTTATGGCATACTTGGAAGAAACAAGGGTACTCAACAACCCCACTTGGAAGGACCAACTAAAATTATTTATCAGATACATTGATGACTTGTTCGGAGTTTGGGCAGGGACCGAAGCAGATCTACAACGCTTCTTTGACTTCATGAATTCATTGGCACCAAGGATCAAATTCACTTACAAAATAAGCAGGACGTCTCTTGAATTTCTAGATGTACTGGTCTACTCTAACAGACAAATAGTCAACAACAGTCTTCACCAAGAAGACTGACAGGCACAGTCTGCTCTTGGCGTCTAGCTTTCACCCTAAAACCACTATCAAGAGTATACCCCTTAGTCAACTTCTGAGATACAGAAGAATAGTATCAGAGGAGGATGAATATGAGAAAAAAAGCCAACAAACTTACAAAAAGATTTTTCTCGAGAGGATACGACTGGATTAAGTTAAAGAGATATATTCAGAAAGTCAAGAGTATAACCATACTGGAAGCCTTAAGACCCAGTATTAAAAAGGAAACAAAAGATTTAGTGCATGTTACAACTTACTCGCAACAAAGCGGACAAATCAAGACGATTGTTAAGAGAAATTGGGAAACACTATCGCTGGATCCAAAGTTAGAAAACCTTTTTCCTACACTTCCTCTCTTTGCTTACAACAAGAGTAAATCTGTCTGAGATCACTTGATTAAATCAGACTTTTGTCATAAGAAAAACCAACTCCCAACATTCAAAGGCACACTTCCCTGTAATAACTGCAAGTGCTTTCATAACATCATTAAAGGAAATTACATTCATCACCCATACAAAGGTAACAAAATTACACTGAGGCATACCTCTACTTGTGACACGAAGAATGTCATCTCGAGGGTTAAGTGCCTGTGTGGTCTCTACTATGTAGGCCTTGCTGGAAGGAAAGCAAAACAGTGATGGGGGGAACATAAGTCCAATGTTCATCAGGAATCTATAAATCTCCAGCTGCACAACACTCTAAAGAATTTAAACATTCAGTTGCCCAATTACAATTTGTTATCTTAGAGCATGTTCAACTGCCAAAACGGGGAGGTAATCTTCCAAAACTAATGCAGCAAAGGGAAACCTTTTGGATTGAGAGATTAGACTCTATGCATCCCAGAGGGATGAACCTTGACTGGGACCTACATTGCTACTTGTGAATGAATCTGTCTGTTTGTACCAACAATGTACAATTGCTCATTGACTTTGAAGTACTAGCGGAATCATTATATTACTGTTTTGACCGTAATTACAGCCGATGAATGCAACTAAGGTTTAATGAACATTCTTTTGAGTTTAACATATAACCTTATGCAATATTTTTTAGTCCAAAAATCGATTATGATCTTCCGAATAATTGTTGTAAATAACTCAGGCTGTATACCATACGATGTAATTATGTGAATTAACGTGGTGATCCTTATGCGATGTTGTAACAAACTCACTTTACTCACTTTTTCATAAGTTTATAATGCGTCTCAAAAAGCATATTAATTGATAAAAAAAATGTGTTGTCAATATGCGAGTAGATGTGATCTATTAGTTTCACTTGCCCCATTTAATAACATTCCAGTTAATAATAGTCATATGCTGCTCACGTGGCTTAGAGAGAGTAGCAACTTTAATTAATGTAATGGTAATCACACAGCCATTGTTTAGCCCAAGTCTTTATTAGAACACACGACCAAAACCGTAGCCTAGCAACGATCAGCAAACAGAAACAATCAGAGGAGACTCGTCTTTTCCAGCGGACTAGCTGCAGCGCGCATAAGAAGGTAACTACATTGCTTTGCCTTAAAAACCGATTTACAACAAATAGATACCATTTCAGAGGAGTTTAGATTATGCAAAAGACATTTAGTCTTAGCATATTCTTTCCCTCATTTCAGCACGACAGTGAAGGGCACACAGGAACCGCTAATTGGATATTGAGACCGGATCACAAAGTATTGTGTGTGCGAATACTGGGGAAACCATTATCCTGCTAATACTCTTTTGGACGAGTTGTTTGCTTACTTGAGCTATGTAGAGACTTGTTAAAAATATGTTGCTCTTGGACACACGACCCTAATCAAACCATACCATATATTTACCCAGCAGTGACAATAAAGACGTAGAGATAACGGAAGTGAAAGCCGTGCAAGAAGCTGAGTGCGTTTACACGTCTCCTGTTGGAATATACGTGGAGGCAATAGTCATATCAAGGTACGCTCTTATCAACTCAATCAGAGTTAATATATACGTTAAGTGTCACCTCACGCTAGTGATCCCCATTTAAATTCTATTGCAGCAACTATACTCACAACCAGAGAATCCTCATAGACGGAACAACACTGCCTTTATCCCACTACTTTGCATTTCCTCAAACAAGGAACTTGTCAGCCGAATTTCCTTGGGGTGAGTTAAATTACCACAGTAATTAAATTAATTCCGCTACATATCCTTGGTTCTGGTCTGACAGCGGGACACAGCGCTTTTGCCAGCGCCTCGTCACGCAACAGATTATTAAGGGATGTTCAATGAGTAGCTCAAATTGTGTTATATATACAATTAACATAATCCTTGTTAAATCTTTTAAATTCTAGGGTTTTAATATCCTTTGAGTAAGAGTGTCACGAATACCTGCTCTTGATACGATTGCCATTCTAGGTTGGTTTAAGTGAGCCTATAATTCTGTTATTTAATTTTGTTTAAAAACTTTACTTATCCTTGAACCTAATTTCTAGAACTAAAATTGATTTATTTCTATTAAAATTTCAGAAGGAATATCCAAGATATCAATACCTGAAGGGCTTTTAGCCCAAAAAGTATAGTATGAGATAGGCGGAGAACCATCAAATTTATGTAGATAGTAATCTCCTGTCTAGATATCAGGATATCACTCTATCAGAACACAGGACAATATATTTTGCGTAAATCAAAGATTGATTACCTGTTCCTTTGTTCAAAAAATTATTTTGTTGAAAACCTGTATAATTAATGTGTGATAAACAACAAAAATGTGATTATAATTTTTTGCCAATTTACAAATTCAATGTACAAATGTATCATTTAAAAATCTTGTTCATTTGAGAATACAATTATTTTCAATTAACTGAGTTACTTTTTGAATAGTCATTTCTCATGAAAGCTTTTTGACAAACTTTTGGTTGTGAATGTTGTGCCCCTGTTTGTATCCCGAGGTATCTCAAGTTACCATTCCTTCTTTCATACTTATGATCTGGTAGCACAGACCTAACAGGTACCACCTGTAAATCGATTAACATTCCCTCATACGTAATTATTTACTGACTCACTAAGACATTTTCACGTGCACCTCTACAACCAAACTAGTTCTAGCATTACAACCTATAAACAATGACCCCATCTTAAATGCACTGAATAATAGTGAATTTACACTAATAATGCTCTATGAAGCATTGTTAAAAAAAACAACTGAACTCCATCATGATTTGCTAGCCAAACTCGATGTTAAATTGGAGTCATTAACTACAAATTATTTTTTTTTTTTAAACCTTTATTTTATTGTGCTTGACAGAACAAATGAAGGGCAGACACCAGAACACAGATTATTGTTTACAACATAAGCATAAACAGACTATGCATAACAGTGATATATGAAACCAGTAGGGTGTTGTCGTGGGGGTACATCACTAGGCATACATGACATGGCAAGTAGAATGAATGTCTAAGAGGGGCTGCTGTGAGGGGGAGGATTGCCCAGATATAGAGTCGTCTGACTTGGCGGACAAGGATGGAAGATAGGAACTGAATAGATGCCACACATCTCTCGGTCTCGATGTTGGTTGCATTTGGAATGTCCATGCCTCCTCCGTGTCGGAGGCCCAGGGGACGGTAGATAGCCATTGTGCACGTGTAGGGACCTGGGGCTGAAGCCAGTGCAACAGGATATATCGTACTGCAAGTAGCATACATAGACCAGCAAGTTTTTGGGAGTTACGATGGAGACCTGGGAATTAATGAAAGAGGCATTTTGAAGGGGAGGGAGAGAACTCATGGTCAAGGATAGATGAGGTCGTGGAGCAGACATCTGACCAGAATTGGGTAAGGCAGGGGCAGGCCCAGATCATGTGAATATTGGTTGCATCATTGGACCTACACCTGGGGCAACAGGGAGAGTGGTCAGGGAACATTTGATGTAGTTGAAGTGGGGTGTAGTGGTATCGATGTAGTATTTTAAATTGGATTAATTTAAAATGAGAGTTGAATGACACCTCATGGGTGCGGGCACACATTTGCTTCCAGCACTGGTCAGACACTTCCGTTGCCAGGTCCACGGACCAAGATTGTCTCAGCGCATCAAACGTGGGGGAGGTTTTAAATTGCAGTAGGGAGTATAATCTGGGTATCTTCCCTTTGGTATTCATGGTGTGAATTAATTCTGCTAAATTCGGATCATCAGGGGCATGACAGGGAAAGTGGGATATCTCTTCTTAAGGATACGATGAAGGGCTGAGTACTGGAGCCAGATGGGAGACTTCCGTCGTAGGGTTACTGGTAGGTCTGCCCATTCAACAAAGTGGTCTTGGTCAAAGACATCTCGGATGGTTTCGAACCCCGCTTCTGCCCAGTTGTGTGCCTCAGCCAGGGGAACACAGGGAACCCCGGGAGGAAGTTCCAGAGTGGGAGGCTGCCATGGAATGGGTGAGGGTTGTCGGACAATGCCCAGATCCCGCTGAGTGCTTTAAATGTGATGTCCACTGGGTCAAGGGAATTGCTATTGCGGATGGGTGGGGGAGTGCCAGAGAACGGATGGCGCTGTTTCCCACCACCCTTTGTTCCAGACGCAGGTGTGATGGGGGATTCGTGACAACAAACCAATATGATGCAAACTGCTGACTAGCCAATATTTCATGATGTTGAGGGCACCGAAGCCACCAAGTTCTACGGGGATAGCCAAGGTGTCGTATTTAAGGCGGACTGCTCCGGAGTGCCATAGGAACTCATTAAGTATGCGAGCCAATGATCAGATAAAAGCCTTGCCTGGCCATAATGGGAGATTGTGAAAGCGATAGAGAAGTTGGGGGGGAGGACCGCCATCTTTAAAATCCCATGTTTACCCACAAGAGACAGTGGGAGTTTAGCCCACCCCTGGCATTTCTTTATAAGCGAAGATAAGTAGTTCAGGTAGTTGGCCTCAAGGACTTTATCGCGTGTGCGTGCTACAACCGCCCCAAGGTATGCGTTTTCTGTTTGTCACCGGTTGAAGCCCATGAGATCGGGGGGGGGCGGAGCTTGTCTCAGTTAACGGAAAAAGTGTTGTTTTGGTGCAATTGACCTTAAGACCGGAAAGTTCGCCAAAGTGTACGTCGTCTGCAAGGATCGGAGCCAAGTTATGTTCAGGGGAGTGGATGAAAAGCAGGGAGGAGTCAGCATATAGGGAAATAATGTCGGGTGCGTCTAGCATGCGAAGGCCTCTATGCGAGTGTGACTGCCGTATCCTATCAGCCAGGGGCTCGATGGAAATAGCAAAGATTAGGGGCGAAAAGGGGCATCCCTGTCTCATGACACAAGATATATCAAAGGGGAAAGAGTGCCTGTCCTCCATGCAAACCCTGGCAGTAGGACTGGAGTATAGTAGTTTGATCCAAGAGAAAACGGGGCCCGAAGTTGCACTTTACTAGCACCCACCAAATGTAGCTCCAGGAGACGGAATCAAATGCCTTCTGCATGTCTAGGGACATCGCCACAGCTTGGGTCTTTGGGTCGATCCTGCTTATGTTGTTGAAGAGGTGACGTAGATTAAGGGCGGTGGAGCGGCCAGGGATAAATCCGGACTGGTCTGGGTGTATAATGTGGGGAATGTTAGGGAGTTAGCCGCATGGCCAGAACCTTAGCCTAAATCTTAATGTCACAATTTATGAGTGAAAGAGGCCTGTATGACCCACACTGGGTTGGAGGTTTGCCAGGCTTAAGAAGTATGGTTATAATAGCTTCACCTAGGGTAGGTGGGAGTGTGCCCGAAGTGCAGGATTCTTCCCATAGTGCCAAGAGGTGGGGGACCAGCCGTGATTTGTATTGCTTGTAGAATTCAATGGGGTAGCCGTCAGAGCCAGGGGTTTTGCCTGTGGCTAATGAGTCAACGGCTTCAGCTATTTCCTCAGGGTGATGGGCATATCCAGAGTCGTGCTAGTGTCATCAGAAAGAACAGATAGAGAGAGGGAATCAAGATAAGCACCTATGCTTGATTCCGAGACAGTGTCAGTATTGGCATATAGGGAGGAATAGAATGACCGAAACTGTTCATTAATGTCTTGTGAAAGGAGCGCCATGGAGCCATCAGGTCTTTAGATGGCAGTGATGTGTGGTGATCCCATCTCACGACGAATGAGTCTAGCAAGAACGCGGCCTGGTCTTTTACCTTCACCGTAGCGTCTCGCCAACCCGGGGGCGTCTATGAATTTCCTCTCCCTTTCAGCATGGGTCCGAATGATGCCCAGTTCAGTGCTAATGTTTGCAAGGGTGGTTAGGGTGCGGTGAAGGGCATATTGGGCCTCATGAGAAGAGAGTTTGGATTTGCTTGAGGAGATGTCCCTACGAATAGTTTTGAGGATCCCGGTCTCTTTGGAGATGGCTATTCCCCCTGATATAGTCCTTGAACGATTCCCAAAGGGTGGCCTGGGTGAGAGCAGATCCAGTATTTAGTGTGAAGTAGTCATCTATTGCTGAGTCAAGGTCAGCCCTAAAGGCCCCATCTAATAATGACTGAGGTTTTAGTCTCCAGGAGCGGATGTCACCAGAGGGAGCACCCCAAGCTAGGGAGATAGTCACAGGGGAGTGATCAGAGCGTGTTCTGGGAAGAATTAGCATTTGCGGGACGTTCCTCAGTAGTGTCTCTGATACGAGCCATCTGTCTATCCTAGAGTGAGAGTCGTGAACAGAGGAGTAGAAAGAATACATGTGGGAATCTGGATGTATCATTCTCCATGCATAAGTTAGTTTGAGTTGCGGCAACGATTCTAGGATAACTCGGGCGGCCCTGGAGAGTTGGCTGGGGCTGGTACCCGACCTTTGCCAATCAACATCGAGAATTGTATTGAGGTCCCCGCCCCAACGGATAGGGATCTGCGGGAACCCGACAAGTAGCGTAGTAAGATAAGAGTAGAATTCAGGGTCATCTATGTTGGGCCTATACACATTGAATGGTAAAGTGTTGATGCTCCTCAAACAGCCATGAAGTAAGAGATTGAAAAATGGCAGTCTTACTGCCATTAAAAACTGGATGTCATCCTGTAACGCTCACCTGATTCCCACGGAGGCGCCGGTCTTGGCAGGATGGTGTCTGTGACTCGAAAAGTGAAGTGCAGGACTCGATTGGCTTCCGGGGCTGAGCCTCTTCGCACTGTGTGTCTAACTCGAAGAGTGAGATATCTGCAGGTGAAAGAATATGGGGTTAATGATCTGGGGTTGTCGGGTATCTCTCTACCTTTCCCTTCCTCGCTTTTCCGTGGAGCCCCAAGGTCAACGTGCTCACCTTAGATAGGTGAATGCTGGACTCTCCATCTGCGTCTGGTGCAGGGTGCCGTTGCCAGTTCCTTCACTGGGTGAAACGTAGGCCTCTTGACATCAGAGGATTGCTACCGTCAATAACTGCACGAACGGTGAGTTTCCGGACACCTTTTAAGTCTTTACAGTCTTTAGGTGCGTGGGCACGTTAATGTGGAACAGGGCTCTGTATAATGCTTTTTCTATTTGTCTTGCATGGCTCTTGAGGTAGAAGATGGTGTGAAGAAAGCCGAAGTTCGAGCCAGAGTCTTGGAATGACACGCTTGGAAATGCGTAAGTGAATGCCGGTTGCCTGCTTTTCAAAAGCTCTCTAACTGTCTCTTTTCCCTTGCAGTTGTGAGTTCGGGTGTTGAAGAGACGCTGGAAACGCCGGAGTGTTTGCAGGCGCCCTATTGTGGCGGGCGCGATGGCGCGTAAGTAAAATACCTGTCTAATGTCTCTTCTTTTGTCTTTCAGGTGCAGGATTCCAGCGTTGAAGAAAACCGGAATTCCCGGAGTGCCGGTAAGTAATTCCACACAGGAATAACTATGCTTTTGTCTTCACAGGCGGAGGAGCAGCGTGAAGAGATGGTAGCTGCCGATGGATCAGGTGAGGAAAGCGCTGCACGTGAAGGTTGCCGTGCTAGCCTGTTGTTTCTTGTCTTTGCAGGTGCTACTGAAGGCTGGATACAGGAATGGTAAGCGTTTTTTCTTGCAGGTTCAGGATCGGAAAGAAGAAAACTGGAACAGACACGGTGAGCGTTCTGCTGCAGATGCAGAATAACGCGAAGCACGTTTCATCAATCGAGTGTGGTTTAAATAGCCTTGGAGTGATGAGGCGTCTTCCTCCACGGCCTCGCCTAGGTAAGAAAAGAGTTCCTGTTCCAGAAGAGTTCCAGTGTTGTATCCAGGGAGTGGAGCTTGCCCCACCCAGGTAAGAAAGTAGTCCCGGCTCACAGAGGATTCCTATGTGGCTGGTAAGTAAGCAGCATGGTCTGCTGCAGGTAAGTCCACCCAAGCATCTTCATACAAATTATGAGCCCGGCGCTTCCAGTGCCGGGACCAGTAACTTTGATGAGCCTGGTGCCACCGGCGCCAGGACAAGGTCCAAAAGGTCCCAGTGGGGACCGGCTGGTGCCTAGGATGAAGGTTAGGGGCCTGCTTCCAAGGACGTTGGGCTGGTCCTAGCTCCTTGGAAGCAGTGATCATGACAGCACCCCCCCTCAAGGCCCCTCCTAAGCGTGTCTTCTCCGGGGGTTTTGGCTTGTCGGGGTGATTCAGATGGAATTTCTTGACCAGACGAGGTGCGTGGACATGTTCTGAGGGTTCCCAAGACCTTTCCTGGGGGCCGTATCCTTTCCAATCAACCAGGTAATATAATTTAGATTTGGAGATTTTGGAGTCTAGGATGTTCTTTACTTCGAACTCAAGTTCTCCCTCCACTAGAACAGGTTCTGGGAGTTCGGTCAATCGGGTTTCTGGTTGTACTGGTTTTAGTAAGGAGACATGGAATACTGGATGTATTTTCATATGCGAAGGCAATTCCAATTTGACAGCCACCGGATTAATTATGGCAGAGATGAGAAAGGGTCCTAAGTATCTCGGGATGAAGGTGCGGGGTCCTTTTAGAGGCAGGTGCTTAGTGGATAACCAGACCTGATCTCCCACTGCGTAGTGAGGGGCCTCTTTACGGTGTTGATCCGCTCCTTTCTTGTATAGAGCTTTAGCTCTTTGCAGATGGGCAGTGGCTTCTTTAAAAGTACGAGTGATCACCGAGTGCAAGTGATCCACAGCAGGTGTTTCGAATTCTTGGGGAGGATCCAGGTTAGAGGTCCTAGGATGGTTTCCGTATAATAAGAAGGGAGTCTTCCCGGTTCCAGAATGGGTCGAATTGTTATAAGCGTATTCAGCGATCCAAAGGATATCCTTCCAAGGGTTTTCAGTTTGTTGGAGCATGCAACGTAAATATTGCTTCAGAGTTTGATTTGTCCTCTCGGTTTGTCCGTCAGTTTGGGGATGGTGACTGGTTGAAAGTCTCACATCAATTTGGGCTAAGCGACAGCAACTTCGCCAAAAGTGGGAGATGAATTGACTTCCCCTATCGGAGACCAAAACCGAGGGAAAACCGTGTAACCGAACGATGTTTTCTAAGAATTCTCGGGCTAATACTGAAGCTGAAGGTAGGCCCTTCAGGGGAATGAAGTGAGCCATCTTGGAGAATAGATCCACGACTACTAAAATGGTATTATACCCTGAGCATGGAGGTAAGTCCGTGATGAAATCCATGGACAGGGTATGCCATGGACAGGGAGGGATGTCCAGTGGGTGTAAGAGGCCGGCTGGTTTCTCCTTCTGACTTTTATTCTGAGCACACACACCGCAGGAGATTACAAAGTCTCTAATATCCTTCTTCCATGATGGCCACCAGAAATGTCTTTTGACCTTTTCCATGGTTTTGGTAACGCCAGGGTGACCCTCCATTAATGAGTCGTGATAACAGCAGATTACCTGTTTTTGTATTTTCTCACAGGGCAAGTACAATCGTCCTCGGAAATATGGTAGGTCTTGGTCCACTGAGAAATCCTTCCCCTTGAATTGCCAGTCCTGTAATTCCGCCGGAGTTAGGAGTGATTTGACTGTAGTCTCGATGTCTTCAAAGGATTGAGCGCTGACCAAGCCCAAAATCCTTTGTTCTGGGATTATGGGTATTGGTTCAGGATTGGTCAAGTGTTCATCTATTCCCATCCGGGAGAGGGCATCGGCTTTTCCGTTTTTACTGCCTGGTCGAAAAGTAATTATAAAGTCAAACTCAGCCAAAAACAGAGCCCAGCGGAGCTGCCTGGAAGACTGAGCTTTGGCCGTCTTCAGATATTGGAAGTTGCGGTGATCTGTCATTACGGTGACTGTGTGTCTGGCTCCCAAAAGATAATGCCGCCAGGCTTTAAAGGCTGATCTGATAGCTAAAAGTTCCTTGTCTGTAATTGAATAGTTGATCTCGGGAGCCGAGAATTTGCGGGACCAAAAGGCTACAGGATGTAATTGGTGTGTGACCGGATCTCTTTGTGATAAAACTGCCCCCATAGCAAGACTAGAAGCATCTGTTTCTACGATGTAGGGGAGTTCTGGGCGAGGGTGTTTTAGAACAGGTGCAGAGATGAATTTAGCTTTTAAGTCCTGAAAAGCTTGTTCCGCCTCGGTAGACCACTCAAAACGTTTGTTTTTCTTTAATAGTGCGGTGATGGGCTGGACTATTCGAGAGAATTCAGGAATGAACCTGCGGTAAAAGTTAGCGAAGCCTAACATGCTTTGAACTCCTTTTACAGAGGTTGGTGAAGGCCACTTGATTGCATCGACTTTCTTTGAATCCATATGGACTCCGTTTGGTGACAATATGAATCCCAGGAACTCAACTTCAGTTACGTTGAAAGCGCATTTTTCAAGCTTAGCAAAAAGGTTATGTTGACGTAATCTCTCGAGGACCTCTTTAACGTGTTTCTGATGTTCCTCTTCAGATGATGAATAGACGAGGATGTCATCAATGTAGACAACAACACACACATCTATGAGTTCTCTAAGGACATCATTCATAAAATACTGGAAGGCGGCAGGAGCGTTGCATAGTCCAAAGGGCATAACTTGATATTCAAACAGCCCATACTTGGTGCGGAAGGCCGTCTTCCATTCATCGCCCTCTTTTATTCGTACCAAGTGGTAGGCTCCTCTGAGATCCAACTTTGTATATATACATGCGTCTTTGACTTGGTCCAGGAGTTCAGGGATCAAAGGTAACGGGTATCTGTGTTTAACAGTGATTTGATTCAGGGCGCGGTAATCTATACAAGTCCTAAGGTCTCCTTAATTTTTCAGAACGAAGAACAAAGCCGAGGAAGCTGGAGATTTTGAAGGACGGATAAATCCGTTAGCTAGGTATTGGTCCAGATATTGTCTGAGGTGAAGATTCTCTGGCTCGGTGAGGGCATAAATCCTACTGCAAGGAGGAGTTGTTCCGGGTATCAGATCTATTTGACAGTCATAAGACCTATGAGGAGGCAGGGTGTTAGCTTGGTCCTTCCGAAAGACGTCTTGGAATTTCTGGTATTCGGGAGGTAGTTTGGGAACCTCAGAAGAGATTGCCGCCAGTGAAACATCAGGCTGAGGATAACAAGTGGAGATACATTCTGGAAACTGAACCGTCTTTGCTCGCCAATCGATCTGAGGATTGTGCTTCTCTAACCAAGGAATTCCCAGAATGATCTGGAACTGAGGGGCCTTGATCACATCGAACACGATTTTCTCCCGGTGTCCCTCTTGGCTCACTAACGTCACTTCTTGGGTGGCGTGAGTTACTGGTCCGGAGGCTATCTCCGTGCCATCCACTGTAGTAATGACGTCTTTTACTGCCTTAGGGACAAGAGGTAGATTCATCCTTGATACCATTTCACGGTCCACATAATTACCGATTGCTCCGCTGTCGATATAAGCTTCAATTGCATGCAAACGATCCGGACGTTCTGGGCTAATGAGGACCATAGGCACCACGAAATGCGAGGTCATGGAACAGATTTTAACGCTCGGCAAGAGGACCTCTACACTTGTCGGGCTAGGTCGTTTCCCTGCTCAGAATTTGTGGTACAGGTATCTGCGGCTCCTACAGCCTTCTTAGCTGGTTTCACTGGACAGTCTCGAAGAAAGTGCCCCGAGTTTCCGCAATAGAGGCCTAATTGCAGCTGTCTTCGCCTTTCTCGCTCTTTTTGGGTTAAAGGTCCTTTCATGCCCCCTATTTGCATGGGTTCCACGGTGTCAGCTCCCCTAGTGGAGGTCTGCAGTTTAGAAAACACTCGGGTATCAAATTTGGAACGATCAGCCTTTCTGTTCTGTAATCTGTGGTCCAATTGAACAACTAAGTCAATATAGTCTGAGCATTCTTGTGGAGGATTCACAACTTGAGCTAACACATCCTTGAGCTCTCCACGCAGGCCTCTGTAGAAAAGCGTTATTCTTTTATCCTCAGGCCATTGAGTTTCCACTATAAGTCTGTTGAATGAGGCAATGTAAGTCAAGAGGTCTTGATTACCCTGTCGTAACGAAAGGAGTTCATTGTCCAAGGCCAGTCCTTGTGCATGTCTAGCGAACAGTTTCTCCATGCTGGACTGGAAGGCCTGGAAATCATGAAGAACCGGATCATCCTGAGTGACTAAAGGGATCGACCAATCTGCGGCACTGCCACTGAGATAAGAAAGCACAAAAGCCACCTTGGCCTGATCTGTTGGGAAGGCAGCTGGTCTACATAAGAAGTGTAGGCGACACTGGTTAATGATCACTGCAAATCTCTTTGGGTCACCAGAAAAGCTTTCGGGCGGAGCCAAGGGCACATTACCGGGTAGATTGATTTGCACTGGATTTGAGGAAGATGCTGAAGGATAATTTCCTCCTGTAGCGGGCAAAGGTGTTTGTCCTGCCTGCGTTTGTAGCAATTGCCTAGCGAGGTCCTCTGTTCGCTCCTTGGATATTATCAGCTCTCTTCGTAGAGCGTTTGTTTCCTGACGAGCTGCATGTACTTCTGCTCTTAGTTCCCCAAGCAACTGGGCCAATTGATCAGTATCCGAGGTTTCCATTGCGCCTGGGTAGGAGTTTTGCGGTGGGCTTTGCATTCTGTAACGCTCACCTGATTCCCACGGAGGCGCCGGTCTTGGCAGGATGGTGTCTGTGACCCGAAAAGTGAAGTGCAGGACTCGATTGGCTTCCGGGGCTGAGCCTCTTCGCACTGTGTGTCTAACTCAAAGAGTGAGATATCTGCAGGTGAAAGAATATGGGGTTAATGATCTGGGGTTGTCGGGTATCTCTCTCCCTTTCCCTTCCTCGCTTTTCCGTGGAGCCCCAAGGTCAACGTGCTCACCTTAGATAGGTGAATGCTGGACTCTCCATCTGCGTCTGGTGTAGGGGGCCGTTGCCAGTTCCTTCACTGGGTGAAACGTAGGCCTCTTGACATCAGAGGATTGCTACCATCGTTAACTGCACGAACGGTGAGTTTCCGGACACCTTTTAAGTCCTTACAGTCTTTAGGTGCGTGGGCACGTTAATGTGGAACAGGGCTCTGTATAATGCTTTTTCTATTTGTCTTGCAGGGCTCTTGAGGTAGAAGATGGTGTGAAGAAAGCCGAAGTTCGAGCCAGAGTCTTGGAATGACGCGCTTGGAAATGCGTAAGTGAATGCCGGTTGCCTGCTTTTCAAAAGCTCTCTAACTGTCTCTTTTCCCTTGCAGTTGTGAGTTCGGGTGTTGAAGAGACGCTGGAAACGCCGGAGTGTTTGCAGGCGCCTTATTGTGGCGGGTGCGATGGCATGTAAGTAAAATACCTGTCTAATGTCTCTTCTTTTGTCTTTCAGGTGCAGGATTGCAGCGTTGAAGAAAACCGGAATTCCCGGAGTGCCGGTAAGTAATTCCACACAGGAATAACTATGCTTTTGTCTTCACAGGCGGAGGAGCAGCGTGAAGAGATGGTAGCTGCCGATGGATCAGGTGAGGAAAGCGCTGCGCGTGAAGGTTGCCGTGCTAGCCTGTTTCTTGTCTTTGCAGGTGCTACTGAAGGCTGGATACAGGAATGGTAAGCGTTTGTTCTTGCAGGTTCAGGATCGGAAAGAAGAAAACTGGAACAGACACGGTGAGCGTTCTGCTGCAGATGCAGAATAACGCGAAGCACGTTTCATCAATCGAGTGTGGTTTAAATAGCCTTGGAGTGATGAGGCGTCTTCCTCCACGGCCTCGCCTAGGTAAGAAAAGAGTTCCTGTTCCAGAAGAGTTCCAGTGTTGAATCCAGGGAGTGGAGCTTGCTCCACCCAGGTAAGAAAATAGTCCCGGCTCACAGAGGTTTCCTATGTGGCTGGTAAGTAAGCAGCATGGTCTGCTGCAGGTAAGTCCACCCAAGCACCTTCATACAAATTATGAGCCCGGCGCTTCCAGTGCCGGGACCAGTGACTTTGATGAGCCTGGTGCCACCGGCGCCAGGACAAGGTCCAAAAGGTCCCAGTGGGGACCGGCTGGTGCCTAGGATGAAGGTTAGGGGCCTGCTTCCAAGGACGTTGGGCTGGTCCTAGCTCCTTGGAAGCAGTGATCATGACACATCCTTTCTTTCTTTCCCTCAATACTGATAAGACTGACGTCTTATTCTTCCCTTCCAATTCTCTTCCCCCTCCCTCTCCTCCACCTTTCATTCACTTTCCCCCTCTAATCTTCCCATCTCTGTCCACGCTCGCAACTTAGGCATTCACTTTGACTCCTCCCTCTCCTTCTCCCATCATATTTCTCTTACATCTCGCACCTGTCGCTACCACCTCTAACATTCGCAAAGTCTGCTCCTCTCTCACTTTCCATGCTACTAAATTTTTAATCTCCTCCCTTATCTTCTCTAGCCTCTTCTACTGCTCCTCCTTAATCTTTGGACTGCCTACTTCTCACCTCGCCCCCTCAAATCTATCTACCATTCTGCCGCCCATACCCTCCGTCTCATTACCTCCCGAGACTCCATTTCTACTTCCCTTTCTTCCTTTGGCTGGCTTCCCTTTCACTCCCAACTTAAATTTCATTTCCTCTGTTTAGTCTTTAAATCTCTCCATGACCTTTCTCCCCCTTATCTCTCCTCTCTTTCTACACTCATTCCCGCTCCCTTCGTTCAGCTGACCACTTCCTTCTCACTGTTCCCCCTTTCCAGTGTGCCCCCTCCCTTTTCCGCTCCTTGCAGCTACTAGGCCCCCTGCACTGGAACTCCTTACCTCTCTCAATCCGCTCTATACCTACCTTCTTCTTCCGCACTTCCCTAAAATCTCTCCTTCTCCATCCCCGCCATGAAACCCTCTCCACCTCTCGCTCCCTTGTCTCTTCCCTATGATCCTCTACCTCCCCTTCCCTCCACCCTCCCCCATTCTCACCCTTATACCCCTTCTGTTTCCCTACTCCGCCCCCTCCTCACCCTTCCCTCTTCCCTCACAGTTTAATTCCTCTACTTACTGTTTTGTTGGTTTGATTCATAATTGTAAATTGCTTCTACTGTTATAATGTTATATGTATCCAGTTGTTAAAATGTAAAGCGTTTTGGAGTAAAGCGCTATATAAACACAATAAATACAAATAACGCCCTAAAGGATCTATGCGGGAGGAGGTAGCGGGAAATTGACACTTTTATGGAGTAGGATCATGACACCCCTGTTCTGTGTGGAGTAGTCCATGTAAAACCTTTGGGTGGCCCATGACCTTGGGAATTGTAGGCAACCTTGCGCCTTGGCGTGCGTCTCCTGCAGGAATAAGACCTTGGCGCCAGTTGGACATTTCTTATTTTTTGTAGTTTCCTAACCCCCTCACATTCCAGCTGATATAGGTCAAATCATTGTCTGCCATCCTGGACGTCGGAAAAGGGAATTACCATGTGGCACAGTGGCCTAATATTACATACCCAGGGAAGCCGGTACAAGATATGACCACGTGACAAAAAAGTCCACAACCATATAGGCTCACGCCCCTTTCCTCTACCGCAGCGGTCAAGCATTTTTTGGAACAACATCTCCACTAATACATTCCCAACTTCATCGCTCTCCTAAAGAGAAGGATAATGTTAACTTTACCCACCTCCACCCAAATCCTGCCCCCAATCGGAAGAATGAATCTCAACCCAAAAGTAAGCCAAAACATAACCAGGGCGACTTCGCCTGGGGGACTTAGCGCCGGTCGAGCTTGGGCTCGCTCGTGCTGGTTTAGTGATTAGGTCATGTGGTATATGAGCACTGAAACAATACATCGTTACAGAGGCTAGATGTAAATCAAAGGAGTCAAGCGGCTGCACAGAAGGGCCAGTTCAAAATAAAGGGGGTACATGATGCAGGTCCCCCCCCAGGGCACAGCCCATGCGCAAGGAGTAACTGATGCGGTGGGCAATTAGGAGGTTGATCATGAAGTTGTTCTGGGGCCCCGCATCAGGGAGAAATCTGCGAAGGAACAGAACTCAGCCAAACAATGACTAGATTGCTGTGGCATATGAGCATTGGAACAATACATATTTCAGCAACTAGGTTCACATCAAAGGAATCAGGTTTCTGCCCAGAGGGGCCGGTTCAGCAAAGGAGACACAGCGCAAATCTTTCCAGGGTCAGACCATGGAGAAGGAGTTACTGACACAGTAGGAGGTCAGTGGAGCGGTCTCAGCAGAATAAATCCTGGACCCGGGGCCCTGCATCGACAATGAATGTATGAGGAAACGGTATGCAGATAAATTTGAAACAGAGGCAGGAGCCCAGAGAGCCCAGGAGAATATGTACATCAGGGTGCTCAGCATGATGAGATCAGCCATGGAAGTGTTCCTCTATGAATTTGGTTGCTTCTTCCGGTATAGTGAAAAAAAAGGGTCCGGTTTGCGGGTTCAACCCTGAGCTTAGCTGGGTATAGCATGGAGTACTTCACACCCAGGTCGCGTAACCTCTTCTTCACAGATTGGAAGGGTTTGCTTTCTTGTTGGACGGCAGCAGAAAAATCCGGGTAGGGGTGAATCCTTGAGGATCCCAAGAACAGCTCGCCCTTGGCTCTTGCAGCGTGCAGTAGTGTGTCTCTGTCGCGATAATTCAGCACTCTCGTGATGATTGGGCAGGGAGGGGCTCCCACTTTAGGTTTAGCAGTGAGGGCATGGTGGGCTCTCTCAATGGCGAATTGAGAGGAGATCTTGGAGGAGTCCAGCAGGGAAAGGAGAGTTTGCTCTTCATATTCTTCCATAGAGCCATCGATGTTGTCCTCAGGTACCCCAATAATACAGATATTGTTGCGCCTAGAACGGGAGTCAAGGTTGTCATTCTTCCTGCGGACCTCCTGGACCCTAGTGGAGAGTGCATTCACCTCAGCTCGAAGGGAGGTGATGTCGTCCTCAGTAGTGCTGACTATTCTCGACTTCGGTGACCCGGCCGCCAGTCCTTTCCATGTGTGCCTTGATAGAGCAGATCGTCCCACTCATGTCGTCCAACTTAGAGTGGAGTGCGGTGAACCCCTCCCGCATGTATGCAATCATTTTAGCTGAATCCTGGTTGTCCGGGGCACACGTCGTAGCCATCTCGGGTTCTGGCCTGGACTCCATTGGCTTCTGCGTGGTCTTTGTGAACTTATTAATAGAGCTTTGCCTCTTATTATTCCTTCCGGGCATGATACCCATGCGTGCCAACGCTAGGGATAGCTCTGATAAAAGTTTCAAGAAATGCTAAAGGCTGATTGTAGGTAGTCAGGTTAGAGGCCCTGTTAGGTGGATCTGCGATGAAGCGGGAGGAGAACGGTGAGACTCGAGTCTCAAATGCAGGAAGTGACAGCAGGATCAGGAGGGTGCCAGTTACCACCCTGGGTTGAATGCCCTAAATTATAGAAGGGATTGTAATCTCCCACGTGTACACCTCACACAGCATATATATAATGGACTATCATTACCCCTTAACAGAGGTGCTCGGCTCGCTGTGTCGACCAACAGTAGAGTTACTAAGTATAGGTAACGGCTAGGGACTGGAACTGTGGAGAGTTGCCCTTGCCGGTTGTGCAGACAGAATCAGCAGTAAATGCCAGCTCAGTCCGTATCTGCGTGGCCGCCCAGTAGAGCTGAATAAGTGAGGGCGAGGGCTGTGTCGGCTCCAGCTAGTAGGTGGAGACTACTGCAGGAACCCACTGTCCATCGCCGATTCAGGGGTGCCCCGGGACTTTCAGGAGATGAACCACGCAGCGGGGCACTTGTTGAGAAGGAGCAGACCAGGCAACACGCAGAGGCAAAGTGTTTCCCCCCCTGTGGCGCAGAGTTAGTGGAATGATAGTCGCGCAGAGCGGTGCGTGGTAGTAGGGGCAGGGGTGCTCTGTACCTCGTGTCTCCATGCAGTGTCAAGGGAGCTTGATTCGGTTTCCTCCTGTTGTGCCATCAAAGATTCAGTGCCGGTGGGTAGCGGGCACCTGCAGCGGTAGTGAAGGGAGGAATCACTCAGATCCAAAGTCCTCTGGAGCTCCCCACCTCCGAGCTGCCTGCGAGGTCCGGGTGAAATCTCCCTGAGCAGTGGAATGATGGGTGAACCCGGACCATAATAGGGGTCGGGCGAGGCTCTCCAGCAGAACCCCTCACTTCACGCAATACTGGGAGGGTAGGGTGTCCATGAGCGGCGTCTCAGAGGGGCGGTACAGCTCCAAACTGCACCTAATAGGGCATGCAGTGTCTGCCCATCCCCCAGCAGGGCCCGCGATGCGCACCTCTCGAGTACACTGGAGGCCGCTTCATGTGGGAGCACGGGGCCGTCTGCCGCGCAGACGTGAGCCGGTGGCCCAAAAGGCAAGTTTACTCAGCAACGGCGCCACCGCAGCAAACAAAAGTCAGCCAGCAGCTATGATGGATCCACAGGCACACGTGGGTCGATTGCCAGGTAGAAACGCAGCACCACGTAGATGGGATCGGGGTTGAGGATTATCCCAGCACTGAGCTCCTCACTCAGGCGACCATTTCTCACGAGCACAACAGCGCCCCCGTGTTAACTACAAACTTGAAACTGAGTCAAACAGATTCAAAATTAGACTCTAAAATAGCTGTAGTGTCCCATTTGAATTCCGCCTTAACTCATGAAGCTAATCATGTCTGGAGCCTTCCCTCCCAAGTAGTTACATTGTTGGCCCCAAACATGGAGGTATTTGATAAGTCCCAATTAAATCTGCCAGCCCAGTAATGGACCAGGTACTGGTTGATGTAATTGCTATAATTGATGACTGTACTCCTGTTCTTAACACTGATGAGGCAATAATAGATGGTAATCATTCGCCTGACAGATTGAGGGAAAATGATATGCCTGACGCGGATATCGAACAGGAGAACGAAACACATGACCCCTTATATAGTATATTTCAGATACCTCGCTAGAAAAGGAAGGGAAGAAATCGGTTAGTGACTGGTGAGAAAACGGTTATGAAAAGATCATGTCAAACTAAAAAAAATCTAAAAACCAAAAGAAACAAAATGCCGTTTCTAAAATCCCTAAAAGCCATACGAAGGTTTAATGCACTCTCTATGACACCGAAGGTCAGAATGACTAACTCTAAAGATACACATGAAAAAGCTTGTACACAACCCCACTCAGGCATTATGGAGTCTAGAACACAGAGGCCTCGTGTGTGATTGTCTAGATTACTCGACGTACTCAATAACAACTTTACCCGATATAGAGATCGAGCCTGAGACAGACATAATAACCATGGAGCACAGTGAAAATGTCAGTAATGCAGGCTCACTAGAAGCCAATAATAGTTTCCAAAAAGGTAGAACAAAAACAAAATATGCTACCCAATAACATCAAGTGGGGCCCATCATTTTTGATAATCTTAAAACAAGACGTAGCCCACGAACTAGATAAAGTAATAGCGACTCAGGAAAATAGGAACGAGTCTGATAGACAAGTGGTCCTACTTATTGCTAAACCAGCTTTATCGATAGGCCCCCCTGAGAAAAGTGATCAGTGGAAACAGATACAATGCTCCTCATGGTGGTAAAAACTATACCATAGAAGAGCAAGAATATATAACTCTGCAAATGTTGGACCCAAAGAGAATTGATACATATCCTAATAGACCAACAATTCTGACAGTATTTGGTGAAATAAAGATGCTCAAGAGAGTGAAATCTCATGATATTCAAACTAACCTTTTTTTAAAACTCCTAAATTGGACACAGTGAATATAAGTATCCCATCACAAATAGTAAGGGAGTGCATCTGGAGTGAGAGAACGGCCATCGAAAAAAGGGCATAAGACTGTCCATCTCAAATTCAATACCAATTGGCAGCCTTAGGCACAAGAACTTTAGTAAGACCACTGTAAATCATTCCAACTACAGAGCAGTGAGCTTGGGACATGCTGATGACATCCAACATGAAAGCCAGAAACCCTATAATAACTGCACCACTGATACTCCCTCAAGCCGGAAGATGAGGCACACAAATGCAAAAGGAGTCCAAAGTATCATGCGCTTGGCTCTGTAAAATGTTAAAAGAAGCACAAACCTAATTCAAATATGTAGAGTCAAGAGAATAGCGAAGTCCCTGAGTATAATATTGCAATCTGGAATACGAGAGGGTTTTCTCACCTATCAGACCTGCACACTGCAGGTCATCTACTGTTGTACGATATAATAATACAGGAGACTTAGCTATGTGACCAGCTGTTTTGGACTAACCATGAGATCGCTTGGATACGAGCCATAAAGCAAGCACTAGGCCGCCCTATGGCAGGCCTATTGATTGCGATTAAAAAGGATATAAATGCCAATTTAACATCATGGCCATCACCACACCCCTACCTACAATTGACTAAGTTAGAGCTACAGGGTGTAAATACTGAACTAAATATGCCATTGTGAATAGATGCTGGAACCCTGTAGCGATAGAAGATGCTTTTTTCAATACAGTCATTCAAACACTAGACACGATAGCATGCAATCCGGAGTACTATATTGTTCTAGTAGCTGGTGATCTCAACATGTCTTGTTTCACTCAAAAGGGAGGAAATGACCGGGACAAAGTACAAAGATGGTTGGCACTGATGAAAGAACAAAATCTGATTATGTTAAATGGATTCTGCCACACTGATAATCCACCAAGACCAACTTGGAAAAGAGGTAATAACACTGCCATAATAGATTACGCTTTTATCACAGCATCCGCTTTGGATCTTGTGATTGAGTTTAAAATCATTGCTACGCTCCTTAGCGACCATAATATACTCAAAATCACTCTTGCAAGGAAGAGCTCACTGCCACGCCAATTCTTTGCGCAAATTTTCTATTTCGCAAGGTCAATACAGAATAAAATGGTATCCACCTATGCTGGATCAACTAGCCTCCCGATTAACGCTACAAGGAAGCTCAACAAACATTGAACCTAGGTTTGATTATACTCATGAACTCCAAATCATCTATGCAACAAAAGAAATTGATGCACAAGTACACCTTAAACACAAACACCCATTTTATACAACGCTTGCAAAAGCAAAGCTCCACTAGGACATCAGACAACACAAGAGAAGGTCTTTGAAGACCCAAGACAGCGACATAGCAAACCTGCGTACAAAATACAGAAATTCTGTTTGGCAGCATAAAATCATAAAGACACAGAGATAATGAAAATATGCTAACTGCTTTGGTAACTAAAAACAGTAGTGCAATATGGGGACTCTTAAATCATAGCCCAATTTGTAACACAAGAACATAGCTGAAATAAATTGCAGAGGCAGACTGGAAAGATTATTACAGTGCCATTTACACAGACGCTGAGCCCAAACCTGTAGCTGGCTGGACAAACTGAACCTAAGTTCGATCTGTTGGGCATAAAACTCTTGATTACAAAAAAACTGGAGTACGTCGCAAGTCCCTGGGCCGGACGGCCTCTCTAACGCAGTTATTTAAAAAAAACCCTGACAAATGGGGAAGCATATTATATTTAGTTTTCACGAAGATTCAAAAAACAGGATTTATACCATAATCTTGGAAACGCTCAATAATAGTACCTGTGTACAAAAAAGGTGACAGGCAGATGCCGGTTAACTATCGCCCACTGGCACTCCTGGATATTGCAGGGAAACTTTGTGCCAAGATTATCCTCAGAGACCTAAACAAGTGGCTGGTAGCCACAAAACAAACAGACCCCCACCAATGAAATGATATTTTATTTATATCGCGCTCGTACACAAGTGCTTCAGAGCGCGACCAGGCAAAAAGGGAGGGGAACAAGGGAGAAAAAACAGAAAAACAGCTATCTTACTAGGCCCAGTGACATTTAAGAAAGCGCAAGTGCATGGAAAAGGAAAATGGGGGACAAGTGTATGGTAAGAGGGGGAGTGGAAAGTGCGAGGAAGAGGAGAGAAAACAAATATTAAATAGAATAAATAATAAAGGCGATAAACCATGGTAGTGCAGCCAGTAAGTGGCAGGTGAAAGTTAGTCAGAAAGGTATATCTGATAAGTGCTGAAGAAAAGTGAGAGGGGGACTGTATGGGTACAGATACAGAACCCTAGTGCAGATGGTTACCTGGAGGCAGCGCAGGAGGGTGGCAGGGTGAGCAGGCACCTGGGCCCGAAAGAAAGAGGGTGGCCAGGTGCACAATGTCAAGAGAAGAAACATATCTACAGGGGAGAAGGGAGGCAAAGGCAGAGGCAAAGAGGAAGGTCTTGAGAAGTTTCCGGAACCAAAGATGTTTTTCCTCAAGTTTCAAAGGGAGGCACCAGCCAAAGACAGAGTTCTACCCCCAGCTCGATTTTTTACAAAACGACTAACCCTGAGGGAGTTGAAGTAGAGGAGCAAAGGGCTCAAGAGGGGAGGTATTTACAGAAGGATAGTTGAAGGTATTTTGGACCTAGGCCCCAGAAAGCCTTGTGGACAATGCAGAGGATTTAAAATGTAATCCTTGCATCCACTGGGAGCCAATGAAGGGATTTCAAGGCTGGAGAGAACTGATCCCAGGGCTTGAGGCCAAGGACAAGTCTTGCAGTCCTGTTCTGGATTAGTTGTAGAGGGCGGAGAGAGGAGGCAGGTAGATTTAGAAAGAGGCTGTTACAGTAATCCCAAAATCGGGATTTGTGCCAGATTTAGGAACTGCAATAAATTTGATAATCCTAGCAGCATTGAAGAAACCGTTTCAAAATTCTAACTGCCCCTTATATCTAGTGTTCAAAGATTTTAAAGTTGCTTTTGACCCCATATCCCATAAAATCCTTTGGTCAAAACTAACTCAAGCTGGATGCCCAAGCTATATTTTACACACAATACAGCAATTTTATTCAGATACTGCCATAAAGGTCAAATTAAACCAACAAGGCCTATTATCTTCACCAATACCAACAAATCGTGGGCTCAAACAGCGCTGCATATTTGCAGCACCTCTTTTTAACTTTTATATTAAAGATATGAATAGAGTCTTCCAGTCTGCTCATTCTTTTCCTCCGAAAATGGGGCCACACCCAATAACACATATGTTCTATGCAGATGACTTAGTCATTATTGATCGCACCCCTATTGGTTTTACAAGCTGGTTTTTTGACAGCTATGAGATCTTTTTGAACCCTGCGCTTAAAGGAACCCTGGGCCGCCCCTTCTCTGGCCTTCTCACTCCAATCAAAGTAGAACAGGGCTTTGTGATTCTTCTTCACCTCACACCTAATCCATACATGCAAATCTTATCAATAGAGAGGCACCATTTAAATGGCATAGACAACCTCCTTCTGATAAATGTTTATCGGGGAGTTAAGGGACTGCAAGCTGATAAATTGGTGGATCTCATTATGGAAAAGGTTGATGAGGCTCTACTAGATTGGAATAATCCTGAAATTTGTATCTGCTGCGACTTCAAATTTCAGTTATTATCCAAAGATGGGCGGCCATTGTGGCTGGAGATTCTTGATGGGAATCGCTCGCAGATGGGCGGAAGAAGTGAAAATGCAAAAACTGTGGCTGCTAAATGGACACACTGAGGGTGATTGCCTGGATGCTCCCACTTGGAGAAATGGAATACAGGCAGCATGTCTGGATTACTGTTTCGTGTCATCAAACTTGGGAGGGAGGGTCTTTAAGTTTGAGATAGCTCCCCTGCCACAGTGTGATCATGACCTGCTATCCATCACCGTGCAAGTGCCACTAGGTCTGCACAAGCATAACGTTATGCATGTGGTCAAGCTAAACGGGATGAATAGAGTGAACATCCTGAAATCTAAAATCCCCTTTTACCATCTTGGCTAGACCAGGGCATTGCTATAGATTGTAGGCTGGTGGAGTATGAATGGTTCCTGCGCGGCTTCAAACAGAGGGTAGATAGAGGGGGGTATAATCCATCATACCCCCAAACGGGTCTATAACATTGACCTGGTAAGAGCCCGCAGGGCATGCAGGGCGGAGGTGAGGAAATTAAGGTGTACGAACGCAATAGATTCGGAAGATCTACTTAAGAAACGTAGATAAGCCTATAAGAACTGGGTCAAGGCACACAGAGCTGTACTTGTCCAAAATGACGCAGAGACGATGCTGCTGGCAGTTTGCGGGAAAAACACCTTCAATATGTGAGAGCTTATTAATAATGGAGGAAACTCCAGGAAACATCATTTGTTGGGTGGAGCTACTGAGGAGAGGTGGATAGGCTATTATTCTAAGATGTTTGCGGGAGTGGACGCCCAGCTTCCGACCCAAGAAGTTCACGAGGCCAAGGTGGAGCTGCGAATTTGATGTAATCGAGGCTAGATGCATGATTATGAAACTTTGCTCTTCTCGAGCGGCTGGGCCGGACAGGGTGTCCAATAGCGTCCTGAAGAGCAACCCTGAAGCTTGGGCGGAGTTTTCAGTGTCCCCGTTTACCCAGGTGATGTTGAATAGACTGGAACCCGAGTCATGGCGAGAGGCCTGGGTTGTCCCGGTGTTCAAGAAGGGCGATAGTGCTGACCCGAAAAACTACCCCCTATCGCCCTCCTTGACACACTGGCCAAGCTTTTTGCCTCAGTGGTTCTTCGAGATTTGAATGCTTGGGTGTCCAGGTCGGGAATACTTGATCCTAGATAGACAGGCTTCATAAAGGGTGTAGGGACATCTCTAAATCTACTTCTCCTTAACTTATTGAAGCAGAGGTCGATTAAAAAATAAAATCCACAATTTATATGGCCTTTTTAGACCTACATCAGGCCTTTGATGGACTCACTCGGAATTGTCTGTGGGTAAAATTGAAAAATTGGAATGGTCCTGATGACATCTTGGAAGCCATAGAGGCGCTGTACACAGGAACATCGATACAGATTAGATTGGGGGCAAGGGGATTGATGTCTCGATAAATCAAGACTCTTCGAGGGCTGAAATGGGGCTGCGCACTCACCCCATTATTATTTAGCCTGTCCGAACATGGGAGCTCACAGGGGTCTATTCAAGCGTTTCCACCTAAGCTGAATGACTGCGTGCTCCCATGGCTGCTATATGCAGATGATATAGTCTTCCTCGATCAACCGGCTGTAGGTCTGCAGCGTAGAATCTTACCATTTAATGAGTAACTAGGTGTGAATGGCATGAAAATGAACGTCCAAAAATCAGTCTTGATCATGTCATCTGCTAGAAGGAAAAAGACATCCTTTACTTGTAAGGATGAAGAATGCCGGTTAGAAATGGTAGAAACATTTCTTTACTTGGGAGTTAAAATAAATAAAAATATAAACGAAAGTGCCCAACTGGACTGGCTGAGAAACAAACTAAAAAACCTTACAAATCAGGGAATTTCCATCCACAGGCGATACAGGGATTTCTCCATTATACCGGTCCTTACCTTCTATAGGCAGAAGGTGACGCAGATCCTTACCTACAGAGCAGAAACATTGCTTAACCAAAGTGAAAAGTTGTGGCCGCTGATGGGGGGTACTTCTGGCGCAGCGTACTAAGACTTCCCAAGTCTCTTCCGATAGCTAACATCCGACATGAACTACGTCTTACCTCGATGGCCTCCATAGTCCTGTGGAAGGTGATCTCTCTATATCGAAAGTGTGTCATAACTGAGGGGGCTGTCCCGTTTTCCATACGGAGAACCTTAGGAAGGTCAAATGAAAGAGTCCTGAATCTTTGGTTCGATAAAGCACTTGGGACACTGACTAACCGTGGGCTGGACAGTGACTTGTTAAAGGCAAACCCTCTTAAGGTCAAGGAGTCCCTAGAGAGGATAGATTGGATTAATACCAGTGAAGGATAAACTATTGACCCCTTGACCTTTAGATGGTGTGTAGAGAAAAGGGGCTGAATGACCTGCCGCTCTAACTCTGCAAATTTCCCTCTGCTTTTCATAGGTAGCTCCTTTTGCGATGCCGCATTAATGTTATGTCCACTCATGAGGTACAGTACAAGCTACATCAGATTGGGGTGGAAACTAGCTTTTGTAGATTCTGTGGAGACAGGGAACAGGTGGAATCACTTTTCCACATTGTGATAGAGTGCCAGGCACTAACTGAGCTTAGATCCCAACACATGGGAGAACATCTGGTGAGGATCAGCTCATTATCTATGGAGGAATGTTGGGACTGGCTATTAATGGGGAAAAATATAGGCTTGGTCCTGGGAATGCTCAAATTTGTGGACTCAATAATTGGCCTCAGGGCTAAACTCTTATGCACCTGGCAGCAAGTAGGAGACCATAGATGTGTGAATATTCAGGATTGGGACACTATGTTGGATTGATGAGTTTGCTGAAGTCATCTGCCCCCTGTTTCTTTCTTCTTTTATTATTTTAAGGGAAGCACTTTTGTTTTCAGGGATTGTTGGAGTATTAAAAATGTTAAAGGTTTATTTTATTACTTTGCTATCCGAGTTTGAAACCAATAAAATGAAACAAAAAAAATCTTTAAATCTTGTTGCGCTCTGAAGTTAGCCATTTTGTTTGCCACCGCTTGAAATGTTTAGGGGCTCTGAGGCTAGCCATTGTGTTGAATTCAGGTGCCATCAGAAGTTAGCCATTTTTTTTTTTTTGTTTTGTTACTGCATCATATGACCTAAATAAATATGACTTAAAACAAAATAATAAGTTACATCCATTTTAAATTACTTTTCACATAGTCAAAGAAAAAAAAAATTAATTCCAACTTATAATCAACATGCTCATATTAAGACAAATTCCATTTCCTTAAAAATGAATACAAACCCAGCAATGTTAATCTAGAAGAAAAATCAGAATGAACCGTTTCCCAGAAGGACACCGAAGGTTGTAATCCCGAATTTATTACATGTTTCCCAAGAAAGTTATTTCCAAGCAAACTTAAAGCTGGACATTCACAAATCAAATGATTTGGGGACTCAATCGGTCCAACACAATAATCACATATTGCAATCATTTATACCCATCCGTTTCCAATTTCTTTAGTTGGGAGTACATTCAGGCGGAAGCTCAACAAGCATCTGGCAAAGCCCCATCATGGATGTAAAGTAAATGGGGGCACAGCTTCCTCTTATTCTGTGCATTTCCCCTGACTCTTTGTTCAGCTTATACAACCTAGCTCTATATCCGGTCTTAACCCAGTCAAATTCTCTGCATTTCTTTATGGCTACTGTGATATTAGCCACCAGTTTGTATAAACTGGTTGATGCAGCCTCAAGAAAATCACAATTTTACCGAACCAGGACACTCTTTTAATGCTCTTGATAAGTCAATTTGCTCGGAAATTGAATATTGTGGAGAGTGGCAGATTTTGGCACATAGAAGCGCTCTATTCCAACAGATTTTGTAGTCCGGTGAATTTAGGCTTAGTTCGTGTCAAAGGATTGATATAGGAACTGAGCTTTGTAAGGCAAGAATATTTTTCAACAAGAGCCCCTCTATGTAATCAAAATCATACAGTGTTAGCTGGAAAAACATTTCTTAAGCATAGCATACTGTTGACACCACCTTAGCTTCATAATATTTGAGAAAGGTTTAAAGAGATAATCTTCCAAACTAGCATTGGTTGGATTTCATTTGGCAAGCTATTTGCTTTGCTCTAGCAACTACTTGTTTGATTACCCGTGTTTTGTGCCCCCCACCATAAATATCAACACTTCACAACTAGCAGACAGCTTTCTACACCTTGCATGGATTACCAGCATTTTTTATTTGATTTGTGTGGGTTAATGGTCAGGGCATTTCTTGTGTATAATAGCCAAAGGCTACCAATAAGTGCTGTAGTCCTACCCGAGTGTGGTCTAATAACAGAATGTTGTTGGCGTAGGTTACCCAAAAGGTTCTACATCCCATCACATTTGGTGGAACAAAAGAAGACTGCGCCAAGTCAGCGTCAAGGTCCGACAAAATAAGATTGAATAGCATCGGTGCAAAAACGCATCCCTGAGCAGTCCATTCGGTGCTTGTAATGGTGACGTCATCTGACCGCACCAACCCATTCTGAATCGTTGGCTTAGGCCGGAGTGCAAGTGCACTAGAACTGCTAGCAGAAGTTTAGTGATTCCCCCATTTTTTGTTTTTTTTCCACAGTATGTTGTAATCTCTGCTGAAGGTGGGGGATGGCGAAACCTACAGTACTAGTCCCCACCCTCTTAAGAAAATCAATTTGGTTCGGCTTCAAAATGCCAGGGGTATTTGCCCATGTTGTTAGCTACTTCAGTATCAATGAGGTGAATATCATTGACTCAGGGTCTAAGAGGGCAATAGGTCTGTAATTCAAAGGGTTCAGCACCACATTTGCTGTATGCCCTCGAGCAAGAAACTGTTTTCAAACTAAGCAGATTAAACATTCTAAATAGGGTAATTGACCAGAAGTCTGCATCACTCTTGAGCACCCAACTGCATAGTCCTCCGGGACCTGGTGCTCTTGAGAGAATTATATTTCCAGTGTCTTCTGGTTCAAAGAAAAAATCCCAGAATGGCAAATCCTCCCTCTCCGATGGCATAGGCTTGGGCCATATAGATTAGAAAAGCGTAATAACCAGATCGTTTCTGGAATAGGACAGTTTTGAAGAACAATCAGATTATTATCTCGTTTGTTAATAATCCGCCAGAAGTATTTTTCATGGTTATTTAAAATGGCAGACAAGATTTTGTCACCTTCCCTTTGATGTTGCAACACCTGCATCCCCTTTGCCTTCAATTTAAAAACATTTTTGTTCTGTTTTATATTTACCATACGTTTGTTCGGGCGCAAATTGGAGTTTTTCTTGTAGCAAATAGTTCCTCATGTGTTGTTTCAAAGCCTGAAACTCTGGGATGTTAACACTTCGACTGCTGGTTAAACAAAACCATGGGCCTTTTACCCTGGCAATACATTTATCCAGAATCTCCGTAAACAGTATATCAGGGAATAGCACTGGTTGGAAGGTTTCAAGAGATCTTTGCCAGGCATTAGAGAAAAAGGTTATGAACTTTCCCATACTTTTATCCTTCCATGTCAGACCATTTTTAGTCACGTTAATTGCAAGATTTACTTTTTTGTTGCCATTTATCCCCAATATTTGTACAGCCCAAACTGCCTCTCAGTAGCGAGTGGCTGCTGGAGCTTGCATCAACCACATGAAACTGTTCAATCCTATGGAACAAACTTTAGGATACATACAGAAAATCAGTTCTAGAGGCAGACTTGTCTCAATGCCAAGTAGAACTGCCTTCTAGGTGACCCTTAACATTTCCGTTTAATACAAACGGATTCCATTCCTTCAAAAACAGTTTCCACTTTCTCCCCCTGCCCAGCAAGGTTAACTTTGTAATTGATCTCATACACAGACAGTCCGTACTGAAATCCTCGGCCCCTATCAAAATGGTCATACTTGTTCACATTCTGATTGTACATAAAGATCTGCTCCAGCCGCTCCATGATGTAATTATGGCCCAGTTCCTTATAGTTTGCATATAAGTTGACAATCAGAATTGACCCTAAGCTACATCGGGTTAAAAAAACTCAGTTTGAATACAGGATCGGAACGAAAAAGCCTGGTTCACTGAACTCATCCATTGCTGGCTTATTGCTACTATTAGACCCCCACAAGGCCTCCCATGATCCTTTTCTATAGCCATTTGTTGATAAATTACATACTTATCTACAATCACCTCCTTAGTCAAGAAAGACTCATGCATCATGATTAGCTTGTTTTCTCTACATTTAGTAATGGCATTTTCATGGGAGAGTAAGTGAATAAACCCTTGTGAGTTCCAGCTAATACAAAAAACTTGCTCTTACAGCAGGTACCACTGTGTCTCTTATTTTTTCTGTCACCCAGACCCAATTTTCTCCAATATTACTTTGTCGTGTCAGTTCAGTAGCTCTTTGTGTTGGTTTTATGTATGACTAGGTTAGTTGAACATTTGATACGGAGGACGTTACTGGTCGAATGTCAAAACCCCTTAGTCTTAATTCTTCTAAATAGGGGAAAAGGTATCCTTGAACAAGAGTCAATGGAATATAGATTATTACAATGTCTAAATTATAATTGTCAAAAAATCCACCCTAGTGATATCACGAGATGATACTTTGTAGTGCTGGAGTCTTGTGCAAAATAGTCAAAATGGTTTTTCGATTCAGAATGAGATCTGTCTCGTGGTGGATCAAGTTTTCAATTATGAAACACTTTTTGCAATCAAATCCAATCGTAGTTTGGTTTGCATGACTTGTATCATTCGATAATCAACCAACTTCCTATACCTTGCTCATTCTCGTCGTGGATCGGGCAGGGGTTCCTTCAGGAACTAAAAAATGTGCTGGAATACATGCATTTATCTTTAAGATAGGCTGTTTCTTTTCTTGGGCTTGATTAGACATAGTCAAAGTAATTTGATCTTGATTTCCCCCCATGTCTGCCCATAATATCTGTGCATGAAGTATTCTCTGTTAAGGATTTGTTACCACCTATTTGGTTGTTCTCCACTGGTACTCCTGTTTGACATGCCTTTTCAGTTGGTCTATGAGCATCTAATTTCTGAGGGTCTAATGCCGCTACTTCCTCTGTTGATGCACTGCAAATTCTTTTTTCCTTTTTTCCCAAATATAGGGGCCATTTTTGTAGCAGTATTGTCAAGCTTTGAAGTGGTTTCAGATCTAGATGAGTTTAAGTCATCTTGGTCAGCCACATCATGCTTTTTCTTGGTCAGCGCACATAGACATTTCTTTTTTGGCCCATTCTTGATTTTTCGCTTCTTCTGTGTTTTTTTTTTTTAACCTGTTGGACACAGTTATCTTGTTCATAATTATTCACCTCACGGCACTTCTGTTTCTTCGGTTTCCTACGATTCCCAGCCAATCCAGGCGCCGTGGAGGATTCCTTTTGAGCTAATCATTCCACAAGTAACAAGCTTGCGTTGCTCGATCCTGCCTCAACTGGTATCTGGGCCAGTCTTATGAATTCCTCCATGGTGGATTGTGAGATTGGACTATTGTCAAGATCGTTTGGAGTATTATCCACTACTGGAGGGCCCATACCTTTTGTTGTTACAGATATATTCCAATTGTGCACATTTGTAAGAGTTAGCAAGTTTGCCTCAATATTCAACAAGTGATTAGTCATAGTTGCAGAATGATATGATATGATATGGCATTTGTAACGCGCCTATACACAAGTGTTTCAAGGCGCGAAATGACCTTTCAATTTACCTACCAATATCGCTTGCGGTCTTATTTCTGATTTTATTTCACCCAGGCTGTCAGTAACTATAGACCTAATTACTTATTTAAGACCCAACATTGTCAAGTCACAACATTCTACCTCTTTGGTAAGTTCCATAAGGATGCCAGAGTGTGTCTGTACCTCTCCCCTCAATAAATCGAAAACAATGGCGAGGGAGTTTGGAACAAAATTTTAAGCAGTCAAGGTTACATCACTTGGGCCCTGTAGCTGATCTGTTTGCTGAATTGGTGTCAGGGATTTTCTTCTTTCAACTATAGCCAGAATAGCATGTGACCCCTCCAATGTGGCGTTGCTTACCACTTGTACTGCAGTAATCCGAATGGGACTTAGATTTAATACCATTTCCTCCGCATCTTCTATTTGATTCCCAAAAGAGGATAAGTCAGTTGCTTGTTGATTTCTGGGTGATAACCCTGTTCTGCTTTCCACATTTTCATCCGTCCAGAACTTGAATTTTCTAATTTAGAATTGGTTACATCACCCAAACTTCAGCTATGCCCATTTGAGATAAAATCTGAAATTGTTCTCTTCATAGATGTAACCGACAGTGTATATTTGTTTCCGTTTTCAACAATTTGCCTTAGCTTTTAGTTAATAGGTATGGGGCTAGGCTAGATGCAACATTCTGTTCATAGGCCCTTTCCTTTAAGTACCATTAAATTGATAATTTGTCTTGGATATATGGTCAGGACCCACCCGTGCAGCCCCCCCCCTGCTATGTAATCAAATTTAATAGCTTTTGGGTCGTCACAGAGGCTGCCACTTTGTAGATTATAGACGTCATTCATTTTGGAAGTATGCTCAGCACAGTCGATCAGTATGCTCAGGCTCTTCATTTTGCTCTCTTCTCTCTGATCATATGCAAGTTTGCCTGAATCAATCTGCCATCTGTCACTTTACGCGTAACTTTTCCAGCCACAATTTATACCCTAATGAAGTCATCAGGGTTTACTAAACACCATATAGGTATTATGACACAGTGTTGTAGCAAGGATAACTCTGGGAATAGTTAAGCTGCACTGTCTGATTTTCACCCAGGCGGCTGCTTCTGACACTCCCAATGCAGCCAATACGGATAATACGGCCAAGCGCCTACGCACCTCAGAATTCCTTGCAGCACCTTCCCACTCCTCCAAAAGCCCAGAAGGGTCAGGCAGGGGCTCGCCAAAACAGGGTCAAACATTGCAAACTATGCAAAGTTGCACTGTGCAGAAGATCATAGAGTAAGAAGTAAGATACTTAAATTTTGACTTGGTGCTTAATGCTCTGACCCCTCTATGACGAGGAACTGCCTTAATGTTTGAGGATTTTCTTTTTTTAAAAACCTTTATTTATTGCTGCACCCAGATTGGACACATACACATTATGAAATAATTACAGATCATTAACACTATCATATGTCACAGACTATATTATTCCTGATCATCAGCCTCGGTTTTATCCAGTAAGTATTGTTTGTATCTGGTTCATATATTTCTTGGTCTAGAGGTGGGCTGTAGTGAGTCTATATATAGTTCCTTTGTATCGTTTGTCTATATCATATCCCTGTCCCATTCCGCCTTCGTTGGCGGGGTATTACTTTTCCACTTCATCAGAATCGCCCTTTTAGCTATCAGTAGACTTAAGTTCAGTAGTTTCCGCCAAGTTGGGTTCATCTTTCCTGTAGCACCCAATAGGCATAGCGATGGTGACCATTCGATGGGCTGATCAGCCATCTCGTCTAATGCTGTACAGATCTCTGCCAAGTATTCTCTGAGTTTGTGCATGCCCATAGCATATGAAAAATGCCTGCTTCTTCGGAGTGGCATCTCGGGCATGTACTTGTCACTGTGGGGTATATGCGATTCAGTTTGGCCGGAGTGTAGTGTGTTCTATGAACAATTTTATAGTGAATTAACTTATATCTGGCATTGCATGATATGTGTTTAGTTAAAGAGCATATCTGTTGCCAGTGGTTGTCCTCTATTTGAAGCCCCAGGTCTTGTTCCCACTTGTTTTTGGTGTTATGTGTTTCTGGGACGCGGGTTTGAGTGATAGTCTTATACAGGGTAGATGCTGAGATTTTCCCTTTTTCGGAAGTGAACATATATCCCAGACCTAAATGTATCTCCGGCTCCATTGGAAAGGTGGGCCATGTATTTGGAATGGAGGATTTAATGCGCATATAATGCATCTTGTGTTTGGGCGCATCACCTACTATATCTTTAAGGATTTCCCAACTGACAAAACGTTTGTCCATGAACAGTTGACCCCAATGGACGATAGCATTGGTTCCACAATGTGTGGCTGCATCCCTGTCTAGAGTAGGTGGTATATTGGGGTCACCCCAAATCAACATGCTCGGGTGTTATAGCCTGTCTGTGCCATAGAAGTCAGTGATTCTGGCCCATGCTGTGGCCATGACCTGAGTGGGGTCGATGGAGTTATGGTGTTTGGGATGTGATGTTGTCATATTGTGGAGCAGCTTGGTGGGTTTGGATAGATGTGGTTCCGTCTGTGGGTCCTTGGGATTGAGGAAGTCTGTGGCCCTTTGGGCGGCATAGTGTGCTTGTGCGGATAAGTAGTAGAGTTCAAAATCGGGTGCTGCTAGGCCTCAATGTGGATATGGATCGGTGAGCATCCTCCAGTTCAATCTAGGGTGTCACCCCCATGTGAAATTGGTGCAGGCGCTTTTCATTTTGGCAAAAAGTGCTCGACCTGGCCATACCGGGACTGTGCTGCACAAACAGAAGAGTTTTGGAAGGATGATCATTTTAATGAGGGTGGTTCTTCACATCATTGAAATAGGTAGGGCACTCCATCGTGTCAGTTTAGCGCACAGGTTGTCGGCTAGGGTGTTGTAGTTCAGAGCACGGGATAGTTTAGCAGTCCTAGCCACGTATGGCCCCAAATATTGAATGTGTACCGGGCTCCAAGTGAGTCAGTGAAGGTCGTTGGGTGCAACCGTTGCTTCCGTGAGTGGAAAGATTTCAGATTTTTTAGCGTTGAGTCTTAGGCCGGAAAGCTCGCCAAAGGTCTTAACCTCTGCTAGGACCTTCCCAAGCGTGTGGTCCGGGTTTCTGAGGTATAACAGAATGTCATCAGTGTATAGTGTCATAATTTCCAGTTTGCCCTTTAACCACAGTCCGCATGCACTTTAGCGGGCCCTAAGTATGTCTGCCAGGGGTTCTATCACCAATGTGAATAGGGTGCCTCCCAGTAACTCCAGTATGCCAGAGAGGGATCCATTGATACTTATCCTGGCGTAGGGGCGAGTATACAGTATTTTGACCCAGTTGATAAAAGTTGGGGCCAAAACCGTAGTTCTGTAGTACCCTAAATAAAAAGGGCCAGTATACCATGCCGAATGCCTTTTGCATAGCTAAAGATACTGCTACCCCTTGTGTCTCTGCTGGTATTGCCGTCAAAATCCTATGGCTGCGTCTAATATTTGTTGCGGTTGACCTACCCATGATGAAACCAGCTTGGTCTTCATGGACCATATTGGGCATTAGTGGGGTTTACCGGGTGGCCAGTATTTTCGCGAAGATTTTAGCGTCTGTGTTTATTAATGATAATGCCTGTAGGAACTGCATTCCTCGGGCGGTTTCCCGGGTTTAAGCAGTAAGGTAATAACCGCCTCCCTGGTGGTTTTGGGCAGTTCGCCTTTCTCTAAGGCCATTGTCCATACTGCGTATAGCCTGGTTGCGAGGAGTTGGCTGAATTCCTTGTAGAATTCTGCCCCAAGGCCATCTGTGCCTGGAGCTTTCCCATTGGGTAGTGTTTTTATAGCTTCGGATATCTCGGCCTCAGTGATTGGAATTTCAAAGGCGTCTCTTGTGGCGTCGGCTAATAGTGTTGTTGGTATTTGGAAGAGGTAGTGGTCTATTTCCTCGTCAGTGGCGACGCTCTGAGGGGAGTATAATTGTTTGTATAAATCATAGAATGCCCCCATAGCCCCTTGCCTGCCTGTGTTCACATTACCATCTAATTGATTTTATGCATGGGATGGTTGTCGGGCCCCGCTCGCCAAGCACCATTCTGGCCAGCAGTCTCCCAGGGCGCTCACTCTCCCCATACCGTCTTGCTGCTGCGGGCCTGTCGAAGTAGCGGATCTCGCGAGCGGCCGCCTATTTAATTTCGTCGAGTTTAGTTTTAATTTCCAGTCCTAATTGTGGGGACGATGATTGTACATACTGAGTCCGTTTGTCGGCAATGTCTGTTTCACGGCGTGTTGGGTCTCTGCGGATATCTTTGAGGACTCTGAATTCTGTGGACATTGCAGTGCCCCTGATACTTTAAATGCTTGCCATAATACTGCGTGGCTGGTCACCGATCCTTCATTAATGTCGAAGTATTCCCGTATGTGCTGAGCTAGTGCTGTCTTATAGGCCGGATCCTGGAGGGCAGCTGGTTTAAACCTCCAGGGTGGTCTGTTTATTTTTATGTCGGGGATCCGAAGTGTTAGCTGTATGGGTGAGTGATCCGAGTATGGCCTAGGGTAAATGTGAGCATCAGTAACCCATCTTAATGCGTCATTGGTGATTAGCCATAGGTCTATTCTGGAGTGCATATCGTGCACGGAGGAGTAGAACATGTACGCCCTTTTGGTGGTGGTCAAGGAGCGCCATGCATCTCTCAAGTTCAGGTCATTCATATGGGTAAGTATCGTTAGGGCTGATTTAGACAGCGTCCTTGTCTGTCCCGATGTGCGGTCTAGTTGTACACTCAGAATGGTGTTGATGTCACCGCCGCATAGCAGATGTGCTGTGGGAAATTTTGCAAGTTTCCCGAATAAAGTGGAGTAGGAGCCAGGGTCGTCTATGTTTGGGCCATATATGTTGAGTAGCACCACTTCTCTGTCATGGAGGGTGCCATGGACTAGAACATATCTGCCTCCGTGGTCACATTCTGAGTGGAGACATGTGAATGGTATAGTTTTATGTATAAAGGTTGCTACCTGCCCTTGCCCGACTGGAATGCGATGTATAGTATTGGTGTGTTACCCAACTTGGAGCAAGCTTTCCGGCTTGATGATGTTGTAGATGTGTTTCTTGTAAGAAAACTGTCTTTGGGCCTAAACTGTTGATGTATGCTAGGATTTTTGATCTGGGAACCCAACCCCCGGACATTCCAACTAAAGATTTTGATAGCCTCTTTCCTTGGTTTAGCCATTTTCTTAGGTGTATACACAATTGTGGTTAGTGTGTTCCATCTTTGATTTGCGCATTTCTGTGTTAGTGTTAAGTACCTGTGTGCTTTTTATTGTATTACCCTCTTCCCCCAACCATAACCCAACAACTTTGCCTTGTGCACCTCCCCCACCCTCATAGTTCCCCAAGCTTTAACTATGCCCACATATCCCTCCCTGTCCCAACCCATTAACTCGTGATGCACCTGCTACAGGTGGACTGTAGCGACATCCCGGGCCGCAATGTTATGTTCTGTTTCATCGTGGCCTGTTCCGTTGCTGTTGCTCTAACTCATTATGAACAGTGAAAAAATGCTCACAACCTGAACTTAAAAGGACTCAATTAGCTTTGCCATTAAAGTGGGGTTTGCCCTGTCTGGGAAAGCCCTGGTTTTCCCAACCCCGTCATTTTTCCTTTGTCTTGTTTTCTGTCATTGAATCGCATCATTTCAGGATTCCTCTTCAGTCCCCGGTTAGTGAGATGGTATTGGGATGTGAGTCTCTACAAAGTTTGCGGCTTCCTCAGGAATGTGAAGAAGTAGGTCTTGTTCTGGTACTGTAGCTTTAGCCTAGCGGGGTACAGCATGGCATAGGGGACGTGCCGCTCCCGTAGTAGTTTTTTGACCCCAGTGAATAGACTTCTTTCTTGTTGTACTGCCAAAGTATAGTCTGGGAAAATGCAGATAGTGTTGGCCTCCCATCACAGTTCTTGTTTCTCTCTGGCTGCTTTCAAGATTAAGTCTCTGTCTCTATAATTCACTATAATGCGCTAAAATGGGCCTCGGGTATGCTCCGGGTTTGGGACGTGGCGCAAGAGATCTATGTGCACGCTCTACGATGAACATAGGTGACCGTCCAGGATCTCCTAGAAGATCACATAGCAGTTTTTCCACCGCTTGTTCCACGGGGCCCTTTCAGGGCTTCCTCCGGCATACCTATTATGCGGATGTTGTTCCGTCGGGACCTGGCCTCTAAATCTTTGCATTTGATTTGAACTGTTCCCAGTTCCTTTGCCATTGTAGTAACTGTTGTTTTGAATGCCTCCAGTGTGTCTTCCGTGGTAGAGATGCGCTTCTCGGCTTCCGTGATACGGGTTGTGGTCTTGTCCAATTGCGTTTTGATGGAGGCGACATTGGCCGTTATTCCATCTAATTGCTCATTGAGGGAGGAAAATCCTTGCTGCATAGCCTGGAAGACTGCTTGAGGGTCCACCGCTGTTGCAGTCTCTGCTGGTTGTGCTTGCGTGGGTATTTCTTTGGACATCGTGGTTTCCTTGTCGTCGTCGTGTATTGTTCTATGGCTCCTTTCTCTTTTTTGGGACCGAAGCCCTTGGGCATCGTATTTGTTCCTTCAGGGGCTGGCCTCAAAGTTAAGTCGTGGCTTTGCACCATGCTTGCGCCGCTTGTATTAGTTCTCGTATCGTTTTTGCGAGGTAGGATGTTGGGGGTGAGGGGGAGGTGCGCCTGGTGCTTTCCGAGGTATCATACTCTTGCCTGTTAGGCTGCGAGACCTGGTAAAGTTGTCTTCTGTCGTCGTCTGTTGTTGCCTTCGGTCGCAATGTAGGTGCTTACTTGTATATTGCGATTAGAGGATGGGGGCTTGTAGGTCTTGTGAGGATTTGGAGCATTGTTTATGTCTAGGACACTCCACCTTTTGGGACTCTGTGATGATTTCCGTATATTCCAATTAAACCGTGGGAGTGTATAGGCCATTGTTGTTTAAGTGGAAGTGAACTGCCCCTTTACGTGCTCCTTTTCTGTGCAATTGTGTTCTGTCCTAAAAATGTAACCATCAGTTCCTGGATGTAGGGACATTAGGTAGGGCCAGGGGGTTCTTGGAGTTAGTTGTCCCATGGCGCCTATAGATAGGTTCTCTTCTGTGGGATGACCAGTGCGTGGGGGTCGTGTATGCCTGTGAGGCGCCGCTCTATGGAGGTAATTGAAGTCTCTTCTCTTCCTTGAGGGGTTAGTGTGCTTTGGCACGTGGAGTTAGTAGCGTATTACAATTGGTATTGTCTGTGGAGCAGAGGCACCATTATTTGTGAAGTTGAGGAGGGCTGCGGGGTGTTTTGGTCCGTGGCCTGTCCCCCGGTGCTGTCTGGGTATTTGAGGGCTTTGTGCACCTCTGGGGCAGCGTGGAGCGAGCGGAATAGCGCCACAAGTGTTTAAGGACCGCTATGTTAGCCGGCCCTTCGTACCACGTGTCTCTGCTAATGGGTGTCCCAGGAGCGGGTCCACCCGCCTCGTAGTGGAGCATTGATCCGGCAGATGGGGGCGGATTACTGGCCAGCGATCGGGCAGTGGGGGGCTCGAGCCGTTGTAGGGCGGGCCGGGGAATATGAGCCCCTCCATCGCACACGCACGTCCTTATGCTTGTCTGGCATCTCACCGACCCTCTATCCTGCTACAGCCCCCGTCTGGGGTGGCTGCATCTGTTGGGTTTGCAGGTGCTCTACGTTAGTCGGAGCGCCGGTGACCTGCTTACTTGTAACTGGAGGCCGCTATGCCCGGCTCCCGGACCGCAGGTTCTCTCGTCACGGGCTTCTCCCCCCCGCGGCGCAGCATATGTCAGCTGTCTGCTCCCGCTGGCAGCGTGGCGGCTCTCACTCGGTGCAACTTTGCTTCGGCAGCAGCGATTGGAACCAAGCTTCAGCGAAATGTTCTGTAATAGTTAATGAGCACTTCTGAGAATTTCTAGTAGGAACCGCCTGTTTGAGATATATTGTACGCATTTCGGCCCAGGATGTCTGTAAAGCTCACACGGGAGCAGCCATTTCTCCTTGTGCGCAACAGCGCCCCCCTAAGTGTTTGATGTTTAGGCAAACTTAATATTTAGGTAAGCGGCAGGTGGCGGATGGCAAGCAACAAGCTGAAGACGACCAGTAAACCAGTTGATCAGTAAACCACCAACATCTCGAGCCCCCGCCCTCCTGGGTGCTCTTGTATGATGTACATAAAATTCACAGGGTGCAGGTTGCACTCACTACAAGCTAACCCACGATGGACAGCCATAGCGCCCTCACCACTCACTCCCTGAAAACCCCCTAGCACTGTGGTTTTCCAAGCTCCTGCGCCACTCTCTTTTTCACGCTCTGTTTTGCTGTACCAGAGCTACAGGTTCAGTACATTCACCAGATTTGCTTACTGTTTACTGCTAAAGTGACTAGCTGGCCCGCTGCAAAAGCCAGTATCCCAGTATCAGCAGAGCCAACAAGCTCCAGTGGGACCAGCAAACTGCCACCCAACACAGAAACATCAAGAACGCCCGCTCGCCAAATCCTGTGAGAAGAATGGCCCTAGCAACGTACAAAGCATGTCAAGCCGCACTGAGAAGAAAGGATTCAGTCACTTCCCGACATGCAGTTACTTCCTTTAGCCATTTTGTTTGCCAGTGCTTTAAATCTTGCTGCGCTCTGAAGTTACCTATTGTGTTCAATCCAAGTACCCTCTGGACAAAGAAATGAGATGATAATTCTATGGGGAATCTTTTGCTCCCTTCTTGAAAATCTAAGTACACTCTCAAGCTAGCCATTGTGTTTGTCACTGATCTGTAACGCTCACCTGATTCCCGTAGAGGCGCCGGTCTTGACTGGGCGTATACCGTATCTTCAAAGGTGATGTGTAACACACGGCTGGCTCTTTGGGCTGGACCTCTGTGCACTGTATGTCTGACTCGAAGGGTAAGATGTCTGCAGATAGAAAATATGGGATTAAGGAACTGGGTTATTGAATGTCTCTCTCTTCTTCCCTTTCTCTTCTCCTGTAGAACCCCAAAGGTTAACGCTCTCACCTTAGGTAAGTGAACGCCATGCTCTCCATCTGCCTCGGGGCAGGGTGCTGTAACCAGTTTCTTCACTGGATAAGGGGAGCAGGCCTCTTGACTTCAGAGGACTGCTGTCCGTCGTTTACTGCACAAACGGTAAGTTTCGAGTAATTCTAATGTCTTTAAAGTCTTTAGTAATGATGTTTCTTGTTTTGCAGGGTTCCGGCGATGGCGGATGACGGGCTGAAGTGAGTTGAAGATGGAGCCCGTGTGATGAATAGAAGCGCCTGGAAGCACGTAAGTAAGCGCTTGTTGCCTGCTTCACGATGTGCTCTAACTGTCTTTTTATTTTGCAGGTACAAGTTCGGAGCGGCTGCAGGGTGCCGGAATACCCACTGGGTTAGATGTGGAAAGGAGTAATGGCACGTGAGTATTAAAGTTCCCCAATGTCTTTAAACGCACCTTGTTTTGTCTTTCAGATGCGGGATGCAGCGCCGAAGGCCTCCGGAGCGTGCGAAGAGTTGGTAAGCTTTTGTCTTTCAGATGCCGGAATGCAGTGTGAAGACCTCCGGAGCGCACGAAGAGTAGGTAAGCCTTTGTCTTTCAGATGCCGGAATGCAGCGCGAGGCGTTGGTGACAGCCGATGGACCAGGTAAGTGAAGAGCTGTCACTGAAGACCGTAATGCTAACCTGTTCTTTCTGGTCTTTATAGGTGTTGCTGAAGACTGGATTCAGGATGGTAAGCCTTTTTCCTTAGGCCCAGGATCAGATGCAGAAGACACGATGAGCGTTCTGCTGCAGAGGATGCAGAATAACGCAAAGCAAGATTCATCCATCGGGTGTGGTTTAAATAGCCTCCTGTAGTGCTTAGGTATCTCCTTCCACAGCCACGCCTAGGTAAGAAAAGAGTTCCTGCTTTCCAGAAGAGTTCCAGTGTTCTGAATCTAGGGAGTGGCTCCTGCCCCACCAAACAGGAAAAGTAGTTCCAAACAGAAGAGGATCAGAGGCTCAACTGGCAGGCAAGTAAGCAGCATGGTCTGCTGCAGGTAAGTCCACCCAAGCATTATGAGCCCGGCGCTTCCAGCGCTGGGACTGGGCATATTTATGAGCCTGGTGCCACTGGCGCCAGGACTGGGTCCAAAAGGTCCCAATTGGGACTGGTTGGCACTCGGAACCTGGGTTATGGATCTGCTTCCAAGGGAGTTGGGAAAACCCTGACCTTTTGGAAGCAGAGATCATGACAGATCTGAATTTGCTGTGCTCTTAAGCCAGCTATTGAGTATAATCCAGGTGCCCTCTTTACCTAGCCATTGCGTTTGTGGGGTAGTACTTAAAAGGGGATTATCCAGGCATTGTATTGATTACATTGTGAGTGCAACATGTAGCAAGCCATGAATACCCTGGGTAGGGGGAAAGCACCAGGTCCCGCCTGTATACCAGTGGACCTCTATAAAAGTGAACTGATCATTTGGGGTCCGGTTTTGACAAGAGTTTTCAATGCAGTTATATAGTTGGGTGGTGTCCCCCCCCAAACTGGGGGAGGCTGTAATTGTTAGATTAGACGCAATAGCTTGCTTCAGAGCGCGGCAAATTGAAACCAGTGACAAATGCAATGGCTAGCTTCAGAGGGTACCTGGGATTTTCAAGAAGGGAGGAAAAGATTCTCCAGAGAACTATGGTCCCAAATCTTTGTTGGATAGGGTGGGGAAACTATATGCAAAAGTAATCCTAGGCCACCTGCAAGAGTGGGTTGAATAAAGAGGGATTATTAGCACATTACAGGTGGTATTCAAACAGGGAATGGGGACTCTTGAGCAGTGCCTTAGGTTGAACCTCATTGTTAATAAGCAGATGAGCATGAACAACATCAAGCTGTATGCTGTTTTTGCTGATTTAAAAACAGCCTTTGACCTAGTCCCAAGAAACCAGCTGTGGCAGACTCTAAAAGGATACAATATCCCGGCTTGCTTGTTGTCCATTATACAAGCTCTATACTCGAGTAACATGGCCTCTGTGCGTTGGGGTAGGAGTGGGGAAAATACAGAGAGTTTTGCGGTGCAGCGTGGTGAAAGGCAGGGATGTGTATTGGACCTGCTCCTCTTCTGCATCTACATCACCAGTTTAATAGAGGAGCTAGAGGCAAATGGCATGGACCACCTGACGGTGGGTGTTGTAGAGAGTTGGAAGTGAAACCAGGTGATTGGATTAAAGTGAAACTGCCTACCAAAGTAAAGAAGGGGTGTTCGTTGTACTCAGAACCTAAGGCGGTGATTAATGATCTACGTTCCTCAATCTTGGTCAGAGGAGCTGCTATATGGAATAAAGAGAGAGTGGCTATTCTGAGGAAAAGTGGATCAAGAATGAAAAGGTGTGAGAAGAAAGGGAGGTGTTAGAGAGGCTTGCAAGTCTCATGCAGTGAGTTTTCTACATGCATATAGTTACCAGGTACTTGTTGCTAAGTGCATCATTCTTAGTTGAGTTCATCTGTGTGGAATGTGGAGCATGAGAGTGCTCATTCTGTATTCTACCCCAAGTCAGTTGAGAGTCATTCTTCTGGCTGGGGGCTGTTACTCATGTTGGCTTAAATAAAGTGCCGTTTACTTATACATCAAATTGTGTGAGGACTTTACTTTCAATCACAACAGTGGGCACTTCGCTATCGACAACGGCCCCATTAATAAAAGCAAAACGAAAGCACCTGTCTTTAGATGCAGGACAACCAAGCATGTTAAAGTTAATACAGAGATAAAAGGAGTCATTTTGGAGCAGGTCAATACCTATAACTATTTGGGTTTGTGTTTTTCTGAGAATGGTCCCTGGGCTGAACAAGTTACAAAAGCTACCACGACTCTAAAGAAGTATAGTGGGGGTACTAGGACGTTTTTCCAAACACATGGAACAGGAGCACTGTCGCCAGCCCTAGCTGTATAGATTGCAAGCTATCCCGGCCTCTCTGTATGATGCACAGATTTGGGGCCACACTAAAATTACGGCTAGTCGTGTGGTCGAAAACACATTTTTTAAATCTTTGCTAATGCAACCCAGCAGCGCGCCCAATGCCATACTGCACAGCGAGTACAATATATGCCCCATTGAGTATATGTAGGGATATATGGCATTGATTCATTATTTTAAAAGCAGCCAACAAAATGTATGCAGATGACGGGCATTTTATAAAACAGCCAGTCAAATGTGTGTAAATGCAGATGACAGTGCTTTCAATAGAAGCAGCCAACAAAATGGGTGCAAGTGCAGATGACAGTCGTTTTAAAAGCAAATGGGTGCAAGTGGGAGCAGCAGATTAGGGATACAGGTCAGCATTCTTGGTGGGATTAGTCTAACTGCAGAAAAGAGATCGGAAATTACATGAAATAGGTGAAATGCCACATTGGTTCATTATAACGGTGAATTAGGCCTTACATGACAAAGCAGAATGCAGAAACAGACAGTGGACTCAAAGTGCAGCATACAAATTATGAGCATTCTCATCTGTGTAAAGTTGAATTGAAAGGAATAACCCATATACTAACTAACTTTCCTATAAATAACACTCCAGTAACTACTCAGTTCTCCTGATTAACATTGCAATGCAATGTCAGTGAACACGGATGGAAATTCTGTCTTATTTTTCTCTTTCGCTCCATGGAAAGAGATGCACGGTAAAAAATAAATTAAAAAAAATGAACTGTCTTTTGTGCATTCTGAAGCCTCTTCGTGTGTGCAGGAAATAAGTTGATACAAGCTCTCGTAAGTGATTGGTCAGTCGGATTAGGAGCATAGGAGGTGTTCAGGTACGTCAGAAAGGGAGGCAATTTGGTGGTGATTGGCAGGCAAATTGAATAAATAGGGGTGCTGAGAAAAGGAGGTGGCTCTTTTCCTTTCTGGCGCTGCAGTCTGCAGAAGAGAGTTCGGAGAGAGGTGGCTGCCCTGGCATTGAAGCTTGCTGCGATACCAAGGCTGACTCCGGGGGCGCAAACAGGCAGTGCGAGGGTTGTAACACTTCAGCACAGATAAACCACGGCAGAAGGAGATTGTTCCAGATTAAGCGCAGAAGTCCCATAACTCACTGTAACTGAAGTTAAAACAGGAGGAGCGTGACGGTTGAATGTGGTTCTTATCAGTTAGCACAGGAGGTTATTTTTAAAACATAATGTTCAATGTTTTCTTTTACATGCGCTAAATGACAAAGACAGAATGGCATATTTTTTTTAACTTCTTTTTATTGGTTTTACAACAAAGAAAAAATGCATTTCCCAACTTGCACTAGGGTATTCCACGCCAGTATTCTGGCCCCAATGCTGCTTTCTCCCCTTTGCGTGGCTCTCGTCCAGACTGCTGTCTCTGCTATTGCCCATTTTTGTAGATCTGCCCACCAGCCCTCCTTCGAGGGTCCTTCGCTTGTGTTCCATGCCATTGCAATGCGGCGCTTCGCCAGTATTGTCATCAGGTCTTTCATCTTTGCCACGTGTGTCATCTGTCTGTCTCCTCTCGGAAACAGGCCCAGTATGTAAGACTCTGGTGACCAAGCTTGCATATGAATTCCTGCTGTCTTCGCCCTTTCCTTAACCATGTTTCAGAAGTCTGTTATTTTCAGGCACGACCAGAACATATGCGCCATGTCTGCTTGTTCTTCCTGACAGCGTGGGCAGCGCCGAGTTTGTCCGTCTCCCATCTTCGACATCCTTTTGGGAGTTAGATATGCTCTGTGCACAATGTAGATTTGCATCTGCCTGATCCTGGCGTTCCTGGAAACCTTTTTCGTGTACTGGAGGATTCGGTTCCATTCCTCATTCTTGAAAGGTTGCTGAAGTTCCTCCTCCCATTTTGCTCGTGCGTTCAGTGTCTTTTTGTTAGTGATTCCCAAGAGTTGCTCGTAGAACCTGGACACGGTGTGTCCCCCCTCGGAAACATCATACCATGAGTTTAGCGCACCCTCAGTGTCCTCTGCCTCTGGCATAGTTTCCCATCTCTTCTTTATTGCTTGTACTAAGCTGTTGTACAGGATGAATTGGCCTTTGTGTACATCTTGTTCCTCCACCAGGGACTGGAATCCAACCCATTGTCCTTCCTGCCATAGGTCCCCTATTTGGGCTATCCCTTTGTCCTCCCATTGTGCCGGAACGTGGCCAGGCTCGATACTCAGGTATCTACCAGTCCCGCCAGAGGGATCTGTCTTGAGCAGGGGTCTGGCGTACCTTGTGTCTTCCAGGCTCTTTTCCATAGTGTTAGGCCCAGCTGGGCCATATTGGGAAGGGTCTTGGCCTGGGCAGCATTTATCCATAGGAGTTCCCTTAGATAAAATTGCTGGAGTGTTGGCCGAAAAAGTATTGCGTCTATGGAGGATTCCTCCCCCAGCCATCGCACCACGAATTGAAGTTGTGCTGCTAGGTAGTAATACTCAAAGTTTGGGAGTTTAATGCCCCCCCACTCATAGCCCCTTTGTAGTGTACTCATTGCTACCCTGTTTCTCTCCCCTCCCCACAGGGAGGTTCTCACCATGGTGTGCAGGTGTTTAAAGAAAGCCCCTGGGATGTTATAAGGGATATTAGCAAAGTAATACAGGAGCCGGGGCAGGACCGTCATCTTTAGTAAGGCTGCTCGGCCTATCATTCCCAATGGTAGGGTCTTCCAGAACTGCATAGCGTTCCAAATTTTGTCCAGGGCTTTCTGCGTGTTAGCTATGTGTGTTTCCGTGATGTCATGGTAAATGTCCACCCCCAGGTATCTGAAGGTGGTCGGGGTCCATGTGAGGCCCAGGTATGGCAATTTGTCTGATGGTACTGTTCGCAGGCCAGCCAGGGGGAACAGTGAGGATTTTTCCCTGTTAACAATGATTCCCGATAGCCTACCGAATGCTCCCAGCGCCTCAAGCAAGTTCCGCAGGTGGGTGCGTGGGTCCTGAACGTAGAGCAGTATGTCGTCTGCGTATATCGATATCTGGTGTGTTTCCCCGTCTATCACTATGCCCGTATCCTTGTAATCCATTCTTAGGAAGGCCGCAAATGGTTCTAAGGCCAAAATATATAACATTGGGGACAGCGGACACCCCTGCTTCGTATCTCGCTCTATGCTCCATTCCCCGGAAACATGCCTGCCTGTCTTGACCCTTGCTCTCGGATCTTTGTAGAGCAGCTTTATCCAACGTAGGAACCCCTGCCCTATCCCAAAATGGGCGAGCGCTCTCAGGAGCCAGTCCCAATTTACCGAATCAAATGCTTTGATCGCGTCTAGTGAAGCTACAGCACATTCCCCCTCTACTTGGTTTGTCCTATCAATAACGTAATGGAGTCTCTGGAGGTTCCATGTCGTGTTTCGTTCTGGTACATACCCTGTCTGGTCTGTATGGACCAGGGTGGGTATCACTGTTTTGAGCCGGTTAGCTAGTGCCGCTGTCAGGATCTTAGAGTCCTGGTTTATCAGGGAGATTCGTCTATAAGACCCACACTCGAGGGGTGGTTTCCTTGGTTTAAGTATTGGGACTATAATAGATTCCGACATGCTATTCGGGAGCCTCCCCGTCTCGTATGCCTCCTCCAGTGTTTCTATCAGTCTCGGGGCTAAGCTATCTCTGTATTTCTTATAGAATTCCCCCGGTAGCCCGTCTGGCCCCGGGGACTTCCCTGTCGGTAGTTGGGTGATCACCTCCGCCAGTTCTTCTACAGTAAGGGGAGCATCCAGCATTTGGGCCTGCTCCTCTGTTAATTTTGGGAGCCTGATTTCCGCGAAGGCGTCCTCCAGGTCCCCCTCCTCGGCCTCTTGGACTTTGGTGTATAGTGTCTCGTAAAATTGCGAGAACACCGCATTTATACCCTCCTGTGACCTTATCACTTCCCCTTGGCAATTCTGAATTGCATTAATCGGTTCCCGCTTGGTCTCCTGTTTAGTTAGCCAGGCCAGGAGTCTGCTAGGCTTATCCCCTTCTGCGTGTAGCTTCTGTATATTCTTCCCATAGTCTAGGCGCCCTAGTCTTTCCCAGGTCGCTGTGCATTGTTGTCTCAGGGTGGTAAGGTTTCCCCGTTCTCCTCCCTTCTCTTCCGCCTGTACCTCAGCCCTCTCAATCTTCCTTTCTAACTCTTCCAGTTGTGCTAGGGTTTCTCGCCTGAGTCCTCCCATCTTCCCCATCGCCGCCCCTCTGACCACCACTTTAAGGGCTTCCCAGATCGCCACTGTGCTGTCCATGCTGCCTAAATTATGCTCAAAGTAGTCTTCTATCGTGTTTTGAATATGTTCCTGGAATTCCCCATCTAGTAGTGCTTCTGCCCTTAGTTTCCATGTGGGTATGGGGGCTACCCTGTGTGTATGTGCCCATGTGACTCTCAGGGGGGCGTGGTCAGACAGGGTTCGTGCATGTATATGTGCCTCAGTGAATTCACCCAATGTTTCTTTGCCCGTGAAAAGGTAGTCTATTCGAGTGAATGTTCCATGTGGAGCACTGTAATGCATGTATCCCCTTTCACCCTCATGTACCTTTCTCCAGATGTCTTCTAGCTCGAGCTGGTCCAGTATCTTCCGTAGCACCCGCGCTGGTGGCGCTGCTCTTTTATGTTTGTCATCCGACCTATCCAGTCGGGGGTCCAATGTGCAATTATGATCTCCTGCCAAAATAATTGTAGCGTTCCTGTGCGGGGCCAGCCAGGGCATGAGTGACCTGAAGAAGGCCGTCGTGATTAGGGGCATAGGTGTTCACCAGGGAAACCTCCCGGTTCTCCAACATTCCATAAACAATCAGGACCCTGCCCTCAGCGTCCTTTTCCTGAGTAATGAGTTGGAATGGGGTGCCCAGAGCGATCCAGGTCGTCCCCCCCCTTGCATAGTTGGAGTATGTTGAACTATACATCTGGCCTCCCCATTTCTTGGCCACTTTAGCTTGCCTTTCAGCCGTCAAATGCGTCTCCTGCAGCATTGCAATATGGGTCCTCGCTTTATTTAACCAGGTGTAGACCCTTAGCCTTTTGACGTATGCATTTAGCCCTCTAACATTCCATGTGACGATATTTAGGCCGTCTCGGTCCTTGTGGAGGCTGGCGCCAGTGGCCCGCTCTTTCCCATGGGCATGCTCACTTTTATGTCCTCCTGGTGCGCCGCTTTCGGGGATCGGTTTCTCTCCACCCCTTTACTAAGCTTTAAATGGTTTGTATGTCCTCCTTCTCCCATGCTTCTCCGGGGTGTAATTGATCCTGCGGCCATTGGTTTCAGTCTTTTATTTGCATTTTTCTTCGGTGCGCTCTGCCGGTATTTCTCGCCCGGGTGCTGCCACATGTGTCCATCTTCCGTGCCTCCGCCGTGTCCTTGTTGTCCATTATGTCCTTTTTTCCTCGTGCCTTCTCCCTGCAAACTTAACCTCTGAACTATTGTAACTAAAAACAACAACAAACGCCCAGCCTCCCTCCCCCTGCTCGGTCCCCACCGCTCTCCAGGTACCGCCCTCCTTTCCACGGGCGTACTTGTCGCGGCGTACTGCCTTAAAACTGACACTGCAAACATTGTCTCTACTTGGGGGGTCCTACTGTGGGTCTTGGCGGTCCAGTTCCAGGAGTCTTGTGCTCCCGTTTTAAATCATCAGTTTAGGCCTTTGAACCCTTAAGCTGTTGATCATTCTGCTCTTTCACGTTTCAGCAGGGTGTGTCCCTGATTTCTTGTTGCAGGGAGACAGTGGCGCCCGGCGGTCCACTGCAGTTTTTCCGGGTTCTACCTGACCCGGCTTGCTCGGGCTCCTAGGTAGTGCATGCCGTTCTCGATCTCACTCTCTACCGCGCCGGGCTGCCTCTCTGTTCCGTTTGTTCCCCTCTCTTGGCTGCGGGATCCCTTGCTGGTCCATCCACTCTTGGGCATCGATTGTGGTCTCAAAGATCTGTGTCCTCCCATTGTGCAAAACTTTAAACTTGGACGGGTATAGCAGCATGAATTTAACGCCCGCAGCTCGAAGGCGCTCTTTGGTCGGCCAGAGCTGAGCTCTTTGTCTTTGCACGAGGGCCGTATAATCTGGGTAGATGGTTATCCTGGCTCCATTCCGGGTTATGACTCCACCTTCCCTCGAGTGCGCCAGGATCTTTTCCCTATCTTTAAAGTTCATGATCTTCGCGATCATAGGTCTTGGTGGTGCTCCCGGGCGGGGTTTCTTGGTTAGCGCTCTGTGTGCCCTTTCCATTACGAAGCCCTGGGACAGGGTCCCTGCTCCCACCTCTTGCATCAGTAGGTTCTCTATATAGTTTGTGGGATCTCTGCCTTCCTCCCTCTCCGGCAGCAACACTATGCGTACATTGTTGCGTCTGGCCCTGCCTTCCGCGACCTCGGCTCTGCGTTCTAGTGTGCTGATCCGTTGTAGCGCCTCTGACATTTGCGATTGGGAGGTAGTCATGTTCGCTGTGCTACTCTATACTTGTAGTTCCACCGTCATCAATCTCTCTGCTAGGTTCCTCGTGTCCTGTCGGAGGAGCCCCACGTCTACAATCACTGCGTCCAGCTTGCCTTCTATCGATGTCTTCAGTGCTTCTATAGCCTCCAGAATGCTACCTTCTACCTGTCTGATCTCTCCCTGCGTGGCATATGGCGCTAGCGTGTCCGTCTCGGCTGCTTCGGGCTGCAGGTCTTCATTTTTGCGGGCGAATGACTCCATGACCGTCTGTCTCCCCCTGCCACCTTTTGGCTTGTCCGCATGTTCGCTTCAGTTGTCCTGTGCCAGTATGTGGATCTTGCTCATACAAAGTCTATGCTTACCGTAGTGATGTTTACCTACGGGTCTTTACGTGGCCGTGCAGGGGGAGCGTGCATGTCTTCTTGCCGTGGAATAGTGTTTTCCCTGGCTATTTCGTCTGCCCTGTTGGTTATGGAAGGAGGATAGCCGTCCATGGGGTCGCCTACCTCTCTGTGTTGCAGTCTAATTGCGTAGTTTGTGGCTTCCCCCTTTTGGTGGCCTATGTTAGCGGCCTAGGTGCTGTTTTGAGTGGGTTGTGTCCTCCCACGTATGTCCTGTAATCCCTGGAGTGGCTACCGGGCTTGGGGTCGAACGTTACGTTGATCCGCTCTGTTCTGCTCGTCAGCGGTTCTGCTGTTACATGTTCGTAGTTCCTTCCTTCCCCCTTTTTGGAGGTCTCCACGGACAGCCTAGGTACTACTTTACGTGGGCTGTATCCCCCCACGCGCTTCCTGCAGTCCCCAGATCAGCCTCCGGGCCCGGGACCCAACGCTCTATTTGTCTTTTTCGCCTTCCAGCTTCAGGATCTCCCACTGCCCAGCGGGGTCTCTTCGGTGACCGCACAGTTAGTCTCTGCTCCGGTGCTCGTGCTTGTTGCCGGCGGCCGGGAGGTGGGGGGGGGCGGACGCACCAGACCCCCACGAGCTCCTCTGCCGTTTTCCACCTGGGATCTTCCCCCTCGAATGCTGATCCGTGCTGCGGGTCGCCGCCCGGCGTTCGCAGCCACAGGCGTCCGCGCCTCTGCCTGACCTGGTATAGCACGGCGGCGCATGTCGCGATCTTCTCCTCCCTTGCAGCGGCCGGTCAGTCACTTCTCCAGGGTGACTCGCTGTTCTCCGCTGGGCTGATTGTCGACCGTCAGCGCCTCCGAGCCTTGCCTTCTGTTTCCTGCGCTCCTTCGTATCTCAGGGCGCGAGCGGTCCCATCAGCAAGACGCGTCCGCCATTTTGCCTGACGGTGCCGCGTATCTCGCTCTCTCCGTTTCCGTCTCCCCGGCCTCCGATTTTTCTCGGGCTTTCTCCTGTGTGTGTCCTGGACCATCAGGTGCCTCTACGCAACTTTTGTTCGATCTTTTCGCGTCTGCTTTCGGCCTCTTCCAGGATCAATCGCCGGATCAGGTGGGAGCTCTCCCAGACTAGCTCACGCTTGCATGGCCGCCAAGCCACGCCCCGACAGAATGCCACATTTATAAATGTTTTCCATGTACTGCAATACCTGTTTATATTTCTTCTCTTAGGTCACCGCAGCAGTGTTGATGTGGGTAAGATTTGGGGAATGCATTGTTGCCAATTGAATTATGCTTTTATTGTAAATGACATGATGTTTAACAGATTCATAAAATAGGTGAAACCTGAATTGGTGTATGAATTTTTTTATGTCTCCAATGCTTATCATCGAACTGAGGGGAGATAACTAGGAGGCGCTCTGGTACCTACACCACAGTGGTAATATATGTACCACTTTATTTACCGCCGGAGGTCAAATCAGAGAAAAAGGGGAAAGTATGTATAACAAGCTAGAAAGTTGGTGTGTTGTATGAATGTATTCAGCCATGCATGCCAGGGCTGAATGGGGTTCTTCAAGGGTATAGGCCGCTGACGTAGATAAGTCATTGGCATAATCTACATGTGATTCTTGACAAACTGTGTTCTCTTCTAAATGTGCTAAGCCTGGGTACATGCATACAGTCAGCCTGAAGTATGTCATAGTTACAAAAGGGGGAAGGTTTGTCTCATCACATAGGGCAGTGTTATGAATTTGCTCGCCACTTTTTTACAACCATAGCAAGATAGTGCCAATATACCATGATTCTAAAATACTGCCACATTAGTTAATAGCCTCAAAGACAAAACCTCTTACAGCACTCAATATCAGTAAAACCACTTATTGTTTGGGTCTGTATTTGGACGACACCTTTACTGTATAGTTAGAGAACTAATAATTAATTACTTGGCGCTGGAGGGTAGTCGGTCAACCCAGTGGCTGAAGCGCACAAAATTTTGGTGCAGAAGAATGAGCCATGGATCACTCTGGGACCGACCGTCTTGCATGCCAGCTAATTCGAAGAAAATCAGCATGTAGATTGGATAAAAGCAGATCGATGGAGGCAGCTTGTGCAAGGCACTCTTGTGGCCAACATCATTTACAGGTCAAGGTAGCTTTTGGTTTCAAGCAATACTTGGATGTCATCTGGCCAGGATATGCTCACTCGCTGCTCTATGATTTGAGAGCAGGGACTTTGTGAGTGGCACTGTTTAGGAGGAACTGGAATGGGCAAAACGGTGTCAAATGTTTGGCATGTGGGGCACCATGTGAGTCAGTTCTTCACTTTGTCCTGCGCTGCCCTAGTTACAATGATCTTAGAAGTTTTTACATAAAATCAATTTTCTAAATTGAAAGGTACTCGAAGGACAATAGATGCAAGTCTTTTGCAGGAAAAGTGATGATCTTAACCTTTTGTAGCAAAACATTTCATAGGGCATGGCTAAGAAGACAGCTTGTGTCGTATTTGAGGGATCAAATATGTTTAACTGGTCTTTTTTTACTGTTTCAAAAAATGTAATGTCATTTTTAGTCTTAGTTGTGTTGTTGAAGAAATGTACTGTTTTTATAACTTTGATTTTTACTTGAAATGTATTATGCTTTGATGGCACAAATGCTGAATAAAGTTTTATCATATCATATTGTGTTTGCCTCTGCTTTTAAACCTTAGTGTGCTCTGAAGTTAGCCATTGTGTTGAACCCAGGAGCCCATTGAAGTTTAATATCTGCTTTAAAACTTGCTGCGCTTGAAGTCAGACAGTGCTGAATCCAGGTGCCCTGTGGTTTGCCACTGCTTTGGGTCTTGCTGCGCTGTGATTGCCGCTTCTTTAAATCTTGCTGCAATAATAAAGCTAGACATTGTGTTGAATCCGGTGCACACTCAAGTTTGATATCTGCTTCAAATCTTGCTACGCTAAAATAAAATCTGAATTAAATCCAGGGAACCACTAAAGTTTGCCACTGCACTCCACTCCCATTCTTTCCCCCAGGCCGACTCCCCCCAACCCTTCCCTGACTGGTTCATCATAATAGGAAACAGCACCACTAGTGAGGGCCAGAGCACTGTGCCCGATCGGCCGGCTAGAGTAGCAGGGGCACCACACCAGAGTACCTCCACCACCTGCCTGCCTGTTTGCCCTGGCGTCCGATCCCCGCAAAGTATAGCTGTTGCCATCTTTAGCGACACACAACTAAGGGACTTTATCACAGCAGTAAGGTTGCACTCTGAATCTAAATAATATTGTATTACACGGCAGGACATTCTTCCTCCACAACAACTCCTAAATCAGGCTTGGTTTAATTTGATTTTAGTTGTGTTGAGTTAAACTACACTGTATTCCCTCCCACAACGCAGTTCTGGCATAAGGTTGATTACATTTTAAGGGAGGCTGTTGCCACTGTGAAGCAGATAACTACTAAAGAACCCACATGGAAGATCAAACGGTCGGGAGAATAAAACTAATCTGAGTCACTCATAAATACAAGGGGATCAAGAAACACAACAAAAGAAATTCTGAGACAGAAATACAACAACTACAGAGAGGCTTTTGACCACTGTGAAGCGCACAAATATACAGGACTCCACAAGGAAGAGCAAAACATCAGGAGAATATAAACAATCTAAGTCACCCAACAATACAAGGGGGGGGGGGACATGAACCTTACTAATAGGGATCAGGGACCATACCTCATCATACCTATAACTCAGTAATCCAGCTCTGGCAATAATCAAAATCCCTAAACTCACATAGACAGATCACAGCGGATTACAGAATCACCAACCTAATATAGTGTTTTGAGAAAGCAAGCAATTCAAGGAGGGCACCCGCCCCCCGACACACATCAAAATCCCAAACCCCAAGACGGCAAAGCCAGCCACCACAACTCGACGAGAGGCTAGCCCAAGGCGTATTTTCGCACCACCAGCGAACCCATAACGCTGCATAACTCAGGACCCACCCAATCAAATCCAAAACACAAAAGTATAATTGCAAGGAGATGGTGGCGCCGAAGCAGACCTCCGTCCCAGTTGAAAGTGGAGCAGAGGTGCATCGCTTCGGTGTGGGAAAGATCGCTCAGAGCATTGTCTTTGCCGTCAAGAGGCTGCAGTAATGGACCAGTGGGTCACCCTGGAGCAGAGATAATTATCAGTCATCAAACTTTTATTTTGTGTTATACCTTCAAGACATCACATAAATTGACATACATGACATAAAACAATAAAAATCCATCATCTCGCTGAATTAATTTCTAAAACTGAAGAGAGCCCTGCTCGCAGCCTCAGACAATTATCACTACATCCTTATACTTCAATGGGGACAAAGGGTGGGGAGGAGCAGTAACTTCTTTCTTAGCAGCCAGGACCTATGCATATATCGTGCAGTTGCATTAGTAACATAGGGTTGAAGATTCGGTCTCAAGTATATCATAACTGAACCTGTATCTCTAAACCCTGCCTCTTAGTATTGGTCTCAGATACATACACCGGAGATATTTTGTCTTTGCACAAATCAACATAAAATGCAACATAGACTCCCTTGCCGTCCCACACATCAAACACTGATCCAAGTGCAATTCATTCCAAGTTTGTGTGAAGACGGCCACAGGGAGAATTCTAAGTCTCAAACGCATGTATAGAGATTTTTCGAACAGTGGAAAGATTACGTCCAAATAGCATTTTATTTCACACAAGTTTAATGCAAGGTATCCCGGGCCGATCTTCAGCTTCAACCACCAGCAAGTCCCGGGCTCTTTGAATCACCTCAGACTTTATTCCCTCTTCGTTTTAACGGGCTGGAAGAGAGGATTATCCCATATATTGCCTCTCCCCACGCAACTAAGCACTTCTTTAACACTGCGTAGCCAATCAATTGATTTCCCTCCGTTCAGAGACCTGGCATAGAGCTTCTCTAGATTTTTCTAGCCCTTCCAGTTTCCACAGTCTTAACCAAAAAAGAATAGGTCTCAGCATAGCTAAAACACCAACTGGGATAACAGAGTGCCAAAAGTACCAAGGCTGAAAGAATACTCCTGGGTAGCAGTACCAATTTTTTCAGAAACTTTTGCTGTAAATTTGGCTGTGTTGGCATACCCCCATAGCTCAGCCCCAAACAGGGATGCATGAATGGCCTGCTTTGCCTACAAGTCTAGAGCAGGTGATATTGCATGTCCCTGACTTGCATGAAAAGCATTAATCGACCCATTGAGTTTTTTCAAAGTGGAATCTGAACGACCCACCTGCGCAACCCAGCCTTCAGACTCCTGGAATCGTACCCAGGGATGATCAACATTCTTGACCTGGTCAAGCTGAACTCCCTTCACCCTAATAACCAGGGGCCTGGAATTTACAAAACGAGCCCTTTTGATTTATCAGTATTCAGCTGCAATAACAATTCCATGCATTTAGACCTAAAAATCGCCATAGCTTTTTCCAGTCTCTGCGCGGTTGTGGCCAATAAAACAGCATTGTCGGCATAAAATAGGGCAGGGTACTTATGTGTAGCCATTTTTTGCCAATCCTGGCACCCCCTGCGCCCCCCAAACAATGCATCAATTATCACTTGTATGTACAAATTGAAAAGAAGGGGTGGCAGGGCACAACCCTGCCTCACCCCTTTGCCGACATCAAATGAGGCAGTATTTTCACCCCCTAACCCATATCAGACCGATGCACTATTTCCGGAGTACAGTAACCTAATTATCCAAATCAGTTGAACTGGGACTTTGTATGATAATAGAAAGGTTCCACAATGTTTTGCTGGAAACAGAATCGAATGCAGTCCATAAATCAAGGAATGCAGCATATATTTTCATGCCTTTTAACACTGAATATTTCTGTAATAGCAAATAGAGCATAAAACAATGGTCCAGAGTACCTCTGCTCTTTCTAAACCCTTGTAGGTACGTAAGGGTAACCTTTCCGAACAGTTTACCTGCACTATCCAGGCGGGTTATAGGGCGATAATTGAAAGGAATATTCCTGCCACCCTTTTTATACAGGGGAACTATTGTGGCCCTTCCCAAAAATCTGAGATTACACCTTCCCTTACAACCCTATTGAATATCCTACACAAAACCGGCACCCAAATGCCTACCTCATCCTTGAACAAATCAGCCAGAAGTCAAGCCCCACTGCTTTACAGCTCTTTCATGAGTTTATTGCTTGCTCTACATCTCCTATTGTAATACACAGATGGGCAAGGTTCAAGGGGGCACCCACTATGTTAGCCGGGGATGGGGGGGATTCAATATCCAACCCACCAGACAGGCTTGCAAAATGTTGCCACCAGACGTCTGCACTGATAAAGCATTCCAATAATTGGTCTCCCTTCAATTCTCTGTTACTAATTTACAAAATAACACATTATTTGTGGATTGCAAGGCATCAAACAGGGATTTCCATTCATCTTGCACAAACTTTTATTTTTTATTTTTTACAAGTACAACTCTCTAGTACTCTGATCGTGCCTGGAGCAGGCTAACTTTATCTACCCCCTCCTGGTCGCCTGCACAAGACAACTTTCTTTTTGGCCTCAAAGCACTTAACATCACACCAACCGATGTTTCAAAGGGCTTTTCTCCCATGGGAGCAGAGCTATATGGGAGCATATTTACTTTGAGACTTTCAAATGCTTCCAATACATACTTTAACTGGTTTTACAGTTACAGATGACTGCTATGTTGGAAGATATTGACGCATACATTGCTGGCTGGTTAAGAAAGGCATCAAATAAGCAGTGTCGCATAGCAATTTGCTAAGCAATTCTGTGTGTTTGCTAATTGAATGGACACTTGTGTAGCAAAGTTTGCTATTTAAGTTACCCTGTTCAATAAAAGCACTGGTCACGCTGAATTCCTCTCTGGCTCTCAATCCTCTCGCCACCCTCTTCTCTGTTCACTACAAGTTCTAAGGGGCTAATGGAGAGACAGTGCAATAGTAATCATCTTCATTCTTAAGTGCCAAACGCCTATGTGGGAGTGCTAGGCAAGATTTATTTTCTTCTTTAAAATTAGAAAACGAGAATTAATCTGGTTGATACTTTTATTAAGCTAACTATATCCTCTATGGCAAAGATATATTCTCTTTGCCAAAGACCAGTATGTGTAACTTTATTAAAAATGGTCATGCAATTGCATTCCAAACAATTTAAGCTGTTGCATAATGCAGAACTGCATTATTGCTTCTGTAAAAAGCTGCATTGTCTCTATGCTTCACAGTAAAGTTTAGGCTAGTGTATTTAAATCTCAGTGTCGATTAGATTTATTTTTGTTGGGGAAGATGCATCACGCTGATGCATGAACACTTTTGAAAATATACATGATCACACGGCCAACTGCTTTTAATGGCAAATAGTTCTTTGGCCTGCCCTGATGGTTGTACTTATCTGTGCAACTGGTGCTCAACACATGCGCAGTGTTATACCAATTACACTGGAAGTGTGATGGCAGCAGACTACAACATTCCACCTAGTTTAACGAGTTCACTGCCTGCTACACCTTCTACTCTGCTTAGTCTCTTTCTTTACTCCCATATGATGAATATACAAGGATAACTAGATGTTTATGCAAAAGAATTATCAATAGTTCCATCCAGACTTTATATCGGCATCTCTACTGCAATACTGCACACTGTAGTTAGCCTCCAGAGCTCACTTTGCTCTATGATTGCTTTATATATTAGCACCTCCGAGAAAGAGCTAGCCAAACAGTTTTCAGAGCCTTTTCAACAAATCTATTTATTTGTGTCCGTTCATGTAGCTAACCTTTTACATTTTACAGACACTCGGCCAAGGCTTGCAAAGTCCACTCACTCACACAGTCCAGTAGATTTTATGAAGGGCGAGTACCATTTGCAGGGGCTGTTTTGGAACTTTGATGTAACAACATTTCTTTTGCAGTAAATATCTATACATGTTTCACTGTGCATAGCTGGCTTCTGGGTGGCAGCAATGTGCCAAACAAAGTGGGTTTGTGGTGGCATGCACCATTTTACAGAAAGTGCATTTACATTTTTTCTCACCAATTCCTATGGGCCAAGTGCATTTCTTTTAGGACGAGTAGATAAACTAAATTAGTTAACCTGCAGGTCTAGTAGAGTTTGCAAGGCCTGATTCGTCTCACTGATATCTTACTTCAGAGGTACACAAAAATGCTGCATTGATGCACATTTGATGTTTTGGATTAAACTAACTTCTGATGATATTAGTACGACATTGCTAATCAAATGGGTGTGTTTGCTAATCAAGAACATTTTAATTAGCAAACTCTCCTAATCAATTTTTAAAAAATAATTTATGCCTTTTTTAGCATCTTGTTGGAGCACCTTGGCCCATTTAACCGTTTTACGAGCATGACCTCCTATGGCCAATAATTGACTATGTGTTTGGCCTTGATGTTTTTTGCTCCTTCACCCTAGTTAATCACAATATGGGGGGTTGTGGGATGCTTGCCAGTGGTTAGAACTGGGCTATGCCCAAGCTAGGTATTTTAACACAAAGAGAACGGGGGGGGGGGGCATAATACCCATATAGCTAAAAAAGGGGGGCATATATAATGCTCCTCAGTGATATGGTTTTCTGAATTTGTCTCTGGCAAAAGGAGGTGCCGAAGTAACTGGTCACCTTTCATTATTTGAGAACAATTTGTTGCTCAGATTGCTGTATATGAATAATTATACAGCAATTAATGTTTACAAGAGAGAAGAGATACAAAAGGGACAGGGAAGGGTCTATCTGACCCTACCCCACTAAACCACTCTCCCTAGGCAGCGCTGGTGGGCTGCTTATCTAAAAGTGGATAGAAAAAGGAGGGTTAGAGGATTGCTTTAATTTGTGACATTCACATAGTTTGTATGGTTAAACTGCAAGTGTGAACTACTTGATCTCTTACAAATCTCTTGTAGCTTTCGTGATGTACAAGACCTACCCCACAGATATTTTGCCAAATATTACTTTATTAGCCTATACTATGGCTGAATGTGACATGATTAAAAGAAATAACCCTCTCAGCAACTAAGGGAAGATCTGTTTATTAGAGGGTCTCCCAGGTGCTGAAAAATGAGGAATGCAGTGGAAACCTGTTCACCGTCACCCCATATATTGTCAACCGGTTTCGTGTGCTTGTTCATTTGTGCCACCTTCTTCAGGACTGTCTTCTTTCGAGGTCGCAATTGTCACCTGCTTATATAGCACGCCACTGTTACTTAGGCTTAAGAGTATTTCCAAGATCTGATTAAATGGAAAGATCTCACCTCAGTACTGGATAGGTGGAGTTATTCAGACTGACCATGTCAGATCTGTAACTCTCAAAAAATGGAGTTGTGTGGGTAAGGTGCAGGGATCTTGTATATCCGCGGCATCCATAAGCAGAGGGCCATCCGTGCAGCTTGTAACCATGCACGTACAAATCGGCGTCCGGATGATCCTCTTAAATACTGACAGGTGTTAACCAGTTACTTCAGCGCCTCCTTTTGGCAGAGACAAATTCAGAACACCATATCACTGAGGAGCATTATATATGCCCCCCATTCTTTTAGTTATGTGGGTGATATGCCCCCCTACATCCTAGCCCATTAACAGATATTTTTAAGGGGTGGTGATCACTCTCCGATCTTGCCCGGATTTCAAAATCTCAAGCCCTGGCCCAATCTATGCCTGAAATAAAAATATTGTTTATGAGCAAGGATCCGAGATATTTGCTGAGGCAGACGTGACCGGAAGCGGATAGGGCGAAGTGGCAGGAGCGGGGCAAGCACCTTGGATACGTCAGGAGGATTGCAGTGGCATCACCCCCATGCTGCCCAGACATTGGTCAACTTTCCTGGTCCCCGGGTGAGGCTGTCCCAATGAGCGGTGCAGCCCATCCGAGGATGTGGGAGCAGGTGAACAGTGCTTCCTTGCCGCCACAGCTGGGTGAATCATGCAACACATGCCGCCAGAGCCTGATGTTTGGTGAGCGAGCTATGCCGCAGTGCTGGGGCAAGTTGTGAAGGAGGAGCAGAGCTCGAAAGGTGGCCATGGGTGCAGAGAACTGACCGTGTTCCACGTGTCCCAGGGGGAGTGCACTTGCCTGAAGGGACCACTCGTATACATGACGAGGTGCCTCAATTCCCCTTGGTCTATCCTAAATACATGTTGACTGTGGCTTCCTGTCCTGGGGAGTGCTATACAACCGCTGTGCATGGTGTCCGAGAGGTGAGGACTGTCCACTCAGAAGACAATTATTGAGTATCTTTAACCGTGAGGCAGTAACACTGGGACCTGATGTCTGGAAATTCCAAGAAAAAACCCAGTGTGGACAACAGCGATTTTTATTTTGCACCCTGTGCGGGTCAATGTGGTACGGAGAAGCCCCTCCCCAGGACCCTGTCACGGTGGAACTGGGTCGGATAGAACAATCCATGTCCAGAATGGAAGGCAAATTTGACAACTTGAGAGTGAGGGTGGCCCAACTAGAGACAAAGACTTCCACCCTGGAACAGAGGACCAGCAAGCTGGCTCAACAATGCGTGCAAACACTAGCTCTGATAGAGAAAACCAGATGTGAGGTTGAGTAGATAGCGAGAGGTAACAAAATAATGCAGAACAGATTGGAGTGCCTGGAAAATGCACAGCGTGCTCCTCAGCTGTAAATCATAGATCTTCCTATGGGAGTGGAGGATGAGGATCCCATAGAATGTGTTTCTACTTACCTCCCTGAAACGCGCAATCACAAGGTGGTGGAGGATCCGATTTGCATAGACAAATGCTATAGGTTGAAAACGACCTCATCTACAGCAGCTCAGACACCCGTGAATTGTCCCACGCTCTTGGTAAGACTATGTGACTCCCGGGATAGAGACAGAATTTTGAAGGCGGCAGCAGCAAAGGGCGCCTTGTTATTCAAAGAGCACAGGATTCAGGGCCTTGAATGTGGTTAAGAAAGAGTTTCTGGGCTATGGGGTGAAAGCGGATCTTCTCCACTCTGCCAAGCTTAGGGTGTCTTGGAAGGGGAAGGAATACATTTTCTGGGAGGCAAAGGAGGCTGAAAAATTGTTCAGATCTATTCCCCTGTAAGCACCCCTGGTTGAGGACACAGTGAACCGTTCTATAATTGGAAGTGACACCACCCATCCCCCCCCTTCAGTTTCAGGCTCCATATCTGCAAATGAGTTGGGCAGGCTCGCTCACATACTATTGAACTATGTTGGTTCTTTTCTACTTAATATCCTTAAATGTGTTGCCCGGTCTTGTTGATATACCACTGAAACAGGTAGGTTGTCTGCTCCCCTGGCTTGGGCCTTTTGGTTTTCCTCGAGTTGAAAGCTTTGAACGGTCTTCTTGAACGATTTGTGCTCTCCTGTTAGACCCTTGTGGGCATGTCTGAGGCACCACTAGGTGCCGGATCCGGTTTCTGGCACTACGCCATACTGAGCCATCCGCCCCCTGCCATTTGGCATGGAGTTTCATGGTTATTGCCATATATGGTGGAGGCATTTTGTATGTATGTGAGGCTCTATTGTTGGTAATGCCTACCTTTGTTCCATTGTATTTTTTTTTACAAGTTTGAAACAAATAAAAATGAAATTATTATTATCTTTAATACAATTGCTAAACAAGACGCAGAGAAAGACAAACCACCACAACCCCTCCGCAAGACTGACTTCAATGGGTTGCAACACTGAACTATCACAAGACCAGAAAAGATACGAATTCAAGGAGGGTACCCGTCCTTGGAATACATGCATACATCTCAAAGCATCAGAATCCCAAACCCAAAAGAGCCAGCCAACATAACTACAGCGAGGCAGACGCCATTGTGTGCCAGAGCACACTGACTTAACCAGAACCCAGAAAAATAACCAACGCAGGCGGGCACCCACCCCCGGAATATACCTCAAACTTGACCCACAACATAACTACAGCTAGGCAGATGCCACTGTTTGTTGGAGCACACCGATTTCAACCCAAAACCAGGAGGGCACAAGCCACTACAATATAAATAATCATATATATACATATCCCAAACCCAAACCAGAAGGCACAACAATCACATCCACTGTGTGTCGGGGCAAAACAATTTAAACGGAAACTAGGAAAGCCTTTGAAACACTGATCTAACAGGAGACCCGTAAATAACCGACCCATTAGAGCACTTACCCCTGAAATATACTGCAATATGCCACAACTCAACTGATACCGAATTGGAGGCTACAACCTACAACCACAGTGAGGCAGACGCCACTGTATACTAAAGCAGACTGTCCCACCACTAAGATAGAAACCCTGGAATATACTGCAAACCCAAAACACATAACTATAGACATAGGCCACAAACATGCCAAGATATAAAAAGGACAAAGAAACAATAAATGAAACAGAAATAGGAAGGAAACCGCATCCCTGCGGAATTGTAACCACCCAACACAATTCGCAACACCCCAAAACCCCCACCGACCACCACTAAATGGAAGAATACAGACCAAAACAAAAACAAAAACTGAGTACATCCTCTGCTACCTCCCCACCTGCAACCGTACCTCAACGGAAAACAAACAACCCACAAGCAAGGACAGAAGCAAACCTGGACCCCCAACAGGACGCCAATCCTCACACCACAACACACAGAACACAGCAACTCGAAAGACATTTTCAGAAAGCCTGAATCCCTAAACATCCACACCCCTTAAACAACCAAAGGCTGGGAAAAGAACAAACGTACAAGTAAACGAACACCACCATGCACCAATACAAAGAAATCCACCATTCAATTCAATGGAGCTCCGCAATGAAGAATCACAAGCCCAAACCACAATATCAGCAAACGGCCTCATCCAAGAGAGAACCTTAAGAAAAGAAACCCCACTCCGACTGAGACCCAAGAAGGATATGCAACGATAAACAAGGAAACACACACACACATCTAATCAACGCATGATCCATGGCCAAACACAAAACATAAATGTATGACCTCATGAGCGAGGGCAGCACTGACTTACTCTTTCTCACAGAAACATGGCTATTGGACAACTACAAAACAATCACCCACAAAGCCATGGCAGACAACTTCAAACCATTACACACCAATAGAGAAAACCAAAAAGGAAGTGGAATTGCAATGACGCACAAAGACCACATCTCCGCCACACCACTCCCACCAACTGACCTAGAAGACTACAAATCTCTCCTAATCTACATCAAGCTCAACAACCAAACCAACATACTGTTCCTTCTGATCTACAGGCCGCCATCCTACAACACGAATTTTGCAACAAAGCTCACTGACACAATTGCCAACCTTTCCACTTACCATGACAACATAATTGTCCTGGGGGATTTTAACATCTGGTTTGAAAGAAAACGAAACCACAGCAAACACCCTCAGCACCCTACTGGAAACACTCCACTTCAAACAAAGTGAATGGACCCAACCAATGGTGCTGGACACACCTTGGATGTAATTTTCTGCCGAGATGGGCTCGCAAACACCACCCCACCAGTACCGATCATATGGAGTGATCACCACTTGATCCCATTCACCATCAAAATCCCCAATCGCATACCTGCCGGAATAACAATACTACACACTACTAACAAAAAAAACTGGAAGATTCTTGACCTGGAATTCCTAACAGAACTGATGGAATCAACCAAACATCTCCCAGCTGAACAAAATGACTCCTGACTCAGTGGAAGAAAACCTCAACACCTGGATCACTGGGCCTTTAGACCAATTAGCACCAGCAAAACCCTTTAAAGCCACTGCAAACAAATGACAGCAAGATGGTTCACAAAAGTACAGTGGGAACTCAGAAAAACAAACTGCATACTGGTAAACCTATGGAGAAACCATTATAACCAATCAGACAAAAATAAACACCAACAACAACTCAGAATTTACAAATCAGCAGTTCTTAAAGCAAAAAAAGCATACACCACAAGAATCCAATCAGCAGCAAACCATAAAAAACTATTCAAAATCATCAAAGAAATCAAAAACCCAACATCTTGCAACAAACGTGTCATGCTATCACAATCCCTATGGGACAACATCACTAATCACCTAAGAACTCAAACAGCAACAATTCAACAGACGATCGATGTAAGCCACGCAACAAACACAACCAGAACTAGCAACAACTAGCATACCAGCAGCCACCAACACTCAACCGATTCAAACCTATAGATTAAGATTCTTTACTAATAACCATTCTAGTGACCCATGCCCAGCAGGCATTTTCAACAAAATCCTCAACCACAGAACCCCAGTATCATACTTCCAACTACTGATGAACCTACCCCTAGACACAGGAATAGTGCTTAAAACCTTTAAATCATCAAGCCCACTCCTAAGAAACAAAACAGAAGAGTGGAAGATCCAACCAACTACAGACCTATATCGAATCTACCCTACCCAGCAAAACTATTGTAGAGCCACATCTACAAAATCCTCTCAACCATGTACAGACCTAAGGGAGGAAGGGAATCAGCACTTCATTCCATGAGCCAACCTAAAAATAAATGCAGACTACAGCACCAGATCAGCCCCCATACTACTAGACATTTCAGTCGGCTTTGTCACAATCAGACACACAACAGTAATCCACAGAGTGAACGAATACAGTGTAAAAAACTCCACTCTACAATGGCTAAACTCTTTCCTCACTAACTGAACTGAAAGAACTTATCTACCGCCATTTACTACCATCACCAAAAACATCTCCTGCGTCGTACCACAAGGTTCTATGCCTCTCCCCACTCCTTCAACATCTACATGTCCCCCCTAATGAAACTCATTCAGACCCACAAACTGACTACCTACAACTACGCAGATGATCCTCATCTTCAAGATAACCTCAACCCAAGAACCAAACACCCTTAACAAAGGACAGACAGACAGACAGACAGACAGACAGACAGACAGACAGACACACACCTCGCCTACCTCTCCTTCCCACACAACCCTCACAATCATCTCCTTAGTATTATTAAGAATTTACTATGTTAACAGTTTCTAATATGAGATGCCAGAACATCTAAAAAAGAAAATCCTACACATCCAATAGACTGCGGCAAAGCTACACCAGACACTAAACAGAAGAAACCATATCACACCAGCCCTGAGAAGCGTACACTGGCTCCCAGCAAACAAAATACATTAGCTTCAAAGCCCTCTTCATCGGTCACAAATCACTACATGGAGAAGGAGCCGAATTCCTCCAAGCCAATATCAACTGCTTCCAACCAGGAAGAAACCTAATATCAAACAACAAACTCCAAATCGAAACACTACAAAAAAAGGAAATTCAGAGGAACCGCATCGTCCCGTCTAAAAGCCAAACTTTGGAACTCAATCCGGGAGGAAATAAAAATGACAGAAGATCACCTTACTTTCAGAAAATGACGGAAAACCTGGCTTTTCAACTCACTGAGACTAGCATAAAAAGGGGCGCCTCCCAACACTATGACCAAAGACCCAAGACAATCAATGGACAGTACAGACCCTGGACCCAACAATAAAACAACCACATTGTACTAACCACCCCAGCGCCTCTCCACCATACCCCACAAAACCTAATGGATCAGCCCTACCCCCACACAACCCACACCACTGTGAAAAGAAAAAACTGCAGCAAACAAACAACCCAGACACTAGACGTTCCCCCTCTGGACACAACCCTAGTGCAGACAATCCAGACACACTCAGAAATCCGAAATGCACAGACGCCAGTTTCTCCTGGTTCTGCAAGCACCAACAGAAGAGCACAACCCCTATCCTATCCCTCACTAACCTACCCAACCCACTTTCTTACAGAGCCAGGTGAGCGCCTGGAGACCATCCAGATGGTAGCAGTGCACGGTATAAATCAACTTAATATAACTAAGATGTTAACCTAAAGGCATGTGGCCTTATCTGTGTGCTCACCCTGGTAAGGATATAGTGCCCTGCTTACTCTCCCAATACACTCGCTATTCTAACAGCCCCTGCCCACTCGTCTTCTGCACCGTTCTCTACTATCCCTATTCTCTCCCAACAATGACCCCCGCTCACTAATACCATCACTCCCCAACAAGCACATCTTTATTTCTCACCCTCTTTTCCTACTCTACACAACTAGTACTATTCTTCCTCACAAATACCTCACCTGCAGTCTGTTCAAATTCTGCCATCAGATTTCTAACATTCAGTCCGTACTACAACTGGTCTCCCTGTCCACCTTCACTTCCTCTGACCTCGCCTAACAACCCACACCCTGCCTTTCCTTCTTTTGCCATTTAAACTGTGGTTCTGTCCCCCCCTTCCCCTTCCACTGGCTGCAGAGCTCAAATGACTCTGCGCCCATCAGTGCCTGTCATTTTCCCAGGAACTGGATTATGCAGGTTAGAGGCTTTAACCTCTTAAGTGCCAAGGACGAGCTATCTCGTCCTTGGCATTACGTTTTTGTTGCCACTTTGTTCTGTGCGATACCTGCAAAGCAGGGATCGCACAAAAGTGAAATCCAACCCCTGGGCTATGTGAGGAGGAGGTTCCTCCTCATGGCCTGGGGGTTGGACTTCTTTCAGTTTCACGTCGGCGTGGGTAACGTATGCCGACATGAAACTGGAAGTAATTTTCACTGCGGCAGCAAAATGAAAGGGGAGTCTTTCTCCCCCTCGATCTGCGGCACTATTTTGCCATTTAGATCGAGGGAGGTGTTGGAAAGGGGTGACTCTCCCCTTTGCAACGACAGCATTTTTTAAGCATAGCTGGGCCACGGTTTGGGCCCAGAGCACTCGATCCGCACCCAGCAATGCCACTAGACCACCAGGGATCTCTTTGTGATGTGGGGGGGAGGGGGCCGCTAACTGCCCTCTCCCCCCAGCCCCCAAAGCATGGGGCAGCACATATGGCCCCCCTGGGGGCAGATGGGTGATCATCTTCCCCCAGGGAAGGGGCCAAAAATAAATGAGGTTGTGGTGGGGGCGACTAGACCACCAGGAATTTTTGATACAATGAAAGGGGGTGGCCCTCTCCCTCACCCTAAGTGGATGGGGGAACCTAATGTAGCCCTCCCTGGGGAAGATTTCTGCCCCTAGGAAGGGGTACATGAGATGCCCCATCCATTTGAGTGGGGGGGAGAGGCCACGGAAATATTGCCCCCCCAAGCCTGGGGCAGTATGTTTCCCCCCCCCTTGGGGCAGATGGGCACATTAATGTGCCCATCTGCCCCTAGGGAAGGGGCAAAACAAAAATTGTAATAAAAGATTATTATTTGGTGGGTGGGGGGAGGGACACTAAACCACCAGTGACCATATAAAATGAAAAGGGTGTTGGCCCTCTCCCCCCCCACCCCAAGTGTATGGGGGGGAGACACCTCATGTAGCCCTCCCTCGGGGCAGGTTTCTGCCCCTAGGAAGGGGTACATGAGATGCCCCCCCATCCATATGGGGTGGCAGGAGAGGGCCACCAGAAATCTTGTCACAGCCCCCCCCCAAGCCTGGGGCAGTAGGTTTTCCCCAGCCTGCGGGCAGATGGGCACATTATTGTGCCTATCTGCCCCTAGGAAAGGGGCAAAACAAAAATAAAAATATATATTTGATTTGGGTGGATGTGGGGGGGCCACTAAACCACCATGGATGTTTTTAGTGGAAAGAGGGGTGGCCCTCTCCCCCACACCAAATAGATGGGGGCATCTCATGTAGCCCTCCCTGGGGGCAGATTGCTAGTGCAATCTGCCCCTAGGAAGGAGCACACGAGATGCCCCCCATCTATTTGAAGTGGGGGAGAGGGCCACCAGAAAACACTGGAATGGCCCCCCAATCGATGGGGTAGTACGTTTTGCCCACCCTGATAATCTGCCCATCCGCCCCTAGGAAAGGGGCAAAACAAGAAAATATATATATAAATTGTTTTGGGTGGGGGGAGGGGTCACTAAACTACCATGGAGGTTTTAGTGGAAAAGGGGGTGGCCACAGGTGTCTTTTCGGAAGTGCATGGGCTTCCCTGTTTTCCTTGGTGGCTTCGACACCCTAGGCGCAAATCTGTAGGTTGTCCACATGAGAAAAATCCTGCAAAATCTGCTCTGCTGAAAGACTTGGGGTTACCAGTTGTTTAGACTGGTATCCAGGCATTATTTCGAAAAAATTGTTTCGAATGCCAAAAGTTTTGACAAAAATGCATTGGAAAAATGCATTTTTTGTGGGCAAAGTTTTGTTTCGTACTAAAATGAATGTTAAGGGGTAAAGAAACGGGGGTTGGGACCCCCCCATTAAAACTTTTTTTTTTTAAATGCATTTTTCCGACGCATTTGTTGTCGAAACTTTGCCATTCAAAACTATGGCTGTCGAAATAATCACTATAAACCGTTTAGCCTTTTCCCTTTGGGCCCGGCTAAGTGCAACCACACGTGAGGTACCGTTTTCGTCAGACACATGTGGGAACGCGAGAAGGTAGGACATGTGGTGTTGGCGGCGTGTTTTGGTGTGTGGGCAGAGTGAAATGTCTGAAAATTGTGTTTTATTTGCCTAATTTCGGACTTTGCCAGGGATTGTGGGTAATAAATTCTGGGGCGATTCGCTCAACTCAGACCTCTGTGGATTCCGACGGGTGTCGTCTTTTCGGAAATGCATGGGGTTCCCTGTTTACCTTGGTGGCTGCGACAGCGCAGGCCCAAATCTGTAGGTTGTCCACAATAACTAAATTCCTCAAAATCTGCTCTGCAGAAAGACTTGGGGTTACCAATGGTTTAGCCTTTTCCCTTTGCGCCCCGGTAGGTGCACCCACATGTGAGGTACCGTTGTCGTCGGGACACCTGTGAGAATGCAGGAAGGTAGGACATTTGTTGGGTTTGCTCGGTTTTCATACAGTTTTGACATATTTGCTGCTGCACCTTGTCACACAATTCTTTTATTTCCCAAATGTGACCTACATTTAGTTGCTGCTTTAGGCACTATACACGTTTGTAACCTGCACAAGTCACCTACCCTTCAAAAGGTCTGCCTGTTCTCTTTCAAAAAATGTATGCTTGCCTTTCCTCACCACATTTGTTTTTCTTATTTACACATACTAAGTACATCTGTTTAGGCCATAAGCATAAACATCCTGTGTACCATGGCTCAGTTTTTGGCTTGTGGTATTGCTTGTTTTGTGAAACATTACGAAAAATGTGTGACTTCCTAACTGGAAGAGTCAGTGGAATGTAGCAGAGCATTGCTTTTCTCAAAATTCACAGGAGCCATTGCCTTACTGGGCCAACCATGTCCACCACATACCTTTTTTCTGTCATTTTCCCAATTTTTCCCCAAACTATGGAATTCTTCCCTACATAGTTGTTGCCTGACCTGGCTAATCACCCTTTCCCAAGCTTGGAATTTTGTCAACTTTTCAGAAATGTATGCCTTTCTGTCTTCCCATTCAACTTTCCTACCCTTCGCTTGCATTCCGTCCCAGCATGTCCTATTGGACAAAAAAGGCCAACATAGCCTACTTCTCACAAATCGGCAGGTAACCATATCAAAATATGTTTTTTTGGTTATGACCGCCTACATGTGGGAAGAAAGGGGCCAAATTTGGCCGAGATATCTCATGTAACAAAAAAGTTACAAGGGATTAAATGGCGACATACCGAAATCACCAAAAAAGGCCATGACACTGGGGGGGGGATGAAACCCTTGGCAGGTAAGGGGTTAAAAACCAGTCTAAGCCCAACCCCCTTTTCCAGCACAATCTCATGTGGTAGCAGCCAGGGTCTCAAGATGCTAGTCTTCCTTGTGCCTTTTCTCAGGTGTTGGGAAGTGTTGTTGGCATTTCAGTTTGGGGAGTGTTTCTCGGTTTCTCCTGTCCCCTTGCAGTCTCTCCTCCCTCCCATTTAGTTTTCTGCTAGTTCCCAATTGGCTTGGGTCTTTCTGGGATTGTCCAGTCAGGTGCAGGCTGTCACATTCTTGTTTGACAGGGAGGTTCTCAATCATTCTCTGGCTGTGCTTTATTCTGCTCTCCTGGTACTGGTCTGGGGTTTCTTTGTTGCTCCCAGATGCATTTTGGGAGTGGAGTGAGTCCTGCAACAGAAAAGATATCCGTGGCCAGAACATTTACTGGGGGGCTTTGTGAGATTAAGAGCTGTACCAGAAGTGATATTCATGGCTCATGGGGGGCTTTCAGGGATGAGCCCCACCTGATGGGCCCACCCTTTCAACTTCAACTCCCAGAATCTGGTTCAGGGCTGACTCTGGCCGTTAGCAGTAGTGAGCCTTGTGTCCCATGTTAAAGGAATGGATCGCCCAAAAAATGTTATTGCCCAAAAAGAGGGGCAATAATAAAACAAATATACTCACACTTTTTTTTTTTTTTAAGTTCCTATGTAAAATTTTGAGCAATTCAAGCTCAGAAATTGGAAAAGCAAGCACATGGGCGCATCCATTTTGTGAAATGGATGCCCGCCTGTGCTGGCTTTTGCGGCACTAATGAAGGAAAAGCCAGCCAGCTGTAGTAAACAAAAGCTACCACTGGGTGGCTTTTCCTTCATTGGTGCCGGGACTCGGAGGACGCGGACCGGAGACTACAGGCAGAAAAGCTGCAGCTGAATCTCGGTAAGTGCTATTTATTTATTTTTTTAAAATAAGCACTAGCTGCGGTTTTTTTTATAAGTTTTTCGGGCTGGAGGAAAATAGGCAAACTTACCAAGGTTTCTATACCATCTAAAAGTAGTTGCACAATTTTGCCAACCTGTGAAATTGTGTTCAATACTTGTTTAGATTGTGGTTTGGGATTTTTAGAAATACTTTACTGATTTTACTGCTTTCAGCTATTACTCCTGAAGATCTCCATCAAGAAATTCTGCTAATTAAAAGCTGCAGGAGTAGCAGAAGTGTCATGAAACCAATTTGTCGCCCTAATTTGTGTGGATCGTACCACCCTTCCTTAAGGGCTTCAATGCAGTTTTGGATGGTCTTCAATTTGCGTGCAATAAAATTGGCAGGTTCGCTGAAGAGCCACAACTAACGTGTCAGTTAAGAAGGCATCTAGTCTACTTTTGGCTTACCCGACCAATCTGGGATTTTAGGAATCCTGTACGCTTGGGTGAGACCTCTGGTTTAGGCCACTCCTTGACCCTACCTCAATTTCAGCTTCACCTTAGTGCATGCTGCTAACTGTTAAACGAGAACACTTTGATTAATGCTTTTCTGGCAGCTTCTGGTATCCAGAGTCTTCATAGTACTTTACTTCGGATACTACATGCTCTACTGCTAAAAGGTATTTGAGTACAAGATCATATAACCTCAAAAGAGGTCTCAGGGTTCGGCTGCCAAACTTTCCTCTAGATATAAACGGGAAAATCAACTATGTTAAGGTGGTTTTTGTACAACCCTCTGGTGAGGGCTTAAAACCACCAACTCAAAAGGGAAGCCAAACATCTCTGTATTAGATATTGTTGCAGAGCAGTCAAGCTTAAATCAGAGGGTAGGTGGGGAGCATGCTGTTACAGATCGCCTCCAGAATACAGCAACGCTCAAAGATGGTTCAAGGGTTTATATTATGAATTTAAATGGGGTCCAACTAAGGGCTAGCCACCCTTCTGTTCCCTTTGTCTGGGGGCGCTAGTGTGCCACAACCAATATGGCCAACTGAGCGTGGAGGTCCATCCACATCCTGCATATCCTGTTGAAAATCCTCAGTATGAGGGTAACATATGAGGCTGTGAGGAGTGTGGCACCCTTGAGAAACTCTGGGAACACTGATTGAATCTTGATGAGGAATACTGCACTGCCCGATGAGATCCCAGACTGGAGACCTTATGCAGCCCGGACCAGATTTTTACGGTTTGCTTTGATGTTGCAGTGTGCCTGGGTGATTATATCTGTGGTGTGGATGCGCTGACATACAAGCAACGCGATGCACGGTGGGGGGGGTTGAAGGAGCTGGTTGCAGCGCACCTATTCAGTGTTCGCAATTTGTCAGTGCCATGTGCTTCTGTCCCTACTGAAGGAGACAAATCTGAAATTACAGCGCAGAAGAAACAACTCCCCACAGTTAAAGCCAAGAACGAAATCTTGAAATCAAGACTGCTGTCAATCATGTATGCATTATAGGTGTATATATACGGAATTCTGCTGCCCATTACCTATTTTTTGGGGAAATTAATATTACCTGAAATCCTTGAAAAAAAACAGTATACTTGCTGCACTTCCTGGTAGATCGAGCACACAGGTCAATGAAACCCAAATTGGTCCCCGATCAACCCCCAAGACCGTTTATAGTGGATATTTTTTATTAAAGGGACGAGATCTAATTTTGAAGGCGTTGACAGAAATGTCAGATTACAAATATGGGTGTGTGCAAATCCAAATATTTCCTGACTTCAGCCCAACAGTACAAGAGGTGTGTAAGACTTTCGCCAAAGCAACATGCAATATCAAACAGTGTTTCCTTCAAAGCTGAAAACTCTACACCAAAAGGATGCATTCTTTTTCACCATGCCATCATAAGCACAACAATGTATTAATAAAAACCTTAAGGGCTGCAACTCATATTAACATACGCAGGGAGTAGACCATGTTTTATTGCACTCTCTAGTAATTAAAGTAATTATAGCAGCAATCAGTTCCTCTCAAATTGTGTGGTTTATGAACCTTTCCACCACAAGGAACAAGTTACTTACCTGTAACTGTTGTTCTCCAGCATGGGCCTGGCATGGATTCACATGCTCATGAATATTCCCCGTCGTCAGGCTGGGAATCCTCGGTAAGAAAAAAAAAATCAGTATCAGTTTCGTTTCTGATCTGTCTGTCTTAGTAGTAACCAATCACTGGTCTCTGGGTCATAATGCCCCCAGCCAATGACTGTCCTCTCCCTAAGCCCCGCCCCTGGCAGCCATCCTCAGATTTGGTAGCACGTAAAGTGGCAGTATGAACAAGTGAAGAGCTGCAGAGGGGTAGGAGGGAGGGTTCGCATGTGAATCCATGCCAGACCCATGCTGGAGAACAACAGTTACAGGTAAGTAACTTGTTCCTTCTCCAGCATGGGGTCTAGCATGGATTCACATGCTCATGAATATAAGAATACATAGCAGTACACACACATGCACAGCCATGGGAGGTGGCAAGGCTCAACATTAAGCATTACATAAACTCAACATTAAACAACTCTTACCTCCTCACCAGGCCCACCTTCAGGCGAACAGGTTGCGCAGCACTGCTTGGCCGACTCTGGACTCCTCCCTGGAATCCCAGTCGGTGCAGTAGAATCTCGTGAAGGTGTGCAGCGACCTCCACGTAGCAGCCCTGCAGATGTCCAGCAGGGGCACACCAGACAAGAACGCCGTGGTAGCAGCGATCGCTCTGGTCGAATGAGCTATCGGACGGCCGGGCAACGGTCGGTTTGCCAACCGGTGACAGTGCATGATGCAGCTGGAGAGCCATCTGGAAATGTAAGCCTTTAAGAGGGCCTTACCTTGGTTCACAGGTCCAAAGTTCACAACAGCTGTGACGTCTTCCGAAAACTCTTCGTGCGGTCCACTTAGAACTTCAACGCTCTAGCTACATCCAGCGAGTGCAAAGTCCTCTCGGCCGGCAATGGGAAGAAAACTGGTAACACCAAGGGCTTGTTGAGATGGAAGTCCGACGGCACCTTGGGCATGAAGGAGGTGTGCGTCCTCAGCGCCACCCTCGTCTCGTGAAAAGTCAGGTATGGAGGCTTGCAGGACAGGGCTGGAATCTCTCCCACTTGTCGTGCGGAGGTGATGGCCACAAGAAATGCTGTCTTCCACGACAGGAACTTCAACGGTGCCGAATGCAGAGGCTCGAATGACGCTCCCATGAGCCTGGTCAGCACCACGTTGAGCTCCCACGCCGGGGTCCTTTCATAAATTCCTTCACCAGGCGATGAGACCACAGGGATGGCCGTCCTGTAGTTCTCGTGAATCAGGAAATTGCTGCCAGGTGTATCTTGATGGAAGCATGCACTAGTCCCGCCTTGGCCAGCGACAGTAGGTACGGTAGCACTTGAGGGGTCGTAATCCGTAGAGGGTTAATCTTCTGTGCACGGCACCAGACAGAGAACCTCTTCCACTTGTGTCCAACCTCCTTGCAGTTACCCGGGATATCGTACCCTCTAAACTCTAGTGCTGCCGGAGCCAGGCCTGCAAGTTCAGCGACTCCGGATCGTGATGAAGGATGGCGCCTCCTTCTCTGGAGCGAAGATCTGCGTCCGTCGACAGTTTGACTGGTGGGGACGCTACAAGTCCAGAAGTTCCGGGAACCAGATCTGACTCGGCCACGCCGGTGCGACGAGGATCATCCTGCACCGGGACCTCTTGAGTTGGCTGATGAGTCTGAGCAGCAGCAGCAACGGAGGGAACGCATACAGGAACAGGCCGTCCCAGGGGAACGAGAAAGCATCGCCCACGCTCCTCGGCTGGGGAAACCTGCTGGCGAACCTCTGGCACTTGGAGTTCGTCGCCGTCGTGAACAGGTCGATCTAGGGTTTGCCCCATCACTGGAAGAGTCGAACCACTTGATCCTGGAGTAGTTCCCACTCGTGGCACGAGCGCAGCTCCCTGCTGAGTGAGTCGGCGATGGTGTTTTTTTTATCCCTGCTAAATGAAAGGGTACCAGAAACATCCCCTGGGCAATGGCCCAATGCCACAGATCCTGGGCTTCCTTGGATAAGGATGGGGATCTGGTTCCTCCCTGCTTCCGGATGTAGAACATCGTGGTGATGTTGTCGGTGAAGATCCTCACCACCTTGCCCTTGAGGGACGGAAGAAACGACCTGAGGGCCCAGAACACTGCTAGGAGCTCCAGTATGTTGATGTGGAGCTGCCTCTCCTCCGGAGCCAAAGGCCTCTCACATGAAGATCTCCGGTATGCGCTCCCCACCCCTCCAGGGAGGCATCTGTCGTCACCTGGTGTGCTGGGGTCTGAAAGTCTGTGCCTGCCGCGAGATGCACGCGGGTGCCCCACCACCGAATTGCTTGGTGGAAGACCTCGTTGAGCGAGATCTTGTCCTCGAAAATGCCTGCTGCTTGCATCCAACGGGTGTCAAACTCCTGGAGAGGACGCATCCGAAGCCTGTACAGGCGCACCAGATAGATGCATGAGGACATCATCCCGAGAAGGGACTTGATGGACCTCACCCTGGCCACGTCCGTGGCCAGCAAACGCTGCACCTTGCCCAGAATGGCCTTCGTCCTTTCCTCCGACGGCGAGGCCAATCGCGCTACTGTATCGAGCTTGGCCCCCAGAAACAGTGTGACCTGCGACGGAACCAGGTGGGATTTGGGGAAGTTACTGTATCGAGCTTGGCTCCCAGAAACAGTGCGACCTGCGACGGAACCAGGTGGGATTTGGGGAAGATGGAGAATCCCAGGTGAGTGAGCAGCCTGACTGTCTTCGTTGTGTGTTCGACGGCAAGTGCCCTTGCTCAGATGAGCCAATCGTCAAGGTAGGGGTAGACGTGGCTCCCCTGCAGGCGCAGCCGCGCCACCACTGGTGCTAGGCACTTGGTGAATACCCTGGGGGGCCGACTTCAATCCGAATGGGAGGGCCTTGAACTGGTAGTCATGTCCTTGGACTACGAACCTGAGAAACTTTCGGTGTCCGTTCAGAATGGGGATGTGAAAGTACGCAGCCTCCAAATCCAACGACGAAAGGAAGTCACCTTCCTCCAGCTGGCCCAGCACGTGCAGGAGGATGACCATCCGGAACTTCTGTGCCTTTATGTATTTGTTTAGTCGACATAGGTCCAGGATGGGACGCCATCCTCCTGTCTTCTTTCTGATGAGGAAGTATTTTGAGTATACTCCGGAGCCCCAGAGCCTCTTTGGGACGAGCTTGATGGCTCCTTTCTTGAACATCGCCCTTACCTCTAACAGCCTTTGAGGGATGTGGTTTTCCTTCCTGGCCACGGGAGGAATGCGGGGTCACTTCTTTAGAAATTCGAGTGTGTGCCCGTCGGCCAGGGCATCCAGCAGCCAATGGTCAGTGGAGATGGACACCCACACTTTGACGAACTTCGCCAGCCGGCCTCCCACCGGGTTGCTCAGGTGGGGGCCGGACGCTACGGCCGGTTCAGTCCTGCTTGGAGGCGGCCTTGCCACCTTGGTGACGACGAGATCCTCCTGACTTGCTGCTTACCCGGTAGGCCTCCTGCGATGAGGAGTGGGCCGCCTGGCGGTACATCGAGGAGCCGCCGCCGGATCCCTTGGAGGCACCCTGTCTGCTCCCGGAGTTCCGAAAGGGCGGCCGTCGTTGCTGCAGAACTCCCAAGGCCCGAGCCGTCTCTTTGTCGGTCTTGATGGCCTGCAGTGACTCATCCACTGTCTTCCCAAACAGATTGTTCCCATCGAAGGGCATGTCCAAAAACTTGGCTTGTACGTCTTGGCGGAAATCCGTCGCCTTGAGCCACCCCCGCCGTCGAAGGCAAATGCTGTTGCCCAACTGGCGGAAACCGGTGTCGGCAATGTCCGTGGCTACCATTATGGCGTGGCCCGACACCACCTCACCTTCCTGTAGGATTGCCAGGGCCTCTGCCCTCTTGTCATCCGGTAGGAAGTCCAACGGCGGGAGGTCTTGTACCACAACTCCCTGTCATAGAAGACCACAATCGCTAGGGTGTTGGCCGCCTCAATCGTCGTCGCCGCCGAGATGACTCGTCCCATGGACTCCAGTTTCTTTCCCTCGCCGTCCGGTGGGGAAGTCGAAGTTGAGGCCGATAAACACCCCCCCGCCCGCTTTCTTCTTGGCTGCCGCCGAGACGACCGAATCCGGGGGCGGCTGTCACGACCCACTTCCTGAAACCCCCCCCCCGGCAGGCCCATGGGCCAGGAGGGGTCTCGGCTCAGGCCCCCAACAAGCTTAATGAAGACTTGTGCTTGGGAACTACTTAATTTACCTTGGATCCTTGGATCCTTGCAATCAAGCTATGCGGTATAGTGTTTTGGGTGTGATAGCCTAGAGACTATTTTACCTGGACTACTTTCTTGATGCTATTTAAACCACACCCGACTTGGAGAACACGCTTTGCGTTACTTTGCAATCCTGCAATGTGACGCTCATCGTGTTCAGCAGCATCTGCGAACCTCGGAAGAACAGCACCTGAAAAACAAAAAGGGACATAGTTATTAGCAGCAGCTTACCTGTGATTCCACCGCTAGCTGCCCTCTGCTCCTGCAAACAGCATCCAAGGAACAGCTAGCCTCCCGGACCATCGGATCTGCAAAAGGAGAGAAACAAGACATTAGACATTTACAATTGTGCCGGCAGCTTACCTCTCAAGTCGCCCATCGACCAGCACCGCCTTGGGACTTCTTGCTCCGGGTGAGCACCGCAACCTACGGGAACAAAAGACAACAGGTTAGCTAAGGCAAGGCATCATAGCGCTTTCGCATAGCGCAAACTTACCGCATCAAGGCGCTCTCGAAACACCATCACCTGCCGGTGATCCCAAATTCAGCCAACGTTCCACATCGAACTTCCGCGCACCTAAGGAGATTGAAAAGACATTATTGAATCCAAGAAAGGCTTACAGTATAACAGTAATAAGGCCTACCTGAAAGACTCTAAAGGGCAGCATCAGTGAAGTAACTAGATCGCACTCGCCCACAAAGGACAACGCGCCCCTGCCAAGAAGGCAGGACGGAGAGCACGCCAAAATCCATAACAAGGTGAGGAAAGGTCCGGGGAGGAAAAGCAGGCATACGGGGTGTTGGGAGGCTCTTACCTCAGTTGCCCAGTCTTGAACATTGGCCACCTGTTTTCCAAGCAGAACTTCCCCGCTGATTGGCGCCGGAGAAGGTGCGCCCTGCCTGGCAGCCAAGGAGCCCGACCGTTCGGCGCTCCCGGTGCCTGCGGACTCGCGGTGCTTTGCCTGCTGTTGGGCCCCTGTCGCCGGAGCGCCCTCTCAGGACTTAGAAGACCACTCGGACTTCTTCTCACCTTGAGGGGCATAGAAAATTCCGAAACGGGTCCCCGTTGATCGGAAGTAGAAACGGTGGAGCTTGAGGCTCAATTGACTGAAAAAAATAGAGCTATAGCACGAGGACTCCCAACACCTTGAACGTGCGGTAATAATCTGAGGAGGGGCGGGGCTTAGGGAGAGGGCAGTCATTGGCTGGGGGCAGTATGACCCAGAGTGATTGGTTACTACTAAGAAAGACAGATCAGAAACGAAACTGAATATTTTTTTTTTCTTACCGAGGATTCCCAGCCTGACGACGGGGAACATTCATGAGCATGTGAATCCATGCCAGACCCCATGCTGGAGAACTAATGCTTAACAAGCATCAGATATCTATGAATGGTTCGGGTTGTGACCTAGAATTGACCTCCCCCTTTAAGCGCATTAGCAAGTTGGTTATGGTGATGGTAGTTGGAAGGTATGTTTCTACTGTTAGTTTGGGATAACTGAAAGTGGCGTTGGTTCGGGGGTAGGTGGGGGATGAGTTGATGTTCATTGTAGATGTTTCAAAATCAATGGGGTTGAATAAGAAGCCGGAACTCATCGAACATCAGAATGAGTTATGTGATTCCAACAATAGAAGTATGTAACAATGAGTACAATATTGGGGATGTCAACGCAGATCAGTGGTGTAGGTTGTGTAATGTCAGAGGGTTACATAATGTGATAAAAACCAGGAAAGTGCCGGCATATCCCTGATGTACTATTTTGACAGGAAACTCATTTAATTTCGACCAGCACCGCCTTGGGACTTCTTGCTCCGGGTGAGCACCGCAACCTACGGGAACAAAAGACAACAGGTTAGCTAAGGCAAGGCATCATAGCGCTTTCGCATAGCGCCTACTTACCGCATCAAGGCGCTCTCGAAACACCATCACCTGCCGGTGATCCCAAATTCAGCCAACGTTCCACATCGAACTTCCGCGCACCTAAGGAGATTGAAAAGACATTATTGAATCCAAGAAAGGCTTACAGTATAACAGTAATAAGGCCTACCTGAAAGACTCTAAAGGGCAGCATCAGTGAAGTAACTAGATCGCACTCGCCCACAAAGGACAACGCGCCCCTGCCAAGAAGGCAGGACGGAGAGCACGCCAAAATCCATAACAAGGTGAGGAAAGGTCCGGGGAGGAAAAGCAGGCATACGGGGTGTTGGGAGGCTCTTACCTCAGTTGCCCAGTCTTGAACATTGGCCACCTGTTTTCCAAGCAGAACTTCCCCCGCTGATTATACCAGGGAGCGGCTGAGAAGGGCACCAGAGTCCCCGCAGGTGGGTGGCGTCACCGTGGATACCAGGTGAGCGTAACAGCGGCATCGGGGACCCGGTACTACTTCTCGTACCGGTCCCTCTTGGCAGGAGTAGTGGAAGGGTTCTTCAGAAGAGCAAGTCCCTCGTCCCAGATGTCATCTAGCAACGGCACTGTGAGAACCGTCTTCCTTTTGGCCTCGCGCCGTTGGTAAAGGAATCCTTCCTTCTTCTGTTCTTAGGGGCAGAGCTGGAAAAGCTCGGATGCCCTGGCAATCATGGCGTGGAAGGAGCCAATTTCGTTGGGCGGGGAGGCCCGAGGAGGTGGTGATGATGATGATGATGGGAGGTCCGTCCCGTCGTCACCACCGTTGTCATCCGTCCCCGTCGTGGCTGTATCTATTCCCGTGTCATCCCCAGAGATAGGGGGAAGGAGACAAAGGCTGAGAAGGCCGTGAAGGCTGGAAGGGTGGGGCTGGATGAACTCTCCTCCTCTTGTTTGGAGGGCTTCCCGACGGGCCTGGTTCCGCTGGATCGTCCGTTGGGGTAGGGGCAATCTCGTCCTTATCTCTGTGCATAAGGTTTGGATTGCCATCAAAATGGCCACCAGTTGTCCTGTGGCTCGGGTTTCGACGGGCGCGATGACTCCACGGGAGCCTCGTCTGCGCTACCGTCACTTTCTTCGTCCTCCTTGTCAGGATTCCTCCCGTGGGACGGAGCCTCCTCAAACTTCCTGTTAGGGCCCCTCCACGACTTCCACCAGCTCCTCCTCGGAGGCTGTGTCCGTAACGGCCACCGCCCCCCCTCCTTTTCCACTGGGGTCTTCATGGGGGTCTTCTCGATAGGCTGAAAAGAGGAATCCCTCCGCGGTGGCAGGGAAACTCTGGGCCCCGAGGTTGCCTCCACTGGCATAGCCTCCAGGCTTCGCCGGGGCCGTCGCGACTACCTCGATAGAGGCCTTAGCCGGGTGAATCAAGGCCTTCACCACCTACGCGCTTGAGGCCTTCACCTTGAGAGGAGGGTCACCGTCTCGCTCCCCCTCGGCTGGTTCCTTCAAGATCGACCGGGGCCTGTCCAGAAGTTTAGCCGGGTTCTCAGACTTTCTCTTCCCCCGAGCCAGAGCGTTGGCTCGTGGTTGATGGCGCCGGAGAAGGTGCGCCCTGCCTGGCAGCCAAGGAGCCCGACCGTTCGGCGCTCCCGGTGCCTGCGGACTCGCGGTGCTTTGCCTGCTGTTGGGCCCCTGTCGCCTGAGCGCCCTCTCAGGACTTAGAAGACCACTCGGACTTCTTCTCACCTTGAGGGGCATAGAAAATTCCGAAACGGGTCCCCGTTGATCGGAAGTAGAAACAGTGGAGCTTGAGGCTCAATTGACTGAAAAAAATAGAGCTATAGCACGAGGACTCCCAACACCTTGAACGTGCGGTAATAATCTGAGGAGGGGCGGGGCTTAGGGAGAGGGCAGTCATTGGCTGGGGGCAGTATGACCCAGAGTGATTGGTTACTACTAAGAAAGACAGATCAGAAACGAAACTGAATATTTTTTTTTCTTACCGAGGATTCCCAGCCTGACGACGGGGAACATTCATGAGCATGTGAATCCATGCCAGACCCCATGCTGGAGAACTAATGCTTAACAAGCATCAGATATCTATGAATGGTTCGGGTTGTGACCTAGAATTGACCTCCCCCTTTAAGCGCATTAGCAAGTTGGTTATGGTGATGGTAGTTGGAAGGTATGTTTCTACTGTTAGTTTGGGATAACTGAAAGTGGCGTTGGTTCGGGGGTAGGTGGGGGATGAGTTGATGTTCATTGTAGATGTTTCAAAATCAATGGGGTTGAATAAGAAGCCGGAACTCATCGAACATCAGAATGAGTTATGTGATTCCAACAATAGAAGTATGTAACAATGAGTACAATATTGGGGATGTCAACGCAGATCAGTGGTGTAGGTTGTGTAATGTCAGAGGGTTACATAATGTGATAAAAACCAGGAAAGTGCCGGCACATCCCTGATGTACTATTTTGACAGAAAACTCATTTAATTTCAGAACAGTATAATCCAATGCCATGTGAGTGAGGACCTGTGAAATGGTATGCCTCATATGGTTGGAACATGTGCAGTGTTTTGACAATGATGCACAAGAGTGTTCCGGGTCCTGATGGCCTCAGCAACGGGTATTATAAAACCTTTCGTACCCAACTACTCGGCCCATTGACAAAGTTGTACAAAACTATCAGAGAAGAGGGGAGAGTAACGCCTGACATGGAAAAGTCCACGACTATAATGCTCTTGAAGCCCAGAAGAGACCCCTGCAATTGTTCAAGCTACCGCCCTATTGCACTATTGAACACTGATGCAAAGATTTATGCAAAGATATTGGCTACCCGACTGATGAAAGTACTCCCACACATAATACATGAAGATCAAGCGGGTTTCATCACGGACCGCCACACACAGGATAACATCAGAAGGTCATTAGATGTTGTAGACGCAGGGCAAAATACCTATTGCACATCTACATCATAATCATGTCTTATTACCGTGAACAAGACATGATTATGATGTAGATGTGCAATAGGTATTGGTTCACAGCAGACCGGGGGCCAACCCATTATTATTATTTTTAACATGTATGGCCCAAGCTAGGCTTCCCTCACATTCATTCAGGGAATATTGGAAGAGTGCTCTCCATACTTTGCTAACTGGAGGGGTCTTGATCAAGATGAGAGATGATAAATTGAGCAGATCATCTGTAAAAAGTAGAAATCCCCCAAAAGCTTCTATTAAGATCCTTAAGTTAATGTTTCTTTACCTTCTATGACGTTTGTAGATGCACTCAGGGTAGACCTAGGCAATGCACTTCTTACTCGGCACGTAACTTGACATGCATTGGTTATTGCTTGGCTTCCCTCTTACTATACAAGGCTGCTTGGACAACGGTTGTTAAGACCGATTTCTGAACTCTGACCTGGTGGGCAGAGGTTCAGAAGGTCAACCTAGTTTCTTGGAACAGGGTAACCTTCTGGACAAGCCAGACCAATCAAGGTAGTATTGGCAGCGGTCATGACGAGGTCGCAGGAGGGGTGAGGGTGACTGAAAGACCTCAATGAGCACACAGAGTAAAGGACACTTACAAATCACTATCAGTCAGGTGTGTGTATATATATTAAAAATACAAATACATTTATTTCAAGGCCTTTGAGATTCAATGCACAAATAAAAACAGAGTAATACTTCTAAGCCAACACAATCCTATCAATTAACATATACAAAAGACCAAAGGGGCCTAAAGGGTTAATGCACGGAATGGGTCCACAACCTAAAAAGCGAAAGAAGCAGGTAGTACCATATCCTACCCTACCCCCGCCACTGCATCTCTGTGCCCCCCGACCCCTGTACTGTATCCTCGTGCCCGACCCCCCCCCATTGTCCTCTAGTCCTCCCTACCCCTGCCACTGTATTCTTTGTGCCCCCTGACCCCTGTACCGTATCTTTATGCCCCCTGACCCCCTCCATTGTCCTCATTTCACCCTTACCCCCCATTGTCCTCTTGTCCCCCCTATCCCTCGCCACTGTATCTTCATGCCCCCTGAACCCCGTACTATATCCTCATGCTCCCTGACCCCCTCCATCCTCTTGTCCCCCAAACCCCTGCCACTGTATCCTCGTGCCCCCGACCCCCCTCCATTGTCCTCTTGTCCCGCCTACCCTCCGCCACTGTATCTCTGTGCCGCCTGACCCCTGTACTGTATCCTCGTGCCCCCAACATCCCTCCATTGTCCTCTTGTCCCCCTACCCCACCACTGTATTCTTTGTGCCCCCTGACCCCTCCATTGTCCTCATTTCCCCCTACCCCCATTGTCCTCATGTCCCCCTGCCCCCGCCACTGTATCTTTGTGCCCCTGAACCTCGTACTACATCTTTTTGACCCCCACCTGTTGTGTCTACGTGCCCCTTGACCCCCCCGGTGTTGTCTGTGCCCCTTTCCTCGCCAGTTGTCTTTGCACCCCCGTGACCCCTCCATTGCCCCCCCTGCCATTGTCCTCATGTCCCCTAACCCCTGCACTGTATCTTTGTGACCCACGCCTGTTGTGTCTACGTGCTCCCTGACCCCCCTGGTGTTGTCTGTGCCCCTTACCCTTGCCAGTTGTCCATTTGCCCCCAGACACCCACTACTGTCCTCATGCCCCTCCTACCACTGCCACTCTCTTTGTGTCACCTACCCTCTGCCGTTGTCTTCTTGCCCTCCCGACCCTCACCTGTGTATCCATGTCATCCCCCTTAACCCTCCTACCCGTTTGTCCATGTGTCCACGTACACCCTTGCCCCCTCCTTTTTTTTAGCCCCACCCCCTCTCTCGGTCCCCCGTCCCCTCTTGATCTTCTCCTGCCCCCTCTCTCTACTACTTTCTACTCCCTGTCCCTCCCTACTCTCCTCCTTCTCCCTCTCCTCCCCTCCTCCCCTTTCTCCCTCCTCTGTCAAATTCTGGCTCTACCCAAATTGCTGTTAGGCATACTAATCCGTTGCGGCCCGTCTTTGCAGCCTTCCCTCCCCCCCTCCCCAAACTTTTCCCAGCACTTACTCTTATCATCTGTCCCTGTGACCACTGATCATAGCTTGTCTGTCCCCCCTTTTTCCCTTCTTGTAATTTCCTCCCACTGCCTCCACTGTATTATCCTAATAGTCGTTGACCTACTTGCGACGGTCACTTGTTTGTTCCTCTCCTTACTGTAAAAGCTGGAAGGGGGGTCTGTACTTCTGCTCACTATATGGCAGAGGAGAGGCACAGAGGACCCCAGCCAAGATTCTCTATAGGGTAGCACTGGTCGAGCAATCAAGGCCTAGCTTCTCAGGAGGTGATGCTGGCTGGTTCTTAAGTACAGTGTAGTCCCCAAGCACCCACAAAGGAATGTCCACACACTGTATTAGTTAAAACACAGTCTTTATATAATTAAGGTTCAAGGTTATATACACAATCACAATAACTCACTTTGTGCTCAGTTAATCTATAATGGCAAATATATACAGTTCTAAGTGCTACCACAATTAACCACAATTATTATCAGATTTCATTGAAGAGCATCAACTGTACTCTGGTTAAATGTCACACAAATCACTTAATAAAGGTAACCAACAATAGACATAGGAGGAAAGCAGGTGTTTAGAACAATTGGCAGAATACTGGCCTCTACCGTTAAACACAGTTCTGTGTGGAGATCCCCCCCCACCTGGGCAACCTGTCAAGTAAAGATATATCACAAGCCCAGTCCGTATATTGTTCTATGAGTCTTAGATCCTTCTACAATGTTTCTAACACCTCAATGTACCTGGAATAGCAGAGTTCGACGACGAGTCGTCGACGGATCCTTCTTGAGCGGCTCCCTTTAAAGCAGGAGCCACGGATCGTTGAGATCCCTCGAAGAAAGTGAGTCGAGGTGGCAGCTTCGGTCCCAGCAGTGCTCGTCGACGACGATTCGAAGACATCCTGCAAGGAAGAGGCGTGCGGGGCACCTCGATGTCGATAGTTCAGGATCGCAAAGAGTTTGTGAAGAACTGTGGCCCAGCAAGGGCGTCGAGTCGTCCAGCATCTCTACGGTCTTTGGGTGGCGGGAAACCCATTGGCGGATACTCCTCTGTGCGTCGATGGCCTGGCCTTCTCTGGCAGGAAAAGGCGGGCGGCGGTGCGGTCGACTGCATCCGTGAATCAAACGACTTAGGCAAAGGAGCGTGCGGCTCCGGTCGTCGATGGCACAGCATCAAGCGGTCCCCACTTCTGGACAACACGGCTTTGACGGGCCTCCAGTGGTTACAGCAAACCGGCGATGGTGGATGGAAGGTCCTTATAGGTGCTTATCTTCGTTCTCCTCGGCGGTCCCAGTCTCCGTTCAGCAGCCTGTCGAGGGTCTGACTTCCAGGGCGCTTCGGCGAAGGTTAGCGGTGCTCGATGGTCCCTCGCAGCACGGGAAGAGGGCGCCTAACCAGGTCCTCTCTTGGATCAGTCTCGACGGCTTTCGGCTAAGGGAGACAGCAGTCAACCTTCTTCAGGCTCAGATTCGAGATTCAGCTTCAGTTTCAATGTTCGTTTCAACTCCAGCTTCTGAACGATTTCTAGCAGTGAGAGGTCCTCAGATATACTAGTTGATCTCCCATTCATTAAGATGGGTCACACTCAGGCAACCAATCACTCAGAAGGGCATTCAGCAGTCAGTGAGCCAATCAGGCATACAGTGCATTCAGGCCATACTCATCCCTTTCAGACACTCACAACAAGGAATGTGTATTGGGACAAGTACCCAGCCATTCAACACTACACACTGCATTCATACCAGTTTCGGGTAGGACTGTCTCAGTCATTGTCAAACACCAGAAAACAGACATCCACAACAGGAAGTGCATATTGGTCACACACTATTAACCCAGGTCCCACCCACAGGGTGTACCCACAACATACAGTCACAAGGAAGGCTCCTGCCAGTCTGGCTTGGACTTCACAACACCACCATATGTGGAACTTCCATCCAACAGCCAGTCAGAGGGAAGGGACAGAGTCAGGGCTTCCCAGGACTTTGGGAAAACAAGGTAACAGGCAATAGAAAGTAAGATGCCACAGGGGCCATCTTGTTTCCTATCAGGAATCAACAGATTCCAATGGCAGGGCCTGGGTATCCCAAAGTGGAGGATACTCAGAGCACCTGTCAAATTCTGCATGGAGCTGCCACCAGCCCATACCCTGCTCTGTGGGCCACACACAGATGCCCAGAAATATACACTGGGGGAACAGAGTGGTACCCCCACCAATGGGTGCCATAAGGGTATCCTATGGGTCTGTACACCAAACCAAAATCAGGAAGAGCTGCACTGCCAGGAGTCCCACCTGGACTCCTGGGCAGAAAACAATACAGAACACAAATGAAAAAGGACTACAGGACAAGGACAGGGAGGCCCTGTCCCCCCAATGTATTTCCAGCATCACACTTGCCCCTTCCATTTCCTCTATCCCTCCCCCCTCTGCCCCCCTTTGTCACGCTTGCACTGCAACAATTGTCGTCAGGCATAGTAATGTTACTCCTAGTTTTGTTCTCCCCCCTCTCCCTTATTGTTCCATGCACTTGTACTATCTGTTATAATTGATAGTTATTTTTCACATTCTGATCTGTTTCAAGAACCTGTAAGAATGTATTTGTCTTTCTCCCATGTTCCCTCCCTCCTTGAAGCGCTTTGAAACACATTGTTTATAGGCGCTATACAAATAAACAATCAAGCAATCAAATAGTCTTTAGGCAGTTCAGCATCAAACCCGATCCGAACTGAAAGGCAGTCCAATCCCTAAGATGAGAGGAGCATAGTGCTCAAATGTACCTGAGATGCTGGCGCATGCAGTAGTGCAGATGGGCGAAACAGGGCCTTTTGTAGGGCTGTAGCAGCTCAGGAAGGTGGATGAGGTGATACAGAATAACTTCCCACTATTTGTGGAGGGTCTCCCCAACAGGGCAGAGCAGTTTCCAAGACTTGGGAATAGTTTACACTAGAAGTGTAAAGGAGAGGGGCCCTCAGGGGCCTCTCATGTGTAAAAATGGATGGATGCGCTAAGGGCCACCGGTTAGGGTTGCAATTATTCACCGACCCCCGGCGCACTCCGGTCCAAACTTCGGCAGTCGAGTCCACTTCGGTTGCAGGTTCAAATGCGGCAGTATCGCGGCTTTCAGTGATGAAGATACAGCGATAATTCCCAAACGGGACAGTGGCGATTTCTCCGCTCCTGGTGGACGGATCAGGCCAGTTCCGCTGTAGCAGGCTTCAGGGCACAGAGGAGCGCAGCTGCAATTAGTTTGCAAAGTTCGTCATCACGGCTGGGCGACACAATAACCGTGTGTACTCTGGTTCGGGCGTTGTCTCTTTACTCCAGACCTGGGAACGCCAAGTGTACGAAATTCGGTGAGTGCCATGAACACAGAGCTTGCGATATACCAAGTTTCAACGGCTTCCTTGAAATGGCGGCGGTTTCAGAGTAAAGGTCCTGCGCAAGCTGGTCAGCCCACTGGTTGGCCCAGGGACACTTCCGAGAAGGCTTACTTGCTGCTCTTTTTCACCACTTAGCAAGCCCCGCCCACCTGGTACCTTCCTGCCTGCTGCTCTTTTTCTCCACTTAGCAAGCCCCACCCACCTGGTGCTTTCCTTCACCATCACTGTCTTGTGGCCAATGCTGGATTTGACTTTTATGGACTTCATTCATTCACGGTGTGTCACTCTTTCTCAACTCTCATGCTGGACTTCCTTTGCATCTTGTACTCATGGTGGCCCTGAATCATGCTGTTCCCATCTTCATCTTGTATCCTGGCTTGCAAAATTATGTGTTACTAATGACTTCTGCAATTGTATTCGCTCTCCACACTTTTTGACTGCTTACTCTCTTTTCTCTTCTCCTTTCCCTTCTCCCTTTTCCTATCTTCTCCCCTTACTTTCTTCTATGCACTTACTCTATCAGAATTGTCCCTGGACCTAATATGATAGCAACCTCGTCTGTTTCCTCCACCCTCCCATTACTGTTTTTTTCCTCCCCACCATCCCTCCAGCACTATCTGAAATGTCGTCAGGCCTAGTATGATAGTCGCTTGTTTTGTTCCTCCCCTCCCTTTCTGCACCCCTCTCCCTCACCTTTTGTTTTTCTCCAGCTCTACCAGAAATGTCGTCAGGCCTAGTACGGTAGTCACCTGTCTGTTTCCATTTCCTTCCCACTCTCCCCCTCCCTTCCTTATCTATGTCTTAGCTCTTGCACTATCTGAAATGTCGTCAGGCCGAAAATGATAGTTAATTTCACATCCTTACTGTTCATGGCCTGTAAGAATGTGGTTGTATTTTCCCTTGTTCCCTCCGTTGCCTTGAAGCGCTTAGAAACACATTGTGTATAGGCGCTATATAAATAAACGATCATATCATATATCATATCATGGGTTTGATGAAGGTGCAGAGAATAGTTGGTCCCACTACTCCAATGGGTCGAAGAGTCTTCGCGGACCTTCTAGGACGACCAGATGCAGAGGGGTCCAGCGGGACGACAGCGGGCTAAGGGTGCCAAACCTTCCAGTGGGTCACCAGCGGTTCCTCAACTTGGCTTCTTAGTTTCAGGATACTTGGATCCTATCCTTCGTTCAGTGAGAACTCCAGAGATCGACATGGTATGGGTGTTTGGAGCATCTCCTTCGCGCCAAAAACGAAGAGGACCCAATGGGAGAGCTGCTCAGATACAGGCATACCATACATGGACCAATGGTGGACCACAGTGGTCCCAGGCATTCACAGCACATCAGACTGTCTGGCACCCAGGATGTGTATTGGAACCAGACAGTCCAGCCCACATCCTGGAAGCACACACACGAGGGATGTAGAAGCCCGCAAAAGCTTGTGTTTTGCAGGAGAATGCATGCCCAAATAAGGACTGACCCGGGTTGGCTCGACCTGAGGAAGGTGAGGGGGCAAGATGGCCAAATGACAGGACAAAGAACCTTGTGGCGTGGCCATTTTGGAGCCAGGTCCTCTATTTGTGCCAAACGCTCAAACTGCGGTTTACCTGGCAGGAAAGGATTAAAAATGCATGAAAAGATAACCTGCCACCAGCCCTGTCCAAGGTACATCTGCACTTCTCCTAAAAAATCCTTCGAGAGTATATAGGGCCTTAATAAAACGCAGGAAGGCCCAAGTACACTGTACTGTAAGGTACTTTGTGCACTTGAAACATGTTGCAAAAAAGTTGCAACATGGACAAGGGCTAAGGGAAACAAAGTCTCCCAGTAGTGACTGTCTTTAAGGGAATGTCAGTTTCCACATAAAGTGAGCGAAAACCCCAGAGGAGTGCAGTAGAGGGCTGTGCTCCTCTGGTAAAGTCAGACTAAGTCAGACTATGGCGTTTAAACAAAGCAAAGTTGGGGGGTACACAACTGCAGGGAAAATTACACATGAAATGGAAATCTTTCCTAACAATGGTATTTTTTTAAAACACTTTATTTTTTAATCATAGGCATACAGACATAACCAATGAATCAGAAATGATAAATTAAACTTGTTCAACCTCCCCCTCTTTCTGATATTGTCCGACAGAAAACAAAATCTCTTAGCCTTTGAGAGTTTTCATTTTTCACTTAATCCCCATCCCTCTTCCACCCCTAACCCCCCCTCCCCTTTCCCACCTCCCACCCTGCGTTGACTGACATTTCGGAGTGATATAATACAGTACAGAGTTCAACCTGTGTAAGGGCTCTGGGTAGGTTTTGTCTGGTGCTCCTTCCCTCCTGCCGTTAGTAGCAGTTATATGACATGTATGCTTCTGAGAAGACGGGGGTTTAAAGAAGTGGGTGTCTCTGTCTCTCACCCACTCATGAAATGGGGTCCAGGTCCTCAGGAATTTTTGGTATTTCCCCACCGTAAGTGCGCATATTTTTTCCATGGCTATCACTCCCCAGACCTTGATCCACCACCAAGCTACTATGGGGCCCTCTTTGTTTTTCAAGTTTTGCACTAAAGTCATCCTAGCCGCCGATAGCAGATGCGTGAGGAGAATGGCTGTCGACCCTGACATTGCATATTTGCTCTCTATCGGAGCACCTAATAGAATAGTCTTCGGGGACATCGGAAGATCGACACCAGTGAGGTCTTTAATGTGGCCCAAAATCTCCTTCCAATACACCACTGCTTTGGGACATATCCACCACATATGAATTAAGCCGCTCCTCTCTCCACACTTTCTCCAGCAGAGTGGCAAATAGGTCTTGGTGATCTTATGCAGGCGGTGGGGGGCATATACCACCATAGACACATTTTATAGGCAGATTCTTTAATCGTGGTGCATCTGGAGGCCCTATGTGCACGTGCCCATATTTTACACCATTCGTCTTCTGTTAAGGGTTCTTGCAGGTCCCGTTCCCAATTCCCTTGATATGAGAGGCGGTCTGATGCTTGGGAGTTTGAGAGAAGTTTGTAAAGTCTAGTGATACCTTTTGGAATCTGACCCTCCTGTAAGGTTAGTTCCAGGCCCGACGATGGTCGAGTACCCGCTCTTTTCACTAACGGATGGGTTATCCAGTGTCTTATTTGCGCATACCTATACCGCTTTCTTTCTCCTATGCCAAACTTCTGCTGACAGTCTGTGAAAAGTAATGGGGAACCATCTTTGTACATCTCAGCCAGAGTCAGGGTCTCCACTCCGCGCCATCCCTCCCAGTCTTTGCCTTGAAGGCCCGGGGCAAAATCTGGGTTATGCAGTACAGGTGAGTAGTGGCCCAGCCCTTGTGGGATACATTTCTGCTTCCTGGCTATATCCCAACTCTGCAGTGAACCCTTTGTGGATTCCAGGAGGGCACCCCCACCACCTCTGTGCTGAGTTTTCAGACCCAATAGGGAGATCAGAGGGATCGACGTAACAGATTGTTCTATTCTACACCATCCTTTGTAGTTCTCGACTCTGGCCCAGCGTAACATAGGGGCTAGTCGTGCCGCTGATATGTACCTCTCCACGTCTGCCACTCCCAGTCCTCCCAAGAGTGGAGGTCGCATTAAGATACCCTTCTGGACACTAGGCCTCTTACCTTGCCAAATGAATTTAAGAATGTTATTTTGCAGCTCTCTGATCTTGATTGGTGGGACAGGTACCGGGATCGAGCTCACCACATAAAGAAGACGTGGAAGGATGGTCATTTTGACTGCCGTGATGCGGGCAAACCACGATAATTCTTGGGACTCCCATTTGAGCATATCGTCTTGTAATTGCTTCCATAGGGGAGTGATGTTCGCCCGGAATAGTTTGCTTGGTTCCTTGGTGAGTCTTATTCCCAAGTATTCGAAGGAGTCTTTCACCCATGTCAATGGGTATAGTTGCTCTAGCCTTTCAATCGTTGCCCTCTTCGCCGTGATGTTCATTGCCTTTGATTTGGGGAATTTTATGGCGAAACCCGAGACTTGCCTGAATTCTTCTAGCCTAGCCATCGCTCTGGGCATTGTGTTCTCAGGATCTCCTATGCATAGAATGATGTCATCCACATATAGTGCGATTTTGAGAGTCTCAGAACCTAGGGTCACGCCTTTGATGTCGGCATCTAGTCTGAACAGCGTGGCACACGGCTCCATCGCCATTGCGAATACTAACGGGGAGAGACGGCACCCCTGTCTCGTGCCTTTTCTGATCTCCACCGGGTCCGTTCTCTGACCATTGATTATGAGGGTTGTCGATGGGGTTTGATAATTAGCTAGCACCATCTTCTTGAAGACTGGGCCACAGCCAAAGCGCTCCAGGATCAGAGACAGGTAGTTCCAGTCCATACTGTCAAATGCCCGGGTAGCATCCAGGGCAGCTACTGCAAACACTTGCTGTGTCCTTTGCCCTGCGTCTACAACATCTAATGACCTTCTGATGTTATCCTGCGTGTGGCGGTCCGTGATGAAACCCGCTTGATCTTCATGTATTATGTGTGGGAGTACTTTCATCAGTCGGGTAGCCAATATCTTCGCATAAATCTTTGCATCAGTGTTCAATAGTGCAATAGGGCGGTAGCTTGAACAATTGCAGGGGTCTCTTCTGGGCTTCAAGAGCATTATAGTCGTGGACTTTTCCATGTCAGGCGTTACTCTCCCCTCTTCTCTGATAGTGTTGTACAACTTTGTCAATGGGCCGAGTAGTTGGGTACGAAAGGTTTTATAATACCCGTTGCTGAGGCCATCAGGACCCGGAGCTTTGTTTGCTGGCAATGCTGCGATGGCGTCGCTGACCTCTTGTGCCAAGATCGGGCTCCCTAGGCTGATTCTGTCCTGTTGTGTTATTTGGGGCAAGGGTAGAGAGTTTATATACTTGAGTTGCTGCTTGTGGTCAAGTCTTCCACTGCCTACGAATGACTCATGGAATCGTTTCATTATCTTTATTTTATCTGACTCCGCTGTGTGTGGTTTCCCAAGCTCATCATTCAGATGAACTATGTAGTTGCGAGCTTTGTGTTTCCTCAGTTTTGCCGCTAGGAAACGGTTAGCCTTACCCCCATGAATGTAATAGGACTGTTTCGTGCGAAGCATTGAAAGAGCCACCTGATCCGCTGTATGGTGCTTGAGCTGGGCTCTGATCTTCCGAAGTATCCGCATGAATTTCCTTGAGCGGCAAGCCTTGTGTTGTATCTCCGCATTTTTCACCTCAGTTTCCAAGCGGTGGGTCATTCTTGCTCTTTCTTTATAGTATGCAGTTGCTTGTGACATGAATTCCCCGCTAATCACCGCCTTTCCTGCATCCCATATTGTCCCCAACTGGTTTCCCCATTATCGTTTTCCTTAAAATAATTATTGATGGAGGTCTTGATCTGCGCTCTGAGTGCTAAGTCTCTAAGTAGAATTTCATTTAGCCTCCAGGGTGGTCTACTTTTATGTTCTCCCTCCCTCCAGGCTATTCCCATAATCACAGGTGCATGGTCCGAGTGATATTCCACCCCAATTTTCACCCCGGTTATTTGCGGAATTAGCGTTGCAGAGACGAGGATCATATCTATTCTAGAGTAACCCAGGTGAACTTTCGAGTAGTGGGTATACTCCCTACTGTCCCCTTGAAAAAACCGCCAGGTCTCAATGACCCCCATTTCCCTGAAAAACCGGCCCAGTGCCTGTCTTTTTCTCTGATCTACACTCATGGGGAGAAGCGTTTTATCCAGGACTGGATCCATAACGCAGTTGAAGTCTCCTCCAACGATCAGTTGGCCCTCACACCAGCCACCCAGTTTGCCCAGTAAATTTGTTATAAACACATCCTGGCGTTCATTAGGAGCATATATTGCCAGAATTGTATACATCCTGCCTTTGATCCGCCCCTTCAGACCCAGATATCGACCTTCCCTGTCTCTACAGAGTTGAGTTTTACGGAACGCTAGGGACCTGCCTATTAGAATGGCCACTCCTCTTTTACCCCCCACTGTATGCAAAATATTGTTGCGGAAACGCTCGATGTGCCATATGCTTTTCGTCATTAGGGAGAAGATGTGACTCTTGTAGGATCCCTATTTCTGCCTGTAGCTTTAGCAGCCTATCGAGAATAACCCGACGCTTGATTGGAGGGTTCAATCCCTGGACGTTCAGGGAAACTATATTTGACTCAGCCGTACCCATTTAGAAGAAGGGGATTTGCACTTTTGCATCGTTAGGTTGCGATGGCATCACTCCTCCTCCATCCCTTAAGGCCTCCCAAGAGCCCGTAGTTTCGCCTCCTCCTGTGAATCCCTGATAGCTGTCCCCCCTCCTTGTCCCTCCCACCTCCCCCTCCCTCCCCCCCACTCCCTCCCTTGCGTTCCCCCAACCAGGATTCCGTAGAATCCTCCCCATTAACTACTTGGGGTGTCAGGTCGGTCAACACTTCGCAAGGGGCGAGGATACCGAAGTTGTCGGGTTTCAGAAAGGATTCCATAAGTCGGCATTACCTGCCTCCGCACCGACTGCCTATAGAAGCTTATGTGTATCAAGTCCGCGGCCAGAACATGCATACGATTATAGTATGGTACCACCAGATCCTCTAATGGTCTCAGTTCATTTGCGGAGCTCTTGGTCTTGAATCACTCCTCGGTCTGTTCCTTCGCGCCTTGGAACACTCCCATGAGTTGAGCCCCGTGCCCTAACAATGGTATTTTACAAATGATACACTCTGATAATTATTATATATATGGTTACCTCTGAAAGGATGCAAACTCCAAGGAGATTTAAAAGTTAATCAATTAGAGACTAACATTTTGTTTCAGACTTTGGAAATGAAATCCATTAATGTTTGTCCATTCAAATTGTGTGGGTTAAATTATAATTGAAGTTACAACAGTGAGAAGAACTACATGAACAAAATCACATACAAACTACCACCTGAAATATCGCAATTACCAAAGATAGATTTGAGGATTGTGAAATTAAGTTCCTTTATAGAGCAGGAGACGCATGAAATTCTGTGGAATCCAAGAGAATGGGCACAATCCTGGCTACGCTCCTTAAGTAGGAACATGGCGAAAATCCGATAAGCACTTGAGAGACCAGGATCGGAGACGCAATAAATGACTATTTTAGAGCATTCTATTCTGAACTATATGCCTCCATAACGTAGGCAACACCGGAAAAGATCAAATGATTACTGGGAGAGTTCACCATGATGTGGTTGGCGGACAGGCACAGAGTGTCTGGTATGACCTATAACCCCAGAGGAGAGGAGGACTTCCTAAACAAATTGGCCCTAAACAAGGCTCCTGGACCAGATGGATTAAACATAGAAATGTATTGACACAATATTCTAGCACCCTAATTGCAGTAGCTTTACCTGACCTCACGAACTAGGCCGATTTCCAATCATAATACAGGAAGCTAATCTCCAGCTGAAGCCCACAAGAGACTCCTCTGGGAACACCTATCAGTAAGTAATCGTCTCATCCCAGGAACATCATGGACAAAAGCAGAGACCAACCACTGATAGACTAGGCAATCAAGTGACAAGAGCGTGTGACATAACTTCTAAACTCCCTATGGGCGTCCCAGTTAAGGGCAGTACAGTGAAGAGTGAAGACCAGCCAATGACCAGCCTCTTTGCCTAGAAGCCTTCCTCCCTGCTGCACCAGTGAGCACTGCTTAGCTTGCTAATTATGCTCTCTTCATAATGAGGTAATCACCAGAAATGCATTTGCTCCTCCACCTTCTGCTGTTCCTCCTACTCACCTCTCCCTATGCTTTGTCCAGTCACGCTACAACTTCCTCCTTTCCTATCCCTATTATAAGACTGACATCTCAAAATCTCTTTGACCCACTTCCAACAAACAAAGCTGACCATCTAATCCTACCTTCCCTAATGCCTATCCACCTCGCTTCTCTTCCTCTGTGACTCAACTTCTCTATTCTTCCTTACCGCATCAAATTAACATTGCACTCTAGAATGCTCAGTTTGTATGCAACAAAACCTCATCACCACTTTCACGCCAGCTCTCCTCCCCTAAACCACCTTGCTATGACCGAAATCTGGATGTCTTCGTCTGAAACCAACACCCCTACAAGACCCCAAACTATTCTTCATTCCTCTCGTCTGACTCGCAGAGGGAGGCATTGAGCGCCTACTCTCTTCCTTCCTTAACGCCTCACAAATCTCCAATGCCATGTCCTCTCCTACCTCTTTTGAATGCACCATTTCTATCAGTCTGCCTTATTCGGTTCCCACTTGACCATTATTTTATGAACTCTGGAAACTCCTTGACTCTCTTTCACTAAACATCCCCTCATTCTCTTGGGTGACTTTAACCTTCCCTCTCCAACCACTTCTCAGAAATGTAAACTTCCATCTTTTCTTAGTGACCATGCTATACACTCTATCCATAACCTACCTACAGACACCAGGGGTAACTCGTAAGGTCTCTTATTCATCTCCATCTCTCTCTCAGCCACTTATACTACTGTCCCACTATACCTATCGGATCACGCCATTGTTTCTGACACCGTCTCCTTTCCACCCTCAGACCTATTCTCACCACTTTCCTCACCTATTACTAAAAGGAAATGTAAACCTTATGCCATTCCTCTCTATCTCTCTGACCTACAGTTCTATAATTATTATAATTGTTCTTTTATAACTGCTTAATTACAATGAGTGGTTTCTAAGCGCGAGATCGGGATTCAAACCTGTGTTGCTCTGTGCTGTCTTGCTTCCAAGACAAACGCGTTGCCCCTGAGCTATCCTCACTCAACCTTCACCCCCGATGCCTCATCCACTAACACTGCCTTCTCCAGCTTCCAATCCCTAATATTGGGCTACTTCTCCACTCACTTCCCACTGCTTACTTTCACCCCCAAGTTTCAGCATCCTCAACCAAGGGTCACCCCATTCATACCCTCTCTCCGCACAGTCATGAGTCGGCTGGTGTGCAAATGGAGGCGCACACACTCGCATGAGTACCTGCAACTCTTCCTCTCTGCCCTGAACTCTGTCAAGTCTTCTCTTGATAGAGCGAAAAGGGAATTCTACCTCACCCTCATTGACTCTCACTCTAACCATCCCTGCTGGCTACAGGGCACCCTACACTCACTCATCACTCCTCCTAAACCAATGACTATCAACTCCACTCACAGCAAATGACCTAGCTGAATACTGTGCTACAAACATTTCCAAGATTATAGACTCTCTCCTGACATTCCTCACACCCCTCCTCCTATCCACCTACTCTACCATCATCCTAATACTGAATAGGTCCTCTACTGATGATCAACCCCTCTTCTGCCCATCAGACCTTCTTGCTCCTTAGCTAGCCAAGCCTCCTGTCCCTTTAATTTAATTTATTTATTAGATATACATCTAGCCAAAAGGCTTTGTAGAACACATGAACATACAACAATTACAAATAATCACACAAAAAACTAAAATCAGTTTACAATTCTAAAATATAACATCAATACACTTTTAAAATACATCATTCAATACATTTTAAAATCGCCACAATCTTTACATAAAATATTACAAAGTAATAGATGAGGTTAATATCATTGCCTCTCATAAAAGACTTCAACAATCTGTTGTGTTCATCATGTCAATTACATTATTAAAAGATTTAAAAGATTTCATTCTAATCTCTGTCAGACTTTCACATTTCATAATAAGGTGAAAAAGTGATTCATTTTCGTTATTGCAACATAAGCGACATTTCCTCATTTCATGTGGGATTCCAATTATGTCACCTTTTGTCTCTAGTGCTTTCGTCATATTATTTTTCATCAGAAGATAGGTGCGAAAAGTGCTAGTGCTGGGTAGGCAACAATGTATTTGGGAGGCATAGTTCGGTTGAGATACTCTTCAAGGTACGGACCGCTATGTGCTTTTGAGGCAATGTTAACATTTTGCTCATGCCAGAGGTCATACACATTCATTTTTATACCCCTTTTTTGAACGGTAATTGTTGACGTTCCAGGGACGCATCCACATAACCATTTTCTATGTAATCTTTGTAAAGTGCCAATGGTGCCAACCAACATATTGCCTTCTAAGCGAAGATACGCTCGTACATATGGTAGGATGATCGTATCATTGGATAAGGTGACAACCTTTTCGTAGGACAAAACACATTGGCATATGTAGAAATACCAGATACCTTTGATAGCAAACTCCAAATACAGGTATTCCACACTTAGATTTTGTGGTAAGCGCAGTAGCATTCGCAGAAGTTTTGCTTCAGATATCACCATACGTTTGACAAGAGTGTCCCCATATATCAACAGCATAGAGCAATATAGTCCTAATTTTAGCCAGACAAATGTTTACAACAGCAGTGACTGAATGTCCGTTATTACGGCCGATAAAGGCACTCAGCGCCTTAGTGGACAGTAGACACCGATTCTTAAGTGCAGACCATTGGAGTTCCCATGTAAGCTTTGCATCAATTATGAGACCAAGATATTTATATGATGAAACTTGTTCCAGATTTTTTGAGGCCAGTTTCCATAGATATCTCTTGGGTCTACGTTTTTTGGAAAAGACCATTATTTTACTTTTGTCGATGTTGATTGTCAAACCATTGGCGATAGAATAAGCAGCCAGGGAGTCAAGCATATGCTGTAGACCGGCTGGAGTGTAATCCAGTAACAGCAGGTCGTCAGAATAAGCAAGCCATCCGACAATCACACCATTGACTTTCACGGGGTTGGCCGCGGAGAGATTGAAAACTTCCATCATATCTGACAGGTAGAGGTTGAAAAGAATCGCAGCAATCATGCACCCTTGTTTCACTCCACAACAAGTTGCCACATTTGCAGATAGTCTTCCAGCAGCATTGAGTCTGATTTTTACAGAGGTATCGGTATGCAGTAGCATCAACATCCACAATAGACCATGTGGAATACCCCAGGAGTTAAGTTTTTGCCACGGTCTATTGCAGAGGATGGTATCAAATGCTGCTGAAAAGTATATGTATGCACAACAGACATCCAAATTCCGTTTTGACCAGGCATGCTCAATTGCAGATGTTAATATCAGTAGGTTATGAGTAGAAGCCTATTTGGTTCAATGGTAATATTCTTAGCATCCACAATCCATTCATTCAGTTCCTGAAGCAAAACCTTAGTAAAAATGTTGGAGGAGACATAGAGCATTGCAGCATTCTGAAATTTGCCGGGTTGTCCCAAGACCCTTTCTTATGGACCGTTAATATGTGGCTGGTTTGCCAAGATGGTGGAATCGCACCCTTCAGTGGCCCGTCACCTCGCTGAACTCTTCAACCCTTCCTTTGACTGCTTGTTTTCCTCAATTTTCAAACCTCTGCGCCATCCATGACATCCTCGCAACTTCTCTACTTTCAACTCCAAAACTGCAAAGGCAGCTCGTATCAAACCCCTAAATATTTTGAAAGAAATCAAGAACCTCCTTACTAACACCACCAAGCATCTCCTAACTACTCTTGTATTCTCTAAAGGGGACTACTGTGCCAGCATCCTCTTTGGTCTACCCAACTATGTATTCTGTCCTCTCACCAAGATCATTAACTTTACTACTAGGATGAACAGAACACTCTAAACTCCATCACTTCACACCTACTTCCTTGTACCGTCAACAGGCTAGATAGCAGATGATGCAAAAAAGAGCCAGACTTAAATTTCTTCTCCTGGTTTACAATTCTATTCACGGTAAGGCACCACAGTATCTATCCAACTCTACAAGCCTTCTCGTAATCTCTGCTCTGGCTTCTCAACTACCCTTGTGGCACCTTGCCCTCCACGTGCTTCCTCTCACTTCCACCATTTCTCTCTTTTTGCTCCACTTGCACAGAATTCTCTTCCCCTGTACCTCAGAGAAACAGTTTACACAGATGTGTTCAAAACCAAACCAAAAGCCTATTTCCTAGACTCCGGGTTACCTACCTCTCATCTGCCAGCTTACATGTTTCCCCCTCGCCTCTAACCCTCCTCTGCCCCCACTCTAGCAATTCATCTATCAAGGTAACATCCCTACCACAGCTGGCAATACCACCTACCTGCACTTAAAAATATCTAATGTTGGTTGTCTTTAATCTATGTAGGTCCGTCCACCCATGTATTGTCCCCAGTGACTGTTCCGTTTACTCCCCTCCACAACCTGCACAGATTGTCACTCCAACTCACCCCATTCTAAGAAGCTCAATGCTTCCAGTCACATCTAATTTCTTATCTATTGTAAATTGCTTTGTGATCAAAAGAGCATTGTTCCTCCCTGTATATATAATAAAATAAATAGTGTTGCAAAAATAAGAACAAGACAGCACAGCCTGCACCCCTTATAGGTTGCTATTTACGCTATCTATGCTGAACGTTGATTCTAAGATATTTGCCAAGTTGCTGGCCTGGAGACTGTTGCCGCTCATGCCCAATATTGTTTTCCCTGACCAATCAGGATTTGTCCTGGGCAGAGCAGCCCATCCCAATCTTTGCAGATTGTTCACGATTATGCACAATATATCCCCAGACTTAGCAGTGGTATCACTCAAACATCTAAATGGCTTTTTAATACAATAGAATTCTTTCTTTTTAGTACTAAAGAAAACAGGAGTGGGACAAAGGCTCCTGGACATGGTGTAACTGCTATGTATGGACCGTGTTGGTCCTTACAAACAGCGTTTTCTCAACCTCCTTGCTTATATCAAGGGGTACCCAACAAGCGTGCTCAAAGTAACCAATACTGTGCGCAATAGAGCCTCTTGCCTGTACTCTAGGGGAGAGGCACAGAGATTTGAATAGTTTTGAAATTCGTACACTTGTATCCTAGTATGCGGATGACCGCTTTTTATACATTGAAAAGCCAGCAGAAAACTGAACACCGGACTTGAGGTTGAATTCTTTGACAAATATTAAGGCCTTAGAGCTAATCCAGTTAAGTTTAAAGTTTTCCCGATCACTGATAACAATCCTAACTGAGAACAGGTACTTTTGCACCCTGATACACTGCTGAATCTAGGTATATAGTTGACTTGTTCACAGGATCTGGTAGCACTTAAGTATGGCACTGCTGTATAAACTGGAACAAAATGTTTTTGGATCTACTCTTACAATATCAACATTATCATACACAATCTTAACCAGTGTACTCATTTTGCGGATTTCTGTGTATGAGTTGACTCCTTAGATAAATGTGCACTACAGCTTCTGCCGGAAAAGGCTGTTAGAATTTGTCAAACTGATCACTTACCCTTGAAATCAGTTCGAATCGAGATTACTATGCGACCACTGAACGATAGTAGGGTCATGAATGTTTCAGGTACTGTGGAAAAGTCTTGTCAGACAGATTTAAGTGAGGCGAATTGCCTGGAAGATAAATCTGTCAACACGAAAGTGAAGTCTGATCTGTTCGCCATGATATCAACACTGCCCGTGGTACCCGATGAGTCCCTTCAAGCATCTTTATGTTCTGGTTCCCCCAGTTATCCGCAAGTGAAATCTCTGTTTTTCTAAGAGCTTGCAAGGAAGTAAGGACCGAATGCCTGCGATACTGGACAAGGCACTGAGTGGTTTTGTCATGGACAGAAGAAACTTTGTAATCAAAGATGTTGAGAAGCCGACAGGGCATGAACCTCAGGAGGCCCTTAGAAAATAAAGTGCTGGCTTGACAAAGATAAAAGAGATTCTGCGTAGGTTTGAAATTGACAGGTGGTGCTCTCTGAACAATATAGACTGTTTCCTTGTGGGGTATGGTGGTAGTAATCTCCCACATTTCTTGAGCATTCTTTTTTTATTGAAACATGCTGAGCAACAGTGAATCGACAATGCATGCATCATTTACTGGCATGACCTCAAAGTAAAACCAAATGCGAAAAATTCCAACATTGCTCTGATACCTGCCTGTTGTGTTGGTATATCTTGGTCTCATAACGCTGAATACCGCAATGCCAGCCTGATAACAGAATTGATAATAACAAAAAAGATAAACAAGAACATTAAAATACGTAAAGTGTAGAAGCATGATGGGCAGCAATGCCTAAACGACATTGTCACCTATTATAACAATGAAAAGGCAGTCATCTCATGGGGTTTATGGTATATCCCGGAGCCACCATGCTGGCTCACAAACTATAAGAAGGGCCCATTCTTGGAGATTTCGTGCGGATTACCCCCGAGCTGCCACATCTATTTTGTGCATTGCCACTACATACCAAATCCTAGACCACCATGGAAGTGAGGACTTCTAATTCTTCGCTAAGACCATCTTTGCAGCAACTAAATAATGAGTTATTAGTAATGACTGTTTTGCCCTCAGCTTATAATTTCCTTGCGGGTCCTCATCGCCTAATAGTATCACCAATGGGTCCTCTACCACATCTACTCTGTTTATTCTTTTGATTTGAGCTAGCACTTATCTCCAAAACACCTGCGTAACTGGGCATGTCCACCACAAATGATGAAAGGCGTCGTAGTAACAGAGCATCTCGAGCACATAGGGGGGTATGCAGAGTTCATTATATTTAAGCGTTCTGGGGTCAAATGCCAGCGGAATAACAGCTTGACACCATTTTCCTTAAGATGAACTGAATTCAAATATTTTGCCGTCCTAGTCCATATATTATACCATGCCAGTTAATCTATGGGTCTGCCAATGTCTTCCTACCATTTGACCATGTATGTGTGGGGCAAGTGAAACCTTTTAGAGTTGAGGATTTTATAGATGATCGACACTAGGCCTTTCGGGGGGTCCCCAATAAATAGGTCCTCAAACTGGAAGGGTCTCTTAACTTGAGCTGAAAGTTTTGCGTCAGAGAAGGGCTCAGGTAAGAATTGGTCAGGACTGAGTTACATGGTCTACTAATGACAGAATACCTGCGAGCCCAAGCAGCTCCTGGTGGGACTGATTATCCCGATAGACCCCCAGATTTTCCGGGACCAACTGCAATTTCGGAAAGACTGAACTTTCATCGCCAAGAAATGTATGCGAGACAGTATTTACGAAATTATTGGCTGAAATAGAACAGAAGATGGACCAACTAAAATCAACAGCAGTCCTGGAAAACTACAAGAAAAAGTTGGAAGATTTGGATATTCTGATAAAAGACTTCAGAGAACTAAATCCCAACAAAAAATAACAAAACTTCAAAAAGACATCACAACCTCCACACATGAACGGACGTATACATACCTCTTAGATAGCCATTATGATGATACTACCAATAACCAGTCGGGTCCAAACTAACCGTGCAGATGGCGGCTGCCAAGACATAACCAGAAGAGAAATACACCGGCAGCCTGGAGATTCTCAAGTGGGAGCTCGGATGATGATAACAGACAAGGTACTGCAAACGGGAATTAACGGAATTCATTAAGGAATCAAAACCAGTCAGGGGATAGACATGTCCAGTTCCAAGATAGATAGAACCATAGAGGACAAATCCCAACAAGGAGACCTTTTTTTATATCAAAGAGGAATAGGAAAAGGCAGTGGGAGAGGACAAGACCAGAATTCGCGCAGAATTGGGGGATAGGGCTGTTTCAACAAGAGAATTATTAGTGATGAATTCATCCACTTATCCATTATCCAACCCTGAACTTGAGGTTTTACAGAAAGGCCTCAGTTTTGTTCCAACAGCACATTATGATGTCTTTCAAACTAGGATAGAATTAGCCCAATTTATGCGCAAAATCCGGCTGAAACGACATTTTGGTGAACATGACATTGCCAATTAAGCGGATGCACATAAAAATACCACCGGCTTACATGCCAAATAGACTTGTTATCCTAACAGCATTTTTGCTGAATCAATCCCTTTTGAAAAAGCAATAGTGATGAAACTGGAAGAAATTGAAAAAGAAGAAAATCATTGCTTTCGAAACATCTCGACTAGGGAACTAACAGCATTGCGTAATCTCAGTGTTAATAACAATCTGATTATCAAACAGGCGGATAAAGGAGGAGCCATCATAGTGAATACTCAGGACTACACAATGGTGACAACACTGCTGGACAATAGAGAAGAATATCAGATCATTGTGACCCCACAGACATCTTGAACATTAATCACAGGGATAGTCGAAGATGCGCTATGTGAAGGCCATATTAGTCCAAAAGAAGCCAACTTCCTATGTCCTAAATTTTAAAAAATACCAGCATTTTATGCCTTACCGAAAGTACATAAAGGCGTTTCACCACCACCAGGTCGCCCTATAGTGGCCGGTATACGTTCTATCTTAGAGCCACTATCATAGTTTGCGGACATTTTTCTTAAAACATAAGTTCTGAAAATGCGGTTGTATCTCAAAGACACCACAGGTATCCTCAATGTGGCGAAGGACTTGCGTTTCAACCCACATACTCAGTTTCTTATAACTCTTGATATTGAATCAGTATATACCAATATTCCACAAACAGAGACATTATTAATAGTGGAAAAAGTTCTTCAGGATCTCATCCCACTTTGGAAATTCCTAGCCACTTCATTTTACAACAAGCAGAAATGGCATTGCCTAGGAATTTCGTTTTGTTTAAGGATAGCTTTTATCAACAATGCTCTGGGACTGCAATGGGAGCAACTCTTTCACCATCACTGGCCAATTTATATGTGGCTGACTTTGAGAATTAATACATCTACCAAGACACCAACCCCTTCAGTAACCAGATTATGCTATGGACCCGTTACATAGACTGTATACTGGTTATCTTTACTGGAGAAAACACAGCCCTAACTGACTTTATGACATTGTTGAACTCACGGAAGAGGTATCTGAAATCCTCTCATAGCAAAAGCAAGGAGGTCATTCACTTTCTTGATGTTGAAATACGAGCGTTCGATGGTGGCTTGAGTACCACCATTTTGCATAAACCCAGTGATCAGAACTCGCTTTTGGAATACTCAAGCTTCCACCCTAAAAGCCTTTGAGATAACTTACCGTTTGGCCAATTCCTGAGGTGTAGAAGGAACTGTTCAACACTAGAGGAATATAATACACAGGCCAGTGTCCTCACAAATCGTTTACGCGATAGACGGTACCCAGGAAAAATTATCAAACATGCCAGAAAACGGGGAAGGAATATCCACAGAGAAATTAGATTGCAACAGCTGAGGAAACCTGAGGGTCCCCAGCTGATTACATCATTGTTCAGCTACTCCAATAAAATCAACAGTCAAAAAAGACATTTGAAGCTCTGGACAATATTGAATGGGGGGGTCTGTTAACGTACCCACACCAAGATTTGTTATTAAGAAAAGAAGAAATCTTCGGGATACCTTGGTACTCGTACCAACCACCATACCCAATTGAACAGCAGGGTACACTGTGGGACACAGCATCGCCCTTGGGCGATGCACCATGTGGAAAATGTAATGTATGCTAACTGACTGCACGAACCAAGACCTTAGACCTTGAACTAAGAACACTTTGGAAGCAGAACTCTTTTACAAACTGAAACAGCTCGAACGCTATTTTAATGTCCCCGCAAATTGAAATATATTGGCATGACGAGTAGGTCCATTAGAAAACACATCCAAGAGCATATGTTTTGTGTAAGATCAAATTGGAAACATGCGCCTTTGGTAGCGCATTTCCAACAGAAACTGCATAGTGCCACTGACATCCAATGGACAATTATTGAGAAGGTGAAATGCCCAAGGGGAGGAGGAATCAGGGTGAGAGATCAGAGAGCAGCTGTCAAGTTTTTGAAGCTATTTTATTTTGCCTTCAAAAAGATTTTGCACATATTCGTATTTTTAAACATTTACACAACTTTCGATAAGCACGAAAGGTTAGGTGGACAGATATTTCTTTTTTTTGCGAAATACAAATGAGTATCGTCCTCATATCTTGCGGAGGAACAATTTTCACAGTGATGCACAAGTATACAGTACAAGTGATTGATGACAGGGGGTGTCAACCGTGTGCGACCCAGGACTGTGATAGGTCCGGGGGTATTAGAACAACAATAGTGAACACAACACTATTCTACAAACACATATAAACAGGGGTTGTGCCACAGAAAATCCACACAACGGTGTTTCGGCCAAGCAGGGCTGGGATTAAGCCCGAGGTTGTGGTGGCCTTCATCAGGATGGTTTCTTACTACAGGTTCTGTCTGTAAAGGAAATCTGTGGGGGAAGGGGAGAGTTGTCAGGATCTCGGGTAGTTAAGGTTTCATTTACGTATTAATAAATAATGGCTGATTGGTGCCTAAAAATAACCTCGGAGTGTATTGCCAGTAGAACAGCTTACCGTCTGCTGTGGTGCAGAGGGGACGCTCTGCTGGAGTCCTGTTATGGTTGCCGGACTCTGGGAAGACTCGTATGACTCGGGTCACTCAGGCTATTGATTAATGCCTATGGTCTCTGGGAGCTGTAGAGACAAAGGTAAGTGTACCGTTATCCCCACGTGTGGGGGAGGCAGTGTATTTTAAGCAAAATACAAGGCCCATGTACATCCAGCATGGGATGTGTTGGAGTGGTGAGTGTTGGACCCAGAATGATGGACACCGGTGGTGTGGGTGTCTCTTGAGAGTGGTGTTTGTTAACAAAACGATCAGGTAATGGTTATCGATGTGGTATTCTGTCGGTGGCAGGAATTAAGTTTAAACACCACGGTGAACTATGGGCTGTAAAACCCAGTTAACTGTGATTAAAGGTGAAACGAGCATGCAAGAGGAGATTTGCACTACGATTTTGTGGTGGGTGCAATCTTATTGCAAGAATGGTGCTGTCGTGCGCGTTTAAAAAATGTCTACAAGAGGGCTAAAGATTTCTACAGTGCACGAGTGGGACTATAAAAGGACAGTGCATTAGGTTGGAATTGCTGGAGGTACCTAGGCTGTCTGTTCCGAACTGTCTAAATGAGAGAAGGAGCAATGTGACTTACCGAAGCCTGTTGTGGCAATGTCTGCGCTCCTCGCGGTAATGGATGCTACTGAGGAGTGCAGATACCGTAGGTTAAAAGCAGCCCAGCCGGGCTGGTTTCCCAATGGGGTGCCCAAAAACGAGAGTAGGGTAGGGCAAAGCTAGGATTGAGTAACGGCCGTGGTTATTGGTGTTCGACAATCGGCCAATGGAGAGGAAGCATGACAAGCAGCAGATATGACCCGTATGTGTGAGCTATCGAGGCGTATGTATCGAGGGGCACAGAAGGTTCCTATCATGGATGACTTCAAAAACGGGCTGGACAATAGTGGACTCAGTACAACGGGAGTGCGGCAGGAAGTAAACTGCTGCAGATTAATGGACACTATAAGATGTTGATGGCTAGAATGGAAATAAAGTCAATCAAAAGTCAGAGACATGTACGAGAATTTGCATGGTGTCAAACAAAGTCCTGACGCTGCACAACATTGTCCTTCGGAGGTAGACACATTGTTGTATGATGAAGGCTTGATATCCACAAATCAGTATTGTGGTCCTGGTTGACAGCTAGTGTGGAGACATCCACATTTACGCAAGACAGTATAAGCAGTATCGGAACCGGAAAAACAACAAGACACACCATGGGGCCTACCGCCCATAGTAGGACACTACTCATGTGGAAAGTGCGTCGCATGTCACTACACCAAGACCAGCAAGACATTCACGCATAACAATTTCATCTGGACAATGCGAAGCCATACAAACTGCGAGAGCAAAAACGTAATCTATGTGATAAAGTGTCCATGCGAGCTCATTTACATTGGGAAAACAACCAGACCCATTAAACAAAGGATAAGTGAACATCGATCGTGCATCAAGAACTCCATACAGGAGAAACCACTAGTGGAGCATTACAGGAGAAAAGGCCACACCAATGAGCAACTTACCTGGACCATCTTACAACAACTACAACAACAAAGAAGAGGAGGTGATATCAATCTAGCGCTCACAAGGCTCGAACAGAAATGGGTCCACAGAGTGGACACAGTAAGAACTGGACTTAATATCACCGTAGAGTGGAAACACTTCTGGGACTGAGTGACCCCCGCAGATTCCACCGGCGTTTGTCCAGCACAGGTCGTTCCCGAGTACTGGTTCACATCCTGCTGTCCTCTGTCTGACACTGTATGTTTGCATGTCTTTCTTTGCAGTTTTTAACATCAACTTATATGCCATTGAATAACCGTGTATATACAGCATTTTATGATCCTGCTTTACATTAATCACATAAGAAACTATACTGCTTATACTGTCTTGCGTAAATGTGGATGTCTCCACACTAGCTGTCAACCAGGACCACAATTCTGATTTGTGAATATCAAGCCTTCATCATACAACAATGTGTCTACCTCCGAAGGACAATGTTGTGCAGAGTCAGGACTTTGTTTGACACCATGCAAATTCTCGTACATGTCTCTGACTTTTGATTGACTTTATTTCCATTCTAGCCATCAACATCTTATAGTGTCCATTAATCTGCAGCAGTTTACTTCCTGCCGCACTCCCGTTGTACTGAGTCCACTATTGTCCAGCCCGTTTTTGAAGTCATCCATGATAGGAACCTTCTGTGCCCCTCGATAGCTCACACATACGCCTCGATAGCTCACACATACTGGTCATATCTGCTGCTTGTCATGCTTCCTCTCCATTGGCCGATTGTCGAACACCAATAACCACGGCCGTTACTCAATCCTAGCTTTGCCCTACCCTACTCTCCTTTGGGCACCCCGTTGGCTGGCCAGCCCGGCTGGGCTGCTTTTAACCTATGGTATCTGCACTCCTCAGTAGCATCCATTACCGCGAGGAGCACAGACATTGCCACAACAGGCTTCGGTAAGTCACATTGCTCCTTCTCTCATTTAGACAGTTCGGAACAGACGGCCTAGGTATCTCCAGCAATTCCAACCTAATGCACTGTCCTTTTATAGTCCCACTCGTGCACTGTAGAAATATTTAGCCCTCTAGTAGACATTTTTTAAACGCGCACGCCAGCACCATTCTTGCAATAAGATTGCACCCACCACAAAATCGTAGTGCAAATCTCCTCTTGCATGCTCATTTCACCTTTAATCACAGTTAATTGGGGTTCACAGCCCATAGTTCACCGTGGCGTTTAAACTTAATTCCTGCCACTGACAGGATACCACATCGATAACCATTACCTGATCGTTTTGTTAACAAACACCACTCTCAAGAGACACCCACACCACCGGTGTCCATCATTCTGGGTCCAACACTCACCACTCCAACACTTCCCATGCTGGATGTACATGGGCCTTGTATTTTGCTTAAAATACACTGTCTCCCCCACACGTGGGGATAACGGTACACTTACCTTTGTCTGTACAGCTCCCAGAGACCATAGGCATTAATCAATAGCCTGAGTGACCCGAGTCATACGAGTTTTCCCAGAGGCAACCATAACAGGACTCCAGTAGAGAGTCCCCGCTGCACCATAGCAGACGGTAAGCTGTTCTACTGGCAATACACTCCGAGTGTATTTTTAGGCACCAATCAGCCATTATTTAATAATACGTAAATGAAACCTTAACTACCCGAGATCCTGGCAGCTCTCCCCTTCCCCCACAGATTTCCTTTGCGGACAGAACCTGTAGTAAGAAACCATCCTGATGAAGGCCACCACAACCTCGGGCTTAATCCCAGCCCTGCTTGGCCGAAACACCGTTGTGTGGATTTTCTGTGGCACAACCCCTGTTTATATGTGTTTGTAGAATAGTGTTGTGTTCACTATTGTTGTTCTAATACCCCCGGACCTATCACAGTCCTGGGTCGCACACGGTTGACACCCCGTCATCAATCACTTGTACTGTATACTTGTGCATCACTGTGAAAATTGTTCCTCCGCAAGATGTGAGGACGATACTCATTTGTATTTCGCAAAAAAAAGAAATATCTGTGCACCTAACCTTTCGTGCTTATCTAAAGTTGTGTAAATGTTTAAAAATATGAATCTGTGCAAAATCTTTTTGAAGGCAAAATAAAATAGCTTCAAAAACTTGACAGCTGCTCTCGGATCTCTCACCCTGATTTCTATCCATTTACCTACCAGTACCCTCCTGGGCATATCAGGGCTTCGCCAGGCGCCCTTTATATACTCTCAAGGGGAGGAGGAGACATCATCACTAAGCTAATCAAAAGAGAGCAAAATTGGATGTTTAACCTCAAGACAGACCAATATGGCCAGAAAATTATATGAAATGGCATTTATAACATGCTTATGCACAAGTGTTTCAAGGTGCAGCGCGGCAATGGGGGGGGGGACAGAGGGAAGACATAAACAGCGATCTTACTAGGCCAGGTGACATTGAGATTGCGCAAGTGCAGGGTATGTGGGAGAGGGTAAATGCAGGGGTGGGGTGCAATACATAGGATCAACAGAAAAGAATAAATAAAACAAAAGGTAAAATCGCAGCCAGCTAGTGGCAAGGGTAAGTGCAGACAACGTGTCAAGAGCTGGTGGGGGCTGTAGGGGTACAGAAACAGCACACAAGTGCAGGGGTTGCCAGGGAGGCAATGCAGGTGTGCAGCTGGTAGGAGAGGGGACCTGGGCCCGAGATCAGAGGGTAGCCAGGTGACCAGTGCAGTTTCAGACAGGAGTTCAGAAGGGGAGAGGAGGAGAGAAAGCAGAAGCAAAGAGGAAGGTCTTGAGGTGCTTCTGGAACCGGAGATGGTCCTCCTCAAGTTTCAGGGAGGCAGGGCGGCTGTTCCAGTGGGACGACCCAGCCGAAGAGAGAGATCTACATCAACTCGTTGCTTGGAGAAGCGACTGACCCTGAGGGAGTTGGAGGCAGATGAGTGCAGAACTCGAGAAGGAAGATATTTAGGAAGAGAGAGTTGAAGGTATTGAGGCCCCAGGTCCTAGAAGGCCTTGTGGACAATGCAGAGGGGTTTGATCTTAATCCTTGCAGCCACTGGGAGATTTCAGTCCTGGAGAGATGCGATCCCAGGGCTTTAGGCCAAGGACAAGTCTTGCAATCCTGTTCTGGATGCGTTGCAGAGTGCAGGAAGTAGAAGCAGGCAGATTAGAAAGAGGCTGTTGCAGTAGTCCAGCCTAGAGAGAACCAGAGCTCTGAAGCCAGTGAGCTTCTGGGGGAAGCAGAGGAAAGGAAGAACACCTCTGAGGAGGTGCAGCTGGTAGTGGGACTTCTTAGAGACGTCAGCGATGTGAGGAGAGAAGGAGAGAGTGGAGTCGAAGATGACCCCAAGGTTTTTAGCCTCACAGGTAGGAGAAGGAAGAGGGCCAAAAGAGGCCGGCCAGAGAGCGACAGGAAAGGAGGGAGCAGGTGTGCCGATGAGTAGAATCTCAGACTTACTGTCATAAAGGCAGAGATCGTTGGCGGCACACCATTCCTGGATAGCGGAAAGCCAGTCAGAGATGAGAGAAGGAGAAGAAGTGTCGGAAGGGAGCCTGAAAATGAGCTGAGTGTCATCCGCATAGCACTGAAAGTTGAGGCAGAGAGCGGCAATGCAGTGCGCAAGTGCCAGGTATTGGTTGAACAGCCAGGGAGAGAGGTTTGACCCCTGGGGAACATCACAGGTAGATATAGAGGAGAGGAGAGGAAGGACCCAAGTTGAACCTGGGAGGGCCAATCAGAGAGAAAAGGTCAGCCAACCCAGAGCCTGATCGGTGATACATAGGGTATCACAGAGGAGGTTGAGCAGGGTGGCATGGTTGACGTGTCAAAGGCAGAAGAGAGATCATGTAAGATGAGGACACAGGGGTTTTTGGAGTCAAGGTTGGAGAGCAGGTCTTCACGGATGTTCATGGGAGCAGTTTCTGTGCTTCTGGCAGCTCTTAAGCCAGGCTGATCGTCATGGAGACAACCAACCAATTCAGTGTGAAGATTAAGCTGGGAGATGGCCAGCTTTTCCAGGAGTTTGCCCAGGAATGAGGCCATACCATGGCAGACACTAGCTGTATAACAACAAAACCTCCACAGACAACCAGGCATGGGGGGTGGGGAGGGGGAGAGAGTCCTTATTGTTATGCTCTTACACGTTGAGCACATACTCCCCTTTTGTCCCTTACCAGATGAGGTACTAAGAGAGATGTGACGTAACTTTTATGAGAACACAGGGTGGCCTTCATCGTATGATGTATACTAGGTGCTGTAAGTGTTCTTGTAAGATGACAGACAGTCTTTTAGCAAAATGTAAACCTTCTGTTCTTTACTATTCAGTATTGTGAACATGGCATACACGACCACAATATAGGATAGATACATGCACCTGGACTATAATGTGGGGTCGATATAAGTACCGGGATCACAAGCAAAACAGCATAGTAATATTGCCTGAGTGGCGTGGCTTGCCTTGACAACGCATGCCAGTCACAAGGTTGCCGTCTCGGAACTCAACCATTTGAATTTGTCACTATGGCTACTAGGGAGAATAATATGTTTTTTTGACCTTCTGTTGTATGGATACAATATTAACACCATGGTGACTCAACATTTGAAGATGGGATGGGGTTATGCATTTGTTCTATAGTAGGTATGGCACACAGACATTATCCGACTTGCCTGGCCCGAAGACGTATTTCGTTGCGTTACGGTAGTCACATGGGTGCCACCTCTTTTCATCTCAACCACGTGACTTCTTCCCATATTCGAACACGGAAGACAAGGGAGCTCACTTTCAAGTTGAGCTCACGGGCAGAACACTAACGCTACATTTGGCCGTTTAGAGTAACAAAGGAACAATCCTAATTAAAGTAAGTTTTATGGATGCGATGGATGAGTTCCTCATTCACATACACAACCGAGGCTGAGAGGTCACTTGGTGTTTTTCGCTGACCCGCATACACTTCTGATGTATTACAGAGACATCTACAGCCTTTATAACAAACTGCTGTAATGGGTGAACTAAGTATATTTTTAAATGCGGTTCTTCTCCCACTTTTTGTTTTTACTATTCAGGTGGTGAGAATGGACATATGACCCACCACATGTGTAGAAATGTACCTACCATCTGATTTTCTACTGAACTGAAACTCCATGCCTGGCCCCTCATAAGAAATGACCCGGGTTAGTCGGAAATATCTGTACTGATGTTACAATAGCACCCTGGTAAACATATACAATTACACAATTAACTATCGCCACTGGATGGCTTGGTTTTGGTGTGTGTTTTTAATGTTGTGCCTTGAGGAAATGCTAAAACCAGGAGCATGCAGCCCTAAATAAATTATCAAAGGAGCATTCCTTTGATAATTTATTTAGGGCTGCAACTGAGTCATGAACCTACATTATTTTGTGCTTTGCAGGCTCCGCTTTGAGCTTCTCACATTCATGGCGACAGAGGTGTGGTAATGTATATTTCATCCATCACCCCCTTGGTTATTCCGTGAAACGGGTCACTGGTTAGATTGTGAAGACTGTCCTGAAGCAAGTGGTTTCATCTACATTATACCACTGAAACCGGTAGACAGTAGCTGCTCCATCTAGGAGGCTATAATATCTTCATTTAGCCCAAGCAGCCGTTACTCTCAACAGCTTGTTCATTAACATGAACTGAATTCAAATATTTTGCCGTCCTAGTCCATATATTATACCATGGCAGTTCATCTATCGATCTGCCAATGTCTTCCTCCCATTTGACCATATATGTGTGGGGCGAGTTAAACCTTTTAGAGTTGATGATTTTATAGATGGTTGACACTAGGCCTTTCGGGGGGTCCCCAATAAATAGGTCCTCAAACTGGATAGTGTCTCTTAACTTGAGCTGCTAGTTTTGCATCAGAGAGCCAATAACAGAGTTGTATATACCTGTATCTATCTGCGTCCAGTACTAAGAAGGCTTGTTTGCATTGCTCAAATGATAGTGGTTGCTTGTTGTCAAGCAATTGACCCGTCCTAGACAAACCCCCTGTATCCATCGAGTAAATGTTAGCATCCTGCCCCGGAGGAAATTCCCCAATTATGACAGATTCCTATAAGGGGGGACGGGAAGGTGGCCGTTCAATATCTGCGGGCTGCCTTATCCCTGTACTCAAAGGATGATTTAGTGATTGGAAGCCCATGCCCATGGTTCTTTCTAGTTCTAGGAGAACACCAGCACTATTCGTGCATGGGGCCACCTAAAGTGGAGTGCTTGGTGTTATATTGCGATGTTTGGCTTTCTAGTACTGAGGCTATTTGGGCTGCATAAAGCTAACTCTACATCCGCAACTGCCAATCTTCCCCTCTCTTTTGCTGCCATCAGGGTTCTTCTAGCCACTCTTGGGGGTCTATGTCCCCAGACAAAGTTAAATATATGCGACTGGAGTTCCTCAAGAACCACTATGGGGATCCAGATGGGCAATGCTTGGAAAATGTATAGTAATCGTGGCAACAGCATCATCTTGACTGCTGGCATTCTGCCTAAACAAGAGATTTGGAACCTCCCCCACTTTTCCAAATCTTGTTTGGCCGACTTTAAAAGCGTCAGGACATTAGCCACGTATAATTTGTTGCATCGGGCAGTCAAAAAGACCACCAAATACTTCAGGGAGTTTGTTGCCCATGCAAAATTGAAGGTACCTTTCAATTGCTGAATAGCGTTGTATGTTTCGGAGATGTTAAGTATTGGGGATTTCGAATAATCTTAAATCCGGAGACCCCCTGAAATCACGCTAACAAGGACACTATATTGGGAAGTGTTTTTACTGTATCCACCATATAAAAAAGACAGGTCATCTGCATACAATGCTATTTTGTGTTGATACCCAGCCGCCTCTAACCCTTGTATATTAACTGTGGAATGAACCACCCTCGACAAAGCATCCATGCATAAGGCGATGAGGAGGGGGTTGGGGGACAACGGGCATACCCGTCACATACTTCTTCCCAGCATTATTAGGTCAGATAATACGCCATTTAGTTTAATGCGGGTAGAACCCTGTTAGCACCTTCGACAAATATCCCCAATCCAACGCATTCTCAATCAATTGATAATACTGTCATCGCTTTCTTACCCCGTCCGGCCAAGGTTATTGCATCTATCGTTCATAGGATGTTATCATGCGTATGCCGACCCGGGTCAAACCCCGTCTGATCTGCTCCAACCACTACTGGGAGCACAGCATCCAAACGGGTGGCTAAAATCTTCGAATAAATGCGTGTATCATAATTTAGGACTGCAACTGGCTGGTAAGAGGAGAATTGTGTAGGGTCTTTATCCGGTTTGCCAATCAGCGGTAAGACCGATTCTCCCATAATGGAGGTGATGGTAACCGTATCCACAAGAGAGTTAAAAAAAGAAGCCAGTTGGGGTACAAGTATGCTACCAAACCTTTTATGAAAAGGAGCAGTAAAGCCATCGGGCCCTGGGGCCTTATTAGAAGGGAGGCCACATATTGCTTGGGTGATTTCCTCAACTGTGATGGTATTCTTTAGCCACTTCATTTCAACCTCTGTAATCCTCAGGAGGTGAGCGTCTCTGATAAATCTTTCTTGGCTGGCCCAAACTACTGTTTCAGCAGTGAACAATTTATAATAATCCGATATAATGCTCAATTTCTCAGGTTCCTCCACCAACAACTTGCCCGTAACATCTCTTAACCCCTCAATCGTGTTTCAACTCTCCTGAGCTTTAAGCTTATATGCCAGAACACGGGAGGCCTTGTCTAAGGTGTTAAAGTAAAAGTGTTTCATCTTAAGCATTTTGTGAGAGATGTCGGCTGCTCATAGTGCTTTTATCTCTGCCCTGGGTACTTGTAGTTGTCTATATACCTTTTGTGTACCCTCGGCTTTATATTTAGTTTCCAATTCCTGTACCTTCCTCTCAGTTTGCTGCCTTTGGGCCATCAAAGTACATTTACGCGCTGAGGCTAAGCTAATAATTTCCCCCCGTAGTGTAGGCTTAAAAGTATCCCATACCATTGCTAGAAGGCACATCCCCATTCAGGTTGTCCTGAAAATAGTGTGTAATCCTTTCGGAAAGGGCCTCACAAACCACCGGATCCGTTAACAATGAGTCATTTAGTTTCCATAGGGTGGTTTTCCTAACTTACGAGGTAAAAGAATCTAACTGGAGAGTAGTCAGGGAATGCTCAGAGACCAACGCTAACTCTATGCTGGCCGCTAGCTAGCTGAAGCAAGGGCCGGGAGACCAACAAATCTACTCTAGAATAGATCTGATGTACATGTGAAAAATGTGTGTAATTCCGGGAGTGTTGGTGTAGATAACACCATATGCCTAGCAGTTGTGAATCATTCATTGCTTGCTTCAAGGAAACCATCTTCCCGTCATCTGACCCTGATGCTAGGCCCGATCTATCAATCGAGGAATGTAGGACTACATTCAAATCCCCCTCAACCCTCTCGGGAAACTGCACTATTTGCTGGAACACCCCATTGTAGAAGGCATCCTGTTGTTGATTTGGAACCTAAATCGAGACCAGAGTCAGGTCCCTCCTCCCAACCCTTATATGCACCCTGACACACTGGCCCTGGGAATCTCGTACGACATTTATTTTCTCAAAATATATGGAGCTGGATATCAGGATTGCTAACCCTGCTCTTTTCTGAGGGGCCGGAGCAATTGATGTGGAAACCATTTGCATCTCAACCCCGGCTAGTCTGTTCTCAACAAATGAGTCTCTTGCAATAATACAATATCGGCCTTCAGTTCAACCAGTCTGGACAACACACTCTTCTTTTCCTCAGAGCATTAAGTCCGTGAGCATTCATGGATACAATCTTTATACCCATCATTCCTAGATTCTTAACTAGCTATGTAATCCCCGATAGCCCCTGGGACCATCACTGAACTGGGGTCTGACCACTTTGGTAATAGTACATGAGGACACCCTTTCGCATTACCCATCGAATCCACAATTCCCCAACCACGCTACAACAAAAACACAAAAGACATACAAACTAGCTGAAATAACAAGACAAAAAAAGTTCCAGGGCCCCCTCCTTGGGGTGAACCACAGGTGAAAAATACCTGAACTCAGGAGGATCGTGCTCCCAATGCCCCTGTAATCAACTAACGTTCGAGATGTGGCTCTAATAGTCCGTGCAGTGTCAGTCGCATTGCATAGAGGCAGCCAAAAGAAATATTTCCGGACTCGGTTCCTTGATTGAAATATCCCACCTTCTTTCGATATTTCGGGAGAGCTTTCAGGTTTGGTTGTTTGGTCCCTACTGGTCTCTCTTCTGTCCATGGAGGGACACCTGCGGTCCTTCCGTCTATTCTTCCTAGAGCATGACGTGGACCATCCTTCTGGAGGAGCCCCATCCACACTCTTTCGGGATCTGTATCTCCTCAGGCGAAATCTTCATATTCTCAACTGCCGCTCGGAGAGAAGTACATTGGTGCTGTTGTCCATCCATTTGAAATAGAACGTGGAACGGACATCCCCATTGATATTGGACCTTCCTGTCAGAGCCATACGGTGAGCAGGCGCATCACTCTCTGTTTCTGAATAGTCCCCTGGGAATGGTCCTGAAACAATTACAAGGTGTTGCTTCTAAATTGAATTGATTTCTGGAGTCTGTTTTTTTAAAATGAGTGCCTTGGTTTTAACGAAATTGACTCTCATGAGCAAGAAGATTCTGGCGTTGTTGGAAAGTGGAATAAACTCTGTGTCTGATCCAACATAAGATCCACTTCTGTATCGTCCAGAATCTCCAGGAACAGTTGCAGAACATAACTGTCCAGTTCCGGGCCTTTGACCTCTGTGAGGACACCTAAAGCAGACAATATTCCATCTTTTCAGTTCTCGGATTCCACCTGCTTCTCATCCACGGAGGCTCTATGGGCTTCCAATTCAGCGTCACCATTAGTCGTTCCAGTCAGTCAAAAGAGTTTGCCTGGTTGCAAAAGGCAGACTCCAAATCGCCCAATCTGGACTCAGTCTGCTGGGCGCTCTGTGCTAATTCCTGGAACAAGCCTTTCAGTTCTTGCAAAGTGGAGGCCATACCTTGTATGGATTGTAGTAGCCGAGTAATGTCACCTTTCATGGCCAGTTGTACGTCTGAGTCAGGAGCCAAAGCCAGTTCTGGAATAATGAGGCCACCGGCTGGGAGTTTTGAATTCTGCAGCATCATGACTGATCCCACTCCAACCACAATCCAACTATGGGAGGCCCTTGGCTTGGTATCCAATACTTGAGACCAATTTCTTCCGTAGGACTAAATGGAGGTCCCCTGTATGATGGCCTTCCGGGAAGATTGTTCCTACCACCGCTTTGCTGTGGTGCTATCAGTAGCTAAAATAGGATCTTCCTTACCCAGTCAAACTGCCATCTGCGCTTTACATTACTTGGCCTCCCTGCCCAATACTCTTCATCAGTAGATAGGTGGCTGGGAGCCGTCAGGCTATTACCCCGTCATCCCAGGGTTGCTGGCTTTCATAAATGACACAGAACCATGCTGCTCCCAACCAGCAGTGAGCACTCTGTACCTTGCTAGGTGGTTCCAACACTCAAGATTCCTCCTCCCCAGCGGACCGGTAATCTTGCCTTCCCTTCCACTGCCTGCAGGTGGACAGCCACTGTAATGCTGCTCAGGCAGCCTTTCCCTTATGATGAACGCCGCTCTGCGGACTACGGCTCTGCCGTCCTACAATCAGTCACCACCGTCGGTTTGGGGTGGGGAAGGTGCAGCAAGCAGTTCCGGCTCCTTCCTTGCCACCAGGCCCCTTGGGAGTCAAGTGCGTCAGATACTCCAGCACTCCACAATATCTGCGACGGTCAGCTCATCAGTCCACTCTGGTGCTGTTACTCAATTCATACGGCCAGAAGCGGCCCCAGTTTCAGTTGGCACAGCTCTGCTCTGAGCGGCAAACTGGCCATGTTCATCGGCTCGTTGTCCACTGTGATTTCACCGGTGCAGTATGCTTACTGGATTTTCTAACGCATCTTCCCTGAGTCCTGAAGGGTTCCGGTCCCAGAATCTATGGAGATCATCTTATTTTAAAATGTTTTTCTTGGTATTTATATAATCACATTTGCTCATGCAGTAATCAAGACATAGTTTGCAGCGTATTTCCACCTGTACATGAGCACTCTTTCTCCACAACAGGTGAACACAGTAACAAACTAAAAACGTCCTCCACTTGTCAGCCAACATACATTATTAAACATTGTATTTTCTTACTCTGCAGGCGAGTGCGGTATTTTCTAGCATAACCTCTGTCCATATTGGGGTGGTGCACTCAGGGAACCATGTGTGCTCATGGTGGTTTGTCGTCGGAGGGGTGAAACATGTCGCAGATCAGCGTTTTCCAGGGTTCGTAAACATTGCTTGCATTTTCCTCTGATCTGACCACCCCCTTCCTACAGTCTCTGGATTCTGCCCAGTGCTCAAATTCTGTAAGCCATTGTGCATATTGTGGGCCCCCAGCAGACTTTCAAGCCATCGCAATGGCTCTTTTGGCCAGTATGCATGCCGTGAATTTAACCACATGCTTGAATTTGCTAACCCTAGGGTATGCACCCAACAAACATTCTTTCAGGGTCCAGTCATACCGTACAATTCCTGCCTTTCTGCAGGTCTGTTCTAAACATAATAATGATAATGATGTGTTATTTATATAGCGTCTTAATCCAAAGCGCTTTACAAAGCACATATTTACATACAATATCACCCAACCGAAATTGGTACTCATTTATTGACCTCGGAAGGATGAAAGGCTGGGTTGGCCTCGCCGGGATTCGAACCTGCGACCTGCAGATCATGCTCAGATCGCGGCAGCGAACGCTCAACCCGCTGAGCTATTTTACCGGCATACATGCCCAGAACCTTTGTATATGCCCACAACCCCAGAACATGTGCATCAGTCCTGCTTCTTCTGTTAAACATCAAGGGTAAAGTGGTTGTGTTTTGCTACAGAATTTAGCTATTCTGCATGGTGTCATGTAGGTGCGGTACAGGACGTTCATTTGGATTAGCCTGAATCAGGAGTTCCTAGAAACCTCCTGGGGGTATAGCAATATTTGTTCCCATTCCCTTTCCGTTATGTCTCCAACCAAGTCCGCCTCCCGCCGCTCTTTCAGCACTGTGCCCTTGGGATTGGGGATATCTATCAGTAAGCCGTACAGTCTGGAAACCGGTTTCCAGTCGTCGCTCAGGGCATATAGTGGGGCCATCAGGGGGTTTGACTCTGGCTCCTCTGGCCATTTCTCCCACCTCTCCTTTGCCACCTGACGAGTCCTTTGGTACCACAAGAACTGCCCTTTATGTAGTCCTTCCTTTTCCAGTAGAGATCAGAACTCTCTGAAGACACCCCCATCTCTCCCAGTGTCTCAACACAGCTAGATCTGTTCTACCTTTGCAAACAATCAGCAGCGATGGTAGTCTCGGGTGAGTTAGGGGGCCCCAATTTTAGTAGTACCATGGCCCTGTGCCACACCTGGCTCCCCAGTGTTCCAATCATGGGAACGCTCCCCAAACAGCCCAGTGGTACCCATAATATTTTCCTCAGGCATGCTGGGGCCACCAGGCTCTGCAATAGTCCAGTTTCTGGGGTAGCTTCGTCCGACAGACATTTTGCTACAAAGCTGAGTTGCGCTGCTAGGTAATATTTTTCAAGGTCCGGCAGTTGCACCCGCCCCCTTCCTTGTATGGCAGTCACAATGTTGTTAGTGCCATTTTATGTCTGGCCGCACCCCTTAGGAATTCCCTCAGTAGGACCTCCAATAAGCGGAAGGAGGCCTTGACATACTAGTGCACGTTACTAAAATAGTACAGGAAATCTGGCAAGATTATCATTTTGGTGATGGCTACCCTGCCCATCAGTGACAACGGCAACTTGGACCAGAATGTCATTGATTTTCTTAAGCCCTTCACCACCGCAGCCGTGTTGCTCTCGTGCATTTGCTCAGGTGTGTGTCTAATATTTACTCCCAGATATTTGAATGTTTCCAGCTGCCATTGGAGCCCCACCTTCTGTAGTTTTTCCACCTCCCATGGCCTTAGGCCCGCCAGCGGAAATAAGCAAGATTTTACTCTGCAGAAACAAATCCCAGATACTTTTGCGTAGTTGTCTAGCACCTCCAGTATCCCCGGTACGTTGTCCTTCGGGTCCCTTAGGTACAGCAACACGTCGTCTGCATAGAGTGATATCAGGTAACCAACTCCCCCTACCCAGATGCCTGCTTCCGGGAACTGCTGCCAGAGGGAAATTGCAATCGGTTCCAGCCCTAGCACATATAACATGGGTGATAGTGGGAACCCTTGTCTGGTACCCCGTTGTATATCCCAGAACAATGATACCACCCTCCCAGTCCTAACCCTTGCCACTGGTGCAGTGTATACTATTTTTATCCACTTGAGAAATTGTACCCCAAACCCGAACTCCCTCAGGACAGCGAGTCAAACGCTTTTATTGCGTCAAGTGAGATTATTGCCTACTGCTCCTGTGAGTCAGCCGCTTGAGCTATAACATGCTGTAATCGGCGCAGATTTATTGCTGTGCTGCGGCCTGGTATTAAGCCGTTTTGGTCCCCAGGTATCAAGTCGCCAATCACCCTGGACAGCCATTTAGCTAGTATAGTTGTCAGTATCTTGATATCACAGTTTAACATCACTAGCGGTCGGAACGAGTCGGATTTGTGAGTGGCTTTTCCTGACTTGGGGATCAGGATCACTAGCATTTCTCTCATGCTTTTCGGTTGTGCCCCCTTTTCATAGGCCTCTTTGAATACTTCAAGCATCACTGGGGTCAAAACCGACGCATAAGCCTTCTAAAACTCCGGAGGGAGTCCATCGCTTCCGGGAGTCTTGCTAGTGGCTTGTGACCCGATTGCTTTGCCTATTTCTTCAGCAGAAATACCTTGTTCTAGCCCTTCGCGTTGCGTACCACCCAACCGAGGAAACCCTATCTCTTTGAGCGTGCCTAGTATGTCCTCTTGGGGTACCAATTCCTCATGTCTATACAGGTAGGAGTAGAATTCCCTGAAGGTGTCATTGATTGCTTATTGTGTCGTGTGTACATTTGCCTTAGTCGTCAGTGAGTTTTGTGGTCAAGTGTCTCGGGTGCTCCCTCTTACATAGCCACGACAATAACCTACTTGGCTTATCTCCCTCTGCGTGGGCCCTAGCAGTTTTCACAGAGTAGTCAAACTTTGACAGTCTCACCCAGGCCTCACTGCAACTACTCCTGACCTCAGCTAAACTGAGCTCCACCTCTTGGTTTCCCAGGGTCCTAGTTTCCACGTTCTGGATGTCCCTCTCCCAGTTCTCCAGTACCGCCCTCAGTGTCGTACGAATACCACCAGCCCTTGCAATAACCTCCCCCATCCCGACTACTTTCATCGCCTCCAAACCGTGCTCCACTCTGAGACGCTACCCACGTTCCGTTCCATGTATTCCCATAGCCTAGTTCCAAGCTCTACTCTGAAAGCCTGGTCAGTTAGTTGCATCCGTGGGCATGCACCACAATGGTATAGGAGGCCTTGGTCCCAGCATTCTCCATTCCAGCAGTAGAGGCAAGTGTTCTGAGACTGACCTGCCGAGGTATTGGGTTGATTCAATCTCTGCTTGTTGGGTCCTGCCCACAAATAGGTAGTCTATTCCTGGTGTGGAGACCATGTGGTGGAGAGAAATAGGAGTATCCTTTATCACTGGGGTGTAATACTCTGCATACATCAGCCATGTCCAGGCCCCTCAGCAGTGTATTCAGTGCCGTGGAAGCTACCGCTGATCTGTTCACTGGTGGGAAGGACTTATCCAAGTCTATGTCCCTTACACAATTAAAGTCTCCCCCGCCAAATGAAGAAACTCTTCCCAGTACGGTGTTATTTTAGCACTTAGCATATTCAAGTGTGCTGGGATCCCATGGTTGGGGAAGTAGGAATGAACTATACATCCTTCAACTTGTTCTATAAAACCCCTCAGTATCAGATACCTTCCATCTGCCCGAGACTCCATCCCCAGTAGTCGAAAGGGCACAGCAGCATTTATCCATGTGAAGAAACCCCTTGCATATTTAGAATATGCCACGCCATACCCCTGTCCCCCCAGCGCTCTTTCACCATCATTTCACCTTCAGTGAGGTGGGTCTTCTGCAGTAGTGCTATGGACACCTTCTTCTGCTAAGGAAGGATTTCACTTAATTCCTACGCAGGTATGTGCCCATACCCTGAATATTCCATGCCAGAACCTTAATGTTTGCTGCCATAGATGCCCAGATTTACTTCCCTTTGTTCCCACGCCTCCTCCGCCCTTCGGTACACTGCATACCCAGCCACCACAGCCACTGATCCCAGTACACCCAACTCCCCCCATCCCTCTGACGTGTTAGTGTACCTTGCTTCTGCATTTGCCCCGTCAAGTGAAGTACCTACAACATTCTGAACAAACAACAGAACTAAACATTCTCGCCCAGCTGCCACTTCCTTCTCGCAGCCCACAGGCACCCCGCACCACCGTGACCTATCCAGGTTGTTGAGTGCGAGCAGTATTGTGTCAGCAACAGGTCGACACCAAACGTTTCACGGGTTAGACCCATTGGCCCAAGGTAAGTGGCCAGAGGTCGCCCCCATCGAATTTTAGTTGCAATTTACGTGGTGATAGTGTGAACCTATTTTCATTTAGCAAGTAGTAACAACCAAGTAAAAAAACTGCCTCGTTTCCCCGCCCCCACCTCTCGCTCAGGGCAGAGCATTACTCAAGTGACAGCTTCTTCTCCTCGGTCTAGGTTGTTGTGTTCCAACCACATAGCAGCTGCGGCTGGAGTTTCAAGGAAAACAGCCCGGCCTTTGTATATCACTTTAAGCCTGGACAGGTACATCAGCATATATTTCATGTTCAATTGTCAAGAGTCTGGCTTTAATTGGCACAAAGGAGTTCCTGGCCCTTTGGACTGTGGGCGTGTAAGTTGGGATATATGGCTATTTTTGAGTTGTCTTGCCATAGCTCTCCTCCTTCCCTTGAATGCTTTAGTATAACTTACTGGTCTTGAAAGTTCAAGATCTTTGCGATCATCGGCCGGGGGTATGATCTTGGTGGAGGCCGTTTCTGCAAGGATCTGTGGGCCCTCTCTACCGCAAATCCCTGTGAGAGGTTGCCAGCCCCAATCTCCTATAGTAGCAATGTCTCCTTAAATCCTGTGGGGTTCCGGCCTTCCATCCCCTCCGGGACCCCCGTCAACCGCAAGTTATTTCGCCGGGCTCGCCCATCTGCATCTTCCGAGCATGATTCTAGCACTGCATTTCTCCTCTCCAGGTCCTTCAGCTTCATTTCTAGGTCTTTCAGGGTCCCAGTGGTCTCATTTAGCTCAGTCTCTGTGGCCATTACTCTCTCCATCAGATTGCGCACGTCTTGCCTCATCAATTGCATATCAACCTTGACCTCTTCAATTTTTGCGTCTATGAATGTCCTCAGTGCCGCTATCGATTCCAGTACTTGATCGTCTCTGGTGCCAGCATCTGCAGCCCCCGCTTCTTTCTGCATCGCAGTGCTGCTTTGTGAGGATTCCCAGCGTCCGGCCGCGTTGAAAGATTCCATTATTGTGCCTTTGGATGGGGACATACCCTTGGCGGTCTACTCCAAGGCAGGTGCGTATCCGCGATCCAGTGCTTGCCTTCTCTGATGATGTTTAGCTATCTTCCTATGTCGAAGCAAGATGTTAGTGGGTACCCCCAGTTCCAGCAGTGCTCGTGTTTACCAGTCGTAAGGCTGCACTCAGTCGCTGTGAGGTGTCACTTGTTTATAAGCTAGTGGTGCCTATAAACCTGCTCTCGAGTTAGCAGCGCCTCTGCGTTGCAGTCGTTTTAGCTTTTAGGTCAGAGTGTCCTTCAGTTTTGCCAGATGCCGTAGTTGCACACCATTTGAGGGGGGGAACCTTGGCCCATCTCCAGGAAGCCGCCCCTTTGACCACTGTGTAGGACCCGAGGGACCCACTCATGCAGTAGATCTCCCAGTTTGCACTAGTTAATATATGTGCAGTGATTCTGCAGTTCACAGTTCTAGCTTTGCCGCACCTTTGCCAGGGTATCAGGCTTCCCTACCCCAGTGTATCAGCGCTGGTTCCAGCTCTACGGGGGTCGGCCTCCTCACTCCACAGCATCAGCAGTCTGCCCTGTCCCAACTTCAAGCAGGCAGAATGCATGCTATAGCGTGGGGATGCCTCTAGTTGTTGCTCGTTACATGCAGATTCTACTAGCAGGGCCAGCAAAGCCAGCATGCAGCTGTGCGTTGCCTCGTGGCGCCCTATTCAACACTAGCACCGTGCTCTCAGGTAACGGCTACCGCTACGTATTGTCTTTTCGGTCTATGTTGTCCTGGTGATTCCTGTCCCCCAGGCTGATTGCACTGCGGAATGCTTCCAGCGTTGTGTTGGGGCTGTCCCCTAACTGCACCCTCCAGTATTCCACTGCCTCATTGCAGCCCCCTATGTCCAATCCACCTCCTCTTATACCGTGCTCTAAAGACACTTTGCCCTAGAGTTGGCTGCACAACTGCATTATGGTTTAGCTACCTGAGAGGCCAGCGGGTAATATCAAATGTAAGGGCCTACCTCCATTTTGTTGGCGGACAGGAATTCCAGTTTCATCCAGTACCCCCGGTGTAGGGTGCCCGGGTAGCCTGCACGTTGCGGGCACCTTGCAGTCTCGCTTCTGCCAGGCCCACTATGTGGCCCAGGTACGTGTCCGAGATGTTGATTTGCTGGGGGGAGGTTTCCCTCCCGTGTGGCACAATTCACCCAGCCGTGTCTCCAATCTCTATGTGTGGTGCTGGTTAATGCCTTCAGCTGGGGAAGGCTAAGGCGTTCACTCCCGGCAACTCACTCCTCCAATGGTCCTGTGGCATAGCTCCTGTCGCCCTTCAGCCTGCAGCAGTGTGTGGTCCGCCGTCCATAGCAACGTTCAGGTGGGAGTGTGCAGTGTCCACTGCACTCCCTCTGCTGATTTACCGCCAAGGACTGTGTTTCCCGGCCTCTCAGTCCCACGCTGTGCCTCCTCCTGCTCCACTGTTGCAAGCCACCCGGCAAGGGGATCCGTGCACCCCACTGTTAGGGCTCCTACTCCGCTCTGTCGGCTGGTGACTTCGATGTCGCCCACTGCAGTGACTTGCACGCACCGAGCCGCCCTGCAGGCGCAAACCAGCGGCTTGTTGTGTCCGCTTATCGTCAGATCACTGTCGGTAGTACAGGATCCCTCACAGTCCTGTGCCTCCCAGACTCTGTACAAGCCCCACCAGTCCTGCTGCAGGGTCAGCCTTGCCTAGACTCGCCTAGAGGATCCCGGGCAGTAGGACTCACCGTGGACAGGCATCAGGGCAGCATCCGATGTCTGCACTCGCGGGCAGCCTGCCTCGCTCCCTGTCTCCGCTGGCCTGACTTACCTCCTTGCTGGCCTGAGCCTCTCCTCCACCTCACTGCAGAGCCGTGGCTGCGACCTCCATCTTGCCTGCACCAGGCACCTTGTTTTCAGGCTAATTCCACAGTAGAACCGCTCTGATTTTCACCGTCTTTGCGTGGCGGAGCTGGGGAATCGGTTCTTACATATGTGGATATGTCTGGTGTCGCTTAATTAGCCATCTACCACAGGGTTCCAGGAACGAATGTAGGATTGCCGTTGCTGCATGTTAGGTGGCCACATCTCGGGCTGCGGAGCTCACACGGCTAAGCCACCATCAGCCTCCAGCCAGGCCACGCCCCCTTCTTGAGCATTCTCACAGATCTTCCCAATGGCCCGTCCACTTTCAGATTGGTACTTGACCTGGTGTAGGACCTAAATTACCTAATATATATGCAAAACCGAAAGTGACACATTAATTATTGTGACTTGACACAATCGGATCTAACGTTTTGATCTATATGCCAGCAAGAAAAGAACAGCCAAATACCCTGTTTAATATAACGTTATCCTTTGGAAAAAAGAAAGACAACGAGTCAGTAACAATAGTAAAGGACAACTGCGAGATCTCTCTACTTAAAGAATTAGTAAAACTACAAAAAAAAGAAGTCTGCAAATGGTGTGAGGAACACTCCCTACAGAATTATATAGACGTAGGGAGAATCCCAAAAGGATTAAGAATCCTCACTACACCACCTTTTGAGGAGCAGGATCCCTTTATGCTACGTGACTGGGAAGATACCACTGACTGTTGTTCCAATCCTTTTTTGAAACTGCTCATTAAATATGCTAGAAACAATTGTGCAAAGATTCGGATACAAATGACTGAAATAGAAATAAAACAACATTGGTAAAAGAAAGTGAAGAAGGCAAGAAACTGAAAAGCAACATGGAAAATAGTCTAAAAACACATGAAGATGAAATCAAGTTAAGGCAACAACACACATTTCTATGTGACAAAGAGGATTACGAGAATGGCTGTGTCTATACTTTTGCACGTAGATTTGACCACTTAAGGAAAAAGCAAACAATGACTGTCACACCTTCAAAGCACAGCTGATCCTATTCCTTCCACTTCAGAGTCAGATATTACAGAGAGTGAAAATGGCAAACCATGTGTATGCCTTCATTTTTTAGAAGAAATGAGGCTATTATGTCAGGATGGCAGAGCAAAAAAAAAACCACGAGGAGGAAATGTCACCTCAAGAGGACGAGAGGAGGAAGAAAAAAAATGAGGAGGGGGCAGAGGGGTAGCAAGCACGACCAACAATCCCCCAGGGAGATCTCTGCGCTCTGGTAATAAACAGTACCAACATAGAAGTGTTAGGGAGAATTCTCTGTTTAGGCTGAATTTCCTAACCTAGTGAGTCCCCCAGCAGCTTTGCTGGATTTTTTGGGGTTTATTTTTTTTCTCCTGCCAAGAGTGAGACTCTTTTACCCTCACTCTTGGGCATGATTTGAGTGGGTTTCTTTGAATCTAGATGTGTTTAATGGGCTATGGGGTCTTTTACTCCATAGGGCTGCATGTGTTTTTGTGATGTGTGTTACACAGCACCCTCCGTGCAGTAACACAGGGGTGTCATAGTGACCCCCCAGTATAGACTCCATACCCTGGGACTGACTACTGTCTCCCAGGGCATGTAAAGTCACCATTGACTTTACTAGTCTTAAATTCTGAACAGAATCAGTACAAACCATCATATTGTGGACGTACTGGCTGGGGCAATTCAATTGCCCTGGGGTCTGTTAGTCGAGGGGGCACATCTCCGTCCCCCCTGATCGAGTTTTGGCTGGTGGCAGTGGATACTACTTTTTATATTCAACCGCGAATATTTTCCTATGGGATTTCCCATTGTTTTAGGCTACTATCTTTATTTAATTATTTACTGTAGCCTCGAACATACCGCCGGTTTATTTAATTAATATTAATTCTCCGGTTGGTGTTTTTTGCCAACACTTGATTCTTAAATGGCGTTTGTGTTCTCTTCTGTGACTCCAACCCAAGTCGAGCCCTTTGTTCCACTTTTTGGCAGGCTTCTCCACAGAAGCCCTCCAAAGTGGTGCCACTCTGTCTGGGGTACTTAGGAGGGGTGGAGGGAAATGTAGGCACCCTGGACTGAGTTGCCTAGGCAACTCAAGTCGCACTCCATCCTGATTGGCCCAAGTGGTGAGCCGGCCGGCTCACCACTTAGCATGTTTGAGTGACAGCTAGGCTGAGTGAATGGGGGTTTGCTGCATAAAAGCAGGGCTTTGGGGACTGGAACTTCAGAAGTCGCCACAGGACCTAAGAATCCGACGAGGGAGAAGCTGAGCCGACCTGCCACGACACCACTACCGGTGGAGCCCTGCTGGACTGCCTCACCACTTTTCCCAACGACAGAGGAGATCTCTCGCCGGAGAGTCTTCTTCCTTTGACTGGTGGGGATGACCAGTTTCACCTTCTTTTCGCTTTCCCGACTACCTCGTGGCCGCCTTGCCCGTGCCAAGCACCCCGGCAACCGGGATACCACGTTTTACCACGACCGCGAAACTAAGGTACCACCTTTAACCGGAAAACTCTGCGGCTGGTTTCTGCCCTGGTAGTGCAACGACCTTCATCGTTCCTCCAAGTCGAGATCTTCTCTTCCCCTGGACGACGACGCAACTTGCACCCACTACCAGGAACAACTGCCACCGCTGGAGGATCCTTCCCACTTAAGGTACCGTGTCCTGCCTGGCTTCCCTTGCTACCGACTGTACAGGGTAGATTTAGCCCCCGGCTTTCGAACCTGGGTTAGCCTGGGACACCCTGGCTAAACTTTCCTAAGCCTCTCTAAACTCTTTTTGAACCCTCTGCAAGACTTTCTAAGCCTAGTGTAACTGTGTGATCTTGGGTGCATTTGTGCTCTGCTCTCTCTAAGACTGGCCCAGCCTTTGGACTTTGGCTCACCAGTGACTTTTGCTCTTCTGCCTTGCTTATAGTGTTCCTGAATTTTAGAGTGGTGTACCTTTCCATATTCTGTCTTTTTCCCTCCCTTTCTCACAAACTTATTGGAGCGCAATCTAGTTAAGCGCTCACCGCTGTATGAAAATAAGTGGTGCTTTACTGTGACTTATCTGATAAGGAAAAAGGGGTGTACATATTACAATAGTAACTGTGTTTAGAATATTTTCTCAATAAGAGTGCTGGAGTGTTTCAAACTGTGTGTTTTTAAATAAATAATTATATACTTTGATACCAAAGCTCTGGACAGTGTTTGCTTGTATTATTGTATCTGAGTGCCTAGTGTGTATACTTTGCATACTGCCTAACTCTTCTTGAGGTAAGTCTGACTGCTCAGCCACAGCTACCAGGTAAATCTGGGTGGTACAGACTGCTACCAAGTGGGCTTACTGCCAACACCTGTAGTCTTAAATCTTTTGCAGTGGTCCCTAAGGGTACTGCACAGGTTTCTGCCTAACAAGAAGCTAGTAAACAACAAGTCATCAACTTATCCAAACACATTCTAACGGATGAACAAATCAAAGTGTTGAATCTGGGGCTTAATTTCTGCCCCTTAGCGAGGTACGACTATATGCAAACCAGAATTGACCTGGACCAGTTTATGCGCAAATTACGCATTAAAAAATGATTTGCTACTACTACATACAAGAAACCCCCTACACTGGCAAATGAAGGCCGCACAGACTGTATGAGAAGTAAATACCCTCTCCACATTAATACACTTGGAGAAAGAACAACAAACGGAAAACAGCGAAGAGTCGGTTAATTTTGAGGTAATAGGCATCAATGTAGAATGGCCATCCACCAGCAAATTAAAATGTAAATCCAGATTCAATCCCACTAGTATTTCATGGAGCAACATCGAAGCCTTTCAGAATGTAGTGATAGATGACCTAAACAGCATAAGCAGCAGATTCCAACACACAGATAATCTGTCAAAAAGAACACAAACAGGTGCTTCTAAAAGTAAGTCAACTACCAAATTGTATCATCAAACCTGCAGATGAAGGCTGCAATATTGTGGTAATTAATCAAAAAGGACTACATAAAGGAGGCCTCTAAACAACTACACAACACGAGATGTTATGAAAGACTGAATGCTAATCCCATCAAAGAATTAGAAATAAAAGTGCAGACCTTCCTTCATGAATGGGAGCAGTTAGGCATCTTGGATGAGGATAAGGTCAAGTTCCTCTATACCAGACATTCAATTACACCAACTATATATTTCCTCCGTAAAATGCACAAGAAACAGACTAGACCATCGGGAAGGCCCATAGTGACACTGACTGGGTCACTCTTGAAAATATGTTCAAATTTGTCTCATCTCTACCATCGTATTTAAGAGACGCCACAAACTTTTTGTCTAAAATAGACGAACTTCCATGGGAGCCTATTTACATCTTGGCGACCATGGATCTGGTATCCTGCTATACCTCGATACAACACGAATTCGGGAGAGCGTGCGATTTCTTTCTCAACACAAGGTCATTGAATTACCTGAAACACACCAAAATGATTCTGAGCATGATTGATCTTTGTCTCAACAACAATACTTTTCTTTTCAATAACTAATTTTTCCGGCAAACCCAAGGTACAGCCATGGGCACAACATTCGGCCCACCATATGCCAATTTGACTATGGGGTATTGGGACAAATTTTAAGTATGGTCAGACAAAAATTAGGTTCATACAGAGAATATAGGGTTATGGCTGCGATATATTGATAACCTCATTATCTGGAAAGGCAGTGAGAACGGCTGGGCAGAGTTCGTCAAATAACTGAACACCAATGATTGCAATATGAAATTTACCTAAACTCATAGGTCGCACTATGTAGTATTCTTGTATGTTACAATCAAAATAGTGGACCAACATGTTATCTGCCAACTTAACTATATAGAAAACCTATAGGTTCCAATGCCCCCCTCACGCTAAAAGCGGCCATCCAAAAAACCTTATATGGAGCATACCCTACGGTGAATTTTTAGAATATGAAGAATTCTACCAAGATTGAAGACTTCGACACAGCCAGCAAGATCACTGCATGGGGCTTTCTAAAATGGGCAATATCCCAAAAAGATCATCAAACGGGCCTACATGAAAGCAAGTTCATTAAAAAGACATTCCCTGTTAAATAACTAGTCATCTAATATCAGTAAAACTGATGAGGATGCCACACGACTAATTCTCACTTTTGGAAAGCATGCACAACCCGTTCGGTGTATTCTCAACAAGTATTGGAAAATATTACGAGCAGACGAAGATTTTGGTGCGATACTTAAAGAATACCCAGATATCACTTTTCAGAAAAGCAGCTCTATCAAAGACACTTTGGTAAACAGCTTCATGAAATCAGATAATCCCAGCAAAGGAAAAAATTGTCTGTTCACCAGTGGAGAATGGTTTTTCAAATGTACCTGGCAATACTCTGCGGTTACCACTGGATGTCGGACCATATGCACAGCATGTGAATCTAAGCAGATACAATCATCAGAAATGCTATTACGTTGAGTAATGCATGTCTTCTGATGCTTGTTAATCTGCTTAGAATCACATGCTGTGCATAGATTAGCGAGCAGTACCCGGAGTTGGAGGTGGGTTGTGAGAAGGAACAGTAGTGAAAAGATGTCTTAATACTGCTTGTCTCATCTAATCAGATCTAGAATGAGTGTCTAGGCAATAGTGTTTTGTAAAGGTGTGTACAGAACTCCAGGTTGCTGCTTTGCAAATGGACTCAAGGGGAAAATTTGTTATGAATGCTATGGAAGCCCCCGTGCCCCGAGTAGAGTGTGCTCTAGGCTTGAAGGGCAGTTCTCTCTTAGCAAGATTATAACATAGTGTGATGCATTTGACAATCCACCTTGAGTTAGCTGATCTAGAGACAGGATCCCCTTCTATACAGCTGCCACTGAAACAAAAACTGGTTTGTTTTCCTCAGTAGTTTAGTTCTTTCCAGGTAAAACATGACTGCCCTGCGCACATCTAGTGTGTGTAGGCTTCTTTCAGCCATGCTAGTGGGATTCTGGAAGAAAGTGGGTAGTTCAATTGATTGGTTCACATGGAACTTAGAAATGAATTTAGGCGCAAACCGGGGATGAGTGTGCAGAACCACCTTATCCCTGTGGACTGTAACAAAAGGGTCTAGAACTGAAAGGGCCTGTAGTTCACTAACCCTTCTAATAGAAGTGATAGCTACTAAGAATGCTCTCTTATAAGTAAGGTCTTTTAGACTTGCTTTATGCATTGGTTCAAAGGGAGACCCCATGAGTCTGTCAATAGCACATTTAGATCCCATCCGGGAGCTGGGTTAGAAACGGGAGGATGAATTCTCTTAACCCCTTCCATAAAGGCCTTAATAACAGGTATTTTCCACCACGACACCTTCTGTTGCGATGTAGTGTAGGCTGAGAGAGCAGCAAGGTGAACCTTTAGGAAATTAAAAACCAGTCCTGAGCCCAACAAGTGGGTCAGGTACAACACAATGTGGGTAGGAGAGCAGTCAATCAGGTTGTTGCCCTTGGTATTGCACCAGATGACAAAGCATTTCCACTTACTGGAATAGCAATACCGGGTGTAAGGTTTCCTAGCTTCCCTAAGTATGTCCATGCATCTCTGAGGGAGTTGAAGGTGTCCGAACTCTATGACCTCAGGAGCCAGGCCACCAAGTTCAGAGTTTGTGGGCATGGGTGTAGCGTTTCCTCTCTGTCCTGAGACAACATGTTATATGGGAAGGGCAACTTCATAGGAGGGGAGAGGGACATCTCCATCAGATGAGAGAACCAGGGTTGGCGGGCCCACATGGGGGCCACCAATATCATGATGACTGGTTCCTGGTGCATCTTGTGCACAAACTTGTTGAGTAGGGAAGTCGGGGGGGGGGGGGGGCGTAAACAAATTTCCCTGACCATGTTATCCAGAGCCCGTTCCACTTGGAGCGGTTCTGGGGATACCTAGAGGTGTAGTCTTGGCATTGGGCGTTCTCCCGAGTGGCGAACAAGTCGAACTCTGGGAAGCCCCATTCTACGAAGACGTTGGAGATGATGTCTTCGTGTAGACGCAATTCGTACTCTATGGTTAGTGGGAAATCTTTGCTGAGCACGTCCGTAGAAGGTTGAGTTCACCGGGAACATGTTGGGACAGCAGGAACATCTTGTGTTTGAGAGCCCACATCCAAATGTTCCGGGACAGCTTTGATAGACCTGGAGAGTTTGTGCCCCCCTGTTTGTTTAGGTAATACATGGCTGTGGTGCTGTCTGTCCAGATCAGAACTGTCTTCCACTGTAGCTGCGTCTGAAAGGCCTTCAGTGCTTTGAATACTGCTAATAGCTCTAACAGGTTTATGTGGTTGGACGCTACTTGTGGGGACCACACTCCATGCGCTGTCTGCTGTAGCAGATGAGCTCCCCCCCCAAACCCGTGAGCGATGCATTTGTCGTGAGAGTGGCTTCTAATGCAGGGGTGGTGAAGGTCTTCCCCCTTCAAGAGGTTTTCCCTCGACTACCACTGCAGAGAGAGAACAAGGGCTGGTGAGACAACTATCGGATCCTCCCATTGTCCGCTGGCCTGACACCACTGGCTGTTGAGCCACTCTTGCATGGGATGTATATGCAGCCGCGCGTGAGGAACTAAATAAATGCATGATACCATCATTCCTAGCAGTCGCTACTGCCAGAATGGTTGTAAACACCTTTGGCGCTGAGGCAATGCCGAAGTGGAGTACTTTGAATTGACAGTGCCTGTCCTCTATCATGAACCTTCGATATTTTCTGTGCACTGGCAACAATGAAATACAAAAGTATGCATCTTTCATGTCCAGTGTCGCCATGTACTCCCCCTGTTTCAACAGTGGGATTACTTCTTGCAGAGTTACCATACAGAATTTTTGAGGTTTGACAAATGTGTTCGCTGGGCTCTAGCACAGGGCGCATGGTGAGGTCCTTTTTGGGTACAAGGAAGTACACTGAATAAATACCCCCGTTTCCCTGAAGAATAGGGGCGGCTTCTATGGCGTCCTTTTCCAGAAGTGCCTCCACCTCTTGTATCAGGATTTGCAGATGGTCTGGCGTCATTCGTCGTGCTTTGGGTGATCTGAATTGTGGTGGTTGGGTGAATTCCAAACAGTACGCCTGGGCGACCGTCTTGAGAACCCACTGGTCTGACGTTATCCCCTCCCATGTCGAAATGTCAAAAGGAAAGATGTTAAGCGCCCTCCGACCGGGGTGACATGGGAGGGGACCTGGATCCGTAGGTCATTTCTGACCAGAGGCTGTGGCTCCCCTGGAGTTGGGGCCTCTGCCTTTCCCGCACCGCTGTCCCCTGGGTGAATAGTTGGGGGGGGTGCTGGATGTCTGTCCTGAGTTCCAGGTATTTCCCGTATTACACAGGTTTTGTGAGGAACGGGATTGACCCCAAAAAGACCTGCGGGAACAGCTTCCCCTCTGGGGGAGGGCTTTTGGGTGATTGGCTGAAGGGAATTAAGAGTCTCATGCTCCTTTTTGGAAGTCTCGAGGGCATCGTAGACTGCTTTAACAAAGAGATTTGTCTCCTCAAGAGGCTTATTAATAAGAGATGCTTGGGTTTCTGGCTTAAAACCCAAGTTCCTGAGCCAAGCATGCCTTTTGAGCAGGGTGCCATGAGCTAGCGATCTTCCCGCCGTCTCTGCAGCATCCAGCATGTTTTTCAGTACGTTCTGGTTGACCTGCCTGCCTTCGGTCACAATGGCAAGTAATTTGGTTCTAGTGGGCTCAGGCACCTCCTGCAAACCTTCCTGCAGTAGATTCCACTGCACATCGGCATAACTAGCAAGCTACATAGTGTTGTTTACTATGTGCGTGGAAAAGGCAGCTGCCATGGTGATTTGTTTTCACAAGTCGTACAGCCTTTTCAACTCCTTATCGGGATGTGCCTCCCCTGTAGCAAGGGGTAACCCTGCCCGTTTTTGGGTGGTGGTAACCACTAGTGAATCAGGGGTGGCATGGCCCTTAATGTATGTAGGGTCAGTGGGCGATGAGTGAATAATTTTTCCACCCTCGGATTTACTGCCGTAGTCTGGGCTGGTGTGATCAAGGAAGGAGCCAATCTCCTCTTAATGGAATTCAGAAGATGTATGGCTTGGCTGGAGGCGGGCTTTTCTTTGAGGATATCCTCCACAAAGTCCTGTTCAGGCAAAGCCTCCTGGTTGGCTATTTGAAAATATTGAACCGCCTTTCTCAAGATGGCGTTGAACGCCATCTGATCATCCACTGGGGAAGCCTGGCGGGCCGGAGTGGAGGGAGATGAATCCAAACATAGGACATCAGGGTCGTGAGTAGGGAGCGCCCATGGTTCTGCCTCAACCTGGTGACTGTCCTCCAGTCTCCCGTGGGATCCGCCTGGTCATCCACAGTGTAATTTTGTAGGAAGTTAGTATCCTCCTCCTCATCATAAATGTCCTGATACGTGTCCACCTGGATCTCGTCTTCGGGGTGGATGGAAGTGTAATCCTCTTGAGAAGGTACTACATTTTTTTGAAAATTAGAAGCAGGCGCAGAGGGATGGTCCTCCCAGGGTCTCTTCGGGGTAGGTTACTCTGAAAGCGAGACACACTTCTCCAACCTGTCCATACACACTTCAAATTTTTCTCTGGTCCATCTAGATGAACCAGAAGGATGGAACATTTTCATTTTCCACCCTACAGCGCCAAAATGTGTCTCGAATCGAGCTAGATAAAGGCACAGGGGACACTACGTAGTTCTCTTGAGCATCAGGGTGCTTTGGTGCGTCTTTTGACGTGTCTGCGGACCGTTCCTTGCGCTTCATCGTCTCTTTAGACTTCTCCTTTAGCCACACTGCCGAAGCAATCCTAACAATGCTTTCGGAGATGTTCGGCGAAGCGGGGCGATGTGCCGGTTGACTAGGAGGCCTAGCGGTAGATTTTCCTCCTACAGGGGCCTTCGGAGGTGTCGGAGCATCAGCTAAGCGCGCTTCGATGGCCGGATGTGTTTTGGAGGTAGCGCCCTTTGGTTTAGAAGGCCCAGTCGCAAGACACTGCTGCGGATGCAGGAATGGCGGTTGATCTTGAAGATCAGAGGATCCCATCGAAATTTTCGGCTGTCCTGTTGGTGCTTTCGGCTGTACCGTCGAAATCGGGGTTGGGGTTGTGTGTTTAGTGTGGCTTTGATCTTGTACACCCCTGTCGCCGGGTGTTATCCCCATAGCGTGACTCGCATCAGGCCTAGCGGGGACAGGCATGGTGGACCTGGAAGTGTCCGTCGTGAGGTCGATGGCATCCGTGTCGGATGCCTGGTCATCACTAGTACCCCTGTCACTTTCGGCGGGTGCAGCAGTGGAGTGAGAAGATCCAGTCTCCTACAAAATGCCTTAGGCCGCTCAACGCATCGCTCCTTAAGCGTTTTAGGGCGCAGGAGTTTACAGGCCGCGCACTGCGCTTCGTCGTGGTCAAGGGGTAGACAATTGCACTAAGAGTACTCGTCCTTCCAAGGATATCTGGCCCTGCAAGAGGGGCAAAACCTAAATGGTGTCCTTTCCATAGCGAAATGCAATAAAGGCGATGACCAGACCTAGAGGGCAAAGAGGGGGAAAGAGGAGAGACATAGCTGAAATCATATGGCCACCCCGACCCCACTCTCCCTACTGTGTAGGCCGGACAGAGGGGCCCGGCCACGTGGACGGCTCCGCCACCGGATCGTACAAGTCGAAAGTCTACCGCAGTCTTCGGCGTAGTACAGGAACCACCTTCGAAATGACTAAGGGAATAATTGACAAAGTCGATAACAATGTCTCTATGAAAGAGCTCCGCAATAGGGCGACCAGTAATCTGGGTGGAAAAAAACAATCTGAGCGACCTCTGCGCGTGAGGGATTTTGGGTACACTAAACGTCACGATAGGGATAGTATTACAGACACGCCTATGCCGACGTCCCCTTTCGGTCGACGAAAGACAAGATGCAATACTCCGCCGTTACCACTGGATGTCAGACCATATGCACAGGATGTGATTCTAAGCAGATTAACAAGCATCAGAAACATCCAGTACTGGAGCACCCCATTAACATCAAGGGGGAAATTGCATGTGAATCGGAAATTGTAGTCTATGTCCCTTCATGTGTCTGTCAAAAATGGTACATGGGAAGCATGAAATGCAAATTGAAATTCGTATCTTGCAACATGTGAGAGCAATTAAGAACAAAGATGGTGCTTACCCCATGGCCAAACATTTCTTTGAAGAAGGAGATCCAAATTAACTGACTTTCTTCGGGATACACAAAATTGATGTAGGACCTAGAGGAGGAGACAAGGAACGCCTGCTTCGACAGGAAGAGACAAGATCCATCATAGATTTTGAGAGCAAAAATCCACTGGTTTCCTTGCTTTGTCTTGGGTTACTTGAATGTATGATGTGTGATGTCATGAATGGAATGTTAAGTGTCTGGAATGTTTAGGGTTGAATGAAGGTTCCAGGCAGTTGAAGTATGTAGCCTGGATGGTGGGAGTCAGTGGGCTCCCCATTGTTCTTCCTGATCTCCTATGTACTTAAGAAGCTGATAACATCTGATCTTAAGATGCAACTAATTAAGCAAGCGTAAGCAACTTACCTGCAATCATCATCTTGTTTATAAACACTTTCCCTAGGTGTCTCTCTCGCTCAAGGTACCTCTCGCTCAGCCTCTCTCTCTCTCTTTCTCAAGGCCCCTCTCTCTCTCAAGGCGTCCCCTACCTCTCTCTCTCAAGGTGTCCCTCTCGCTCTCTCTCAAGGTGTCTCTCTCTCACCCTCTCTCTCTCTCTAGGTGTCCCTCTCTCTCTCAAGGTGTCCCCCTCTCTCTCTCTCTAGGTGTCCCTCTCACCCTCAAGGTGTCTCTCTCTCTCTAGGTGCCCCCTCTCTCTCTCTCTCTCTCTCAAGGTGCTCTCTCTCAAGGTGTCACCCGCTCACTCAAGGTGTCCCCCGCTCTCTCTCACTCTAGGTCCCTGTCCCTCAAGGTCTCTCTCCCTCTCAAGGTCTCTCTCGGCCACACTCTCTCTCTCAGCCCCTCTCTCTCTGTCTGTCTCTCTCTCAAGGTCTCTCTCTCTCTCAAGGTGTCTCTCTCTCTCTTTTTCAAGGTCTCGCTCTTTCTAGGTCTCTCTCTCTCTAGGTCTCTCTCTCAAGGTCTCTCTCAAGGTCTGTCTCTCTCAAGGTCTGTCTCTCTCTCTCTTTCATGGTCTCCCTCTCTCAAGGTCTGTCTCTCTCTTTCAAGGTCTCTCGCTCTTAAGGCCTCCCTCTCTCTCAAGGCCTCCCTCTCTCAAGGTCTGTCTCTCTCTTTCAAGGTCTCTCGCTCTCAAGGCCTCCCTCTCTCTCAAGGTCTCTCTCTCTCTCAAGGTCTCTCTCTCTCTCTCAAGGTCTCTCTCTCTCTCTCTCAAGGTCTCTCTCTCTCTCTCTCTCAAGGTCTCTCTCTCTTTCAAGGTCGGTCTCTCTCTCTTTCAAGGTCTGTCTCTCTCTCAAGGTCTGTCTCTCTCAAGGCCTCTCTCTCAAGGTCTGTCTCTCTCTCTTTCAAGGTCTGTCTCTCTCCCTCTCTCTCTCAAGGCCTTTCTCTCTCTCTCTCGGCCTCTCTCTCTCTCTCTCTCTCTCTCTCAAGGCCTCTCTCTCTCTCTCTCAAGGCCTCTCTCTCTCTCTCAAGGCCTCTCTCTCTCTCAAGGCCTCTCTCTCTCTCTCAAGGTCTCTCTCTCAAGGTCTCTCTCTCAAGGCCTCTCCCTCTCTCAATGTCTCTCTCTCTCTCTCTCAAGGTCTCTCTCAAGGTGCCACACTAACCAACTCAGGGTACCATGCATCAAAAAAGCTAAAGCAGGAGGAATAAGCTTCCCCTATCTTGCCCCTAAGCTATGGAATGCACTACCCAATGCTCTCAGATCCGAAACGTCTCCCGTCTGCAAAATCTGAAAACAGCCTTATTCAACTAACTTACGACACAGTTGTTTTTCCTCCAATATTAGCACACCATGTATTCCAAGCATACGTCGCTATCTGCTTGATCATTTCCTGTATGTATCTAAGTCATGATCACCCTCTGTAACAAGCGCCATGATGCCCTTGGGCTGCTTGTGCACTCAACAAATGTGAATTAAAAAAAAGGTCTCTCTGTCTCTCTCTCAGGGTCTCTCCCTCAGCTTCTCTCTTTCTCTTGGCCACACTCTCTGCCATTCTCTGAGTCTCTCTCTCTCTCTCTCTCTCTCTCTCTCAAGGTCTCTCTATCTCTCAAGGTCTCTCTAACAAGGTCTCTCACAAGGCCTCTCTCTCTCTCTCTCAAGGTCTCTCGGTCTCTCTCTCAAGGTGCTACACTAACCAATTTAGGGTACCATGCATCAAAAAAGCTAAAGCAGGAGGAATAAGCTTCCCCTATATTGCCCCTAAGCTATGGAATGCACTACCCAATGCTCTCAGATCGGAAACGTTTCTTTGCCTTCCACAAAAATCTGAAAACAGCCTTATTCAACTAACTTACGACACACAGTTATGTTTTTCCTTCAATATTAGCACACCATATATTCCAAGCAGACGTTGCTATCTGCTTTCTATGTAACTAAACCAGATCATTTCCCGTATGTATCTAAGTCATGATCACCCTCTGTAACAAGCGCCACGATGCCCTTCGTGCGTTCAACAAATGTGAATAAATAAAAAAAAGGTCTCTCTCAAGGTCTCTCTCTCTCAAGGTGTCTCTCTCAAGGTCTCTCTCAGGGCCTCTCTCTCTCTCAGGGCCCCCCCCCTCTCTCTCTCTCTCTCTCTCTCTCTCTCTCTGTCTCTCTGCGCCTCTCTCTCTTTCTCGTGGCCACACTCTCTTTGCCAGTCTCTTCTCTCTCTCAAGGTTTCTACCTCTCTCTCTCAAAGTCTCTCCCTCTCTAGGTCTCTCTCTCAAAGTGTCTCTCTCAAGGTGTCTCTCTCTCAATGTCTCTCTCCGTCTCTCTCAGCCTCTCTCTCTCAGCATCTCTCTCTCTCTCTCTCAGCATCTCTCTCTCTTTCTCTTGGCCACATTCTCTTTGCCATTCTCTGAGTCTCTCTCAAGGTCTCTCTCAGGGTCTCTCTCTCTCTCAGGGTCTCTCTCTCTCTCTCCATCTCTCTCTCTCTCTCTCTCTCCCCATCTCCCCCTCTCAGCCTCTCGCTCTATCCCTCTCTCCCTCCCTCTCCCCCTCCTCTATCTCTTTCTCTTTCGCTATCAGGGTCTCTCGCTCTCAGGGTCTCTCGCTCTCAGGGTCCCTCTCTTTCAGGGTCCCTCGCTCTCAGGGTCCCTCGCTCTCAGGGTCCCTCTCTCTCTCTCTCTCTCTCTCAGAGACTCTCGCATTACCTTGGCCACACTCTCTTTGCCACTCTCTCTGGGTCTCTCTCTCTCTCTCTCTAGGTTTCTCCCCCTCTCTCTTTCTGTCTCTCTCTGTCTAGGTCTCTCTCAATGTCTCTCAAAGTGTCTCTCTCTCTCTGCCTCTCTCTGCCTCTCTCTCTCTCTCTCTCAGGGTCTCTATCTCTCTCTCTGCCACATTCTTTCTCTTTGCCACTCTCTCTAGACCTCCCTCTCTCTCAAGGTCTCTCCCTCTCTCAAGGTCTCTCCCAGGGTCTCTCTCACTCTCACCCTCTCCCTCGGTCTCTCCCCCCTCTCTCTTTGTCTCTTTCTCAGTCTCTCTCTCTTTCGTTCTCTCGCTCTCTCAGGGTCTCGCTCTCTCAGGGTCTCTCTCTCGGTCTCTCCCCCTCTCAAAAGGTCTCTCCCGCCCCTCTCTCTCAAGGTCTCCGCCTCTCTCTCTCTCTCTCTCTCTCTCTCTCTCTCTCTCCCCCTCTCTCTCCCTCCCTCTCCCTCTCTCTCCATCTCTCTCTCTCTCCATCTCTCTCCCTCTCCATCTCTCTCCCTCTCTCGCTCTCCCTCTCTCGGTCTCTCTCTCTCTCTCTCTCTCTCAAGGTCTCTCTCCCCCTCTGCCTCAAGGTGTCTCCCTCGCTCAAGGCGTCCCCCTCGCTCTCGGCTTCCCCCTCGCTCAAGGCGTCCGCCTCACTCTTGCTCAAGGCGTCCGCCTCTCTCTCAAGGTCTCCGTCCCTCTCAAGGTCTGTCCCCTCTCTCAAGGTCTCTCTCTCTCTCAAGGTCTTACACACATTCTCTCTCTAAAAGGTCTCCACTCTCCTTCTATACTCCCACTTAATCCATTTCACTCACCTGACACAATATACATGCACTCGCACACTGAAGTATTTTTTGTTTTGGATAGTTATTCACTGAAGTATTACTTTTTCTCATCAAGCAATACCTCACCTTGCACAAACACACTTGGTTAGCCTGGGCCACGCCCACTCCACCATGCTTCCTCCAATTGGTTTCCCAGTCCGTCACCCCTAATTGAGAGGGGTCCCATCTCCCCATGAGAGAGTCAGGTCCCTGACCCGGTCACACAGCTGACACAGATAAACAGCTAGTTCACATAACTAGCTTAAGAAAATATACCACACTAGTACACCTTTATCAATTTACGCAGTTCTATTAAAGTTCAAAAAGTTGACGCCCAGTAAAAATACCTACTGTTTAGATACAAAAAGTAACTTGTCTTAGAAGACACAACCCACTCCTATACTATAAAGTAGGTCCATTATCTGGTGATAGGCACATTACATAGAGTCAAAGGGTGTGAAGAAAAGGGTAACCAGGCATTAAGACGGTATTGATAATTAAAGTACCCCAGTTGCCAATACAATACAGTAATCCTACACAGTCAATGTCAGGGTTTGAAATTGAGGCGAGCTGGGAGCTATTTAGCTCCTGCTTGTGGCCTAAAAGAGCGGGGTTAGCTTGACACAAACAGCTAGCAGGAGCTCCCTTTGGCTCCCCAGGCCAACTGATGCCAGACAAACACACCTGTATGAATATAACTCCCTGCATTTGGGACAATCTAAAAATATACATTAGGACACTGCCACACAACATTTAAAGCATAAGGGTTAATACATTATGCACAAAATGATAGGTTTGCATTTTATGTGCAAGTTAGATTTGAAGAATGCCATGTACTAGCTCCTCCTTTCCCAGAGGAAGCTCCTGGTCACTGATTAATGCTAGATACCCAGGAGCTGCTTTTAGTTTCTGCTTATCCAATCTTTATTTCAATCCCTGAAAGTAGTGCCTGGAGGGGGAGAACGATTCCTACACACATATGCCATCAAAAAATAAGATAAATTTAGGCTGACAGCACCAGGACCAGATTGTTGAGTGCAGGAAAAAAGGCTTTGTCTCCCTTGTGAAAGACTTTCTATTCAGTGGCTTTGGGGGATATCCCAATGTTTGTCAAAGGTGTGGCACAGACACCCCAAAGCTTACAGTGTTCTTGAAAGCTGGATGCAGATACTACTTCAAATTAGGCACACTGCCATGAATGTACAGGTGGCGTGCTTTTGCAATACTTTATGGTCCCGTTACAGTGTGTCCAGGAAGTGCAAGTGACAATCTGGTCGTTGCACGTACACATCACCGTATGACACACACAGAATGGCGTACGTTCAGTTCCGGAATACTGGGCAGCAGATCACTGAGTTGCAATGGTGCTGTATGCTTGTCTCATCTTCGTTCCAGCTCGCCTTCTGTGGCTTCTTGTCCTGCTTTCTGTTCTCCCGTTCCTTACCCTGCTTGATCTTGCCTTACCTGGTATCTGTGTCCTAGTTGGAAACCTCCTTGCCTTGCCGTTACCTCTATTGCAAATCCTTTTTCCTTGAAACTGTGGAGATTCTCTTTCCAGATTCACTATCTGCATCTCAGGGGGGGGTTTCTTTCTCTGAGGGTTTCCCATTTGAGAGCTGGATCTGTGCTCAGAGTTAGCCCTTCTGAATACCCTGGTTCCATCACTATGGTGTCGGTCTGGCCTCCTCCAGAGACAGACCTTACCTCTACAATTTCTGCACCCGGCGGAAGACAGAGGTAAGGCAAGAGCTTTCCCGCAGACTGGACACACTATCATTTAAGCATTTGGAGGTGACCCAACCAAGAGTGGGTGCCACATTGACACCATTCTCATCTTCACATAAGATGTGGATTCAAGAATGATTTCTTCGATGTCCATTCATGCATTATCGGGTCATTGATGCCCAAAGCTTCAAACTTGGCGTCTCAGGTATGCCATGCATCTTTATGGCGCATACTAGTTTCCATGCTTCAAGGGTAAATAGAGCATCATTGGAGTCTTACTGGGATATAACATTCAGGTTGCCATTTACATGGATACTTCCAAGAAATAAGCCTTTGTTCCCTGATCACAAAGTGGCTGCTGCAACCAGCCACAGAGTTAACAGAAGGAGCTGACCACAGCAATCGGGACGCACATACACACATACAGAGTTCAATCACAAGAAGGTGTGCTCTTCATAACTTCAGCATAGATATGTGCAGTGTGGTCCAGATTTTGGATTTTTTTGTAATCACATTTTATTAGCATTTTATAACACAGAGAAGAGCAGCAAACAGAACAGACTTAATTTGCAATAGGACACTTAACGTGACCATAATCTGGCATCTCCCCTCCCCTTTGCCCCCCCTTTCCCCTCTTCGAGCACATAGCCCATAAAACATCATATAACAGAGGCAGCTAACCCTCCCTCCCCTTCCCACCCTCGTTCCCTCTGTAATTCCCGTTAATTGCCATATTTAGCAAAAAATGGCAGCCACATCTCTCCGATACTCACCCTGGACTCATTAAGAAAATGCATCATATACTCCATTTCATGAATCCCCCTGACATTCTGTAGCCATTCCTTCTCCGTGGGGGTTCCCGTTTCCAAAATTGTGCCACACAACACCTAGCTGCCACAAACATTGTACGGGTCTTGTGGTTCTCCTGATCATCTACTTCATGCTCATCCCACATCCCAAATAACCCCCAGGATGACAGTTTTCTTGAAATCCCATACACCCCTTAATCAATGAGAGGACCTCCCCCCAATAAGTCTGTATATGGGTACATCCCCACCACATACGGTCTGCACTAGGACATCGGCAGTTCCAGTATCATGAGTCCACTCCCGGATACATCCTGGCCATGAGGGAGGGTGGGGTGCAAAAGGTGCAGGATCTTCATCGACTGCATTCTATATTGGAGAGAGGCTGTACAGTGCGTGACCCGTCTACACATTGCGAGTCATAAATCATCCAGTATTTCCTGCTGTAGGTCCTTGGCCCACCATTCCCTAGCCGATAAACCCTGGGGGCTCCGCCCTTAACAGTATCTTATATATGGCTCGCTATATGGCCCTTTGTGTCTCTGCCCTGCAAGAGTAACGTCTCAAAGGCCGTAAGATCTCCTCACAGATTATTCCCCCATTGTGCATCTTGGAGAGCACTTCAGCTGCAAATAGCAAAATGGGGAGAGTCGACCTATGTGGAGACAGTCTTCCAATGTGCCCATGGATAGGAACTCCCCCTTCTCCCACATCTGTCCTGCCCTAATGACGCCTGCCTCGTATCATTCCTGGAACTGTAGGGGTTCCACTATCAGGATTCTCAATTGGGGGGGGGGCCAGACACAGCTCAGGGGAGAGGGCCATGTCGTAATCCACCTTATGCTAATCCCTTCTTTGCAGATCGTCCACAACACCTCTAGTTAGGGATGCTGCAGGACCCTACGTGGAATCTCCTTCTGGGCAACAGATAACCATTTACCCAGGGAGACCGGGGTCAGGATCGAGTTGTCCATAGCCACCTATTGTTTCTCAGAATGCGGCTCTAGATGGTCAACGCGTAGGCATTGCTGGGTTGCCTTATATCCTACCCTCAAGTCTTCATCCTTCGTGATTGTGAGAACTTTATACGCTATTCTGGGTCTCCTCCCTGCCCACAGAAACTTCAGGAGCCTACGTTTGACCTCCTCTAAGAAGTCAGGGGGGCCCACAACCGGGAGCATCTGGAACAAGAATAAAAATGTTGGGGGGGCCACCATTTTAATACAGTTAAGTCTGGGCAACCAGGACAGGTTAAACCAGGTCCACCGTTCAAGGCCCACTTTGATTTTTTCCCCATAGGGGAGGGAAGGTTTTACTGTACAGGCTACCAAGGTCCCTCGGAATTTCTACCCCTAGGTAGCAGTACCCCCTCACCCCATACGATAAAGCCCAGTTCCTTCATGTAGTCTCCAATCTGATCCCTTCCCGGTTCCACCGGATGGGCCACGGATTTGTTGAGATGCACCTTAAACCCAGATAATTGTCTGTATACCTCGTCTAGCTAATAATTTAAGGAGGGATGCCCGGGGTGGAGTTATGTATAGGAGGGCATTGTCTGCAAAGAAGCTGAATTTGTACTCCCCACTCCCCCACCCAGACCCCCCCAGATTTGGCTGTCTGCCCTGATGTCTATTGCCCATGCTTCCATTACTATAACGTATAGGAGAGGCAACAGGGGCAGCCCTGCTGAGTTTATTTATTTATTTTATTTATGTAAATTCTTGATAGAGCGCCAAATCGCCAGCAGGCCTCGCGGCACACATGAAACAAACAAGACAGTCACATAAGAGTAGGAAATCAAGATCAGAGAAGCACAGAACTAGGGGCCGATGAAGAGGAAGGTCTTCAGATTCTTTTTAAAGCTGACCAAAGAGGGGGAGCATTTGAGGTGAAGTGGGATGGAATTCAAAAGTGCTGGAGCAATGATCAAAGTTCGTTTTTCCAAATTTGGCAAGACGGAAGCGAGGATGGGAAAGTCTAGCCTGTTCAAATGACCTGAGAGAACATCCAGGGACATAAAGTTAGATGCGTGCGGAGAGGTAGCTAGGTACAGTGTCGTCCAGGCATTTGAACACGAGTGTGAGTATCTTGAAAGATACCCTGTGCCTGATTGGAAGCCTGGGTGGTCTGAAGAGCTGGGTGGTCTGAAGAGCTGCAATGTTGGCGAAAGATGTACTGGCCAAAACTGTTGCAATAGTCTAACCTTGAGTTGATAAGGGCCTTGATTCCTCCCCATGTACTACCACTTTCACCCTGGGTCTCGAGCACAAGGCCGCTACCCTGGTTACCCACTTCTCACCCAGTCCCACTGCTGCCAGGACCCCCTCCAGAAATGACCAACTAACACAGTCAATGGCCTTTTTTGGCATTGAGAGATACTATCAGTGCTCCTTGTTCTATAACTTCGGGTGAGTAGCACATGGTTTTTTCGAAGGTTATCAGCCCCCTGCCTATTCCTAATAAGGCCTTTCGGATCGGGGTGGATCAGCTTCCTGCGGTATCTTTCCAGCCTTGTTGCCAATACCTTCGCAAAGAGCTTGGCGTTAACATTCAAGAGGGAGTTAGGCCTGTATGCCTGACAACATGTAGGGTCCTTCTCCTGTTTTGGTATCACTACTATCCTTGGAAAGAGGGGGGCACTGCACCAATGGCATTAAAGACCATCTCGCCTGGCAGCAGTTCTTGAAATTGTTTGAAATAAATTGGCAGTGCATCCGTCCTCCCGGGGGCTTTTCCGGCCTTCAACTTCCCTACGGCTGTTGCAACCTCCTCAGCTGTGACTTTGGCTTCCAGGACCGCAATGGCCTCTGTGGTGACTTCAGGATTGCCAAGCCCTCCAGGTATGTCCTAAACGCGTTGTCCCCTGTTTCCGACGCCTTTCTATACAGTGTCTCATAGTAATCTGCGAAGCATCCAGGGATCCCTTTCTGTGGCCTGAACAGACCCCCGCCCTCCCATCTGTGCCCCTAATCCTCTTAACCCGCAACTCTCCTCTGCTGCCCGAGACCCTGTCAGCCTGCAGCGACCCCACCCGGTCCTCTTTTTCATAATACTGTTTAGTATACCTCATGTTCTTGATAACCTTACCTATCAATGTAGCAAGTAGGGACTTCCTCTTATACAGGATATCTTGCAGCAGTCTGTCCTGTCCACGCCCCCCCCATTCAGCTGTGCCCTGAGCCCTCGTATTTCCTCTTGCGGTCTGTTCTCAATGAGCCCTCTCTCCCGCTTCCTCCAAGCCCCCTCTGCTAATAGGAGGCCCTGTATTGCGGCTTTGGCGGCGTCCCACACTAAAATGGGGTGAACATCCCCCTCTGTCTCAAAAAAGGAGCGGATTTACTTTCCCTGGAAATCTCTAAAAATGGAGTCCACAAGTAGGACATCATTACACCGCCATCCTGAGGTGACCCTCCTAGTGTTGAAGTGCCCAGATGCTGTAACCATCTTGTGGTCCGACAACGTAACAGTCTCTACCTTAGGGGAAGTGATATCATTGGTCTGTTCCTTTGGGCCATTAGGAGATCTATCCTAGTGTAAGTAGAGTTGGGGGCTTGGCCGTGAGATGCCCTCCAGACATCTACCCAAAAGTGGTCCTCCGGGAGGTCTGCAAAATCACCATTCTCTTTCCCCATTTGCTTGGTTGCTCTCCCTCTCGCAAACCACCAATCCAACCTTGGGTCAGCCACAAAGTTAAAGTCCCGCCCCCCCCCCCCCCATTAGCATGTGCGCCTCCGCCCATTCCTCCAATGCCACGAAGATCCTTCTCAAGAAGGGGAGTTGACCTACGTTAGGTGCATATACCGTAGCCAGGGTAAACGTGACACCATCCACCTGGCCCTTGAGCGCCAAGAATCTTCCCCCAAATCCCCTCAAAAACAGGAGCCCTTTCATGTGGCAGAATCTTGCCAGCACTATTCCCACCCCTTCCTTTTTGTGGTCCTTGTTAGAGACCCAAAACATTAGCCCCCACTGCCCCCCTCCGCAACGGTCGCCCCATCCCCTGCTTAAAGTGTGTTTCTGTCACAGGTTTCCCCCCTTCTCACCTGTCTATGCTGCCTGATGTCCTCTTTAGGTGGAGTCTTCTTTCGTATGGTTCGGGACTTAAATAAGCCCGCTCGGCCATCCTCGGCTTCCAGATTACGTTCAGCTTCGATGTCCAGGATCACGGGAAACTCCGGGAGTATTCAAGGAGGAGTTGGGGGCACGCGGAAGCGACGCAGGGATTCCGGGAAGTTAGGAAAGAGGGAAGAAGTCAGGAGAAGGGAATCCAGGGGCCAGGGGATAGCAAGTAGCACTAGAGAAGGTTAAGAGCACACGTCCGGTCACAGCTAGTAGCAGCGTTGAGACACGTGGGGCCGCAGGGGTGTGGCTTCTTTATAGAGGACGCTGCGTAGAACGTGAAGACTGGCGAGCAGCGTTCTGAGCTTGCCGCCATGTTGGTAGTATTATGGAGTGTAAGGCCCGACGTGTCAGGGACTAGGAGGCCCAGAAGGGGCGAATTCCATGGTTCATGACAGCTTCCTGTAGAAACAAAACAGATAGCTGTAGGGACCGGAACATATATGTCGGTGATCCTTTATTTCGGGAGTTGAGTCCCTTAAGGTTAAGGGCTGCAACATTCAGCTCAACCATCTCCCTTTCTGGGAAGTTTCCCTACACCCGGAACCTCCGCCCTATCTGGGTCCACGCTGCTTCTCCCCTGTGTGTGCTGGATCGCCCCTCTCCCTCCCGCCTCCCTCCCTACCCCTCTCCCCGTTTGCCCTCCCCAGCCCACAACAAACCCAAGAACAAAACCCAAACACTCATGGCATATAGCCCAACTACGTAGAGACCCCTGGAAATCTTCAGGTCACCAGGGCATGTGGAGGCCAGCGGTCGGCCTCGTCTCCTCTTTCCTGACAAGCGGTGTGCCCAAGGGGCAGCTGGCTTGCTCAATGTTCCACATGTTGTGTTCTCCTTATCTCAGCTCACTTCGGGGGCAGTGGTTGCCACACCATTGACTTTCTAGCACATCTCGAGTTCACATCCCTCCCAGGTTCTTTAGGCTGGGAAAATGCACTCTTAAAACGTTCCCTGCGCTGGCTTTCCCTCTCTGGCTGCGCTTCGTCACTCTGCAGTTCCTAAAAGGAGATGGTCTGCTTCCTCTCCCTGGTGTAGAACATAATTCTCCCCTTTGAGCTCAAACGCCAGGGCAAAGGGAAAACGCAAGAGATACACCATCGCCTTTTCCTGGAGCCATTTCGTCAGGGCTCTACAATTGCAGCATTGATCCAGGGTGTAAGGAATGGTTCGCCCAAAATTTTTTATTTCAAAAATAGATAGGCAACATAAAAAAAAAACGATTGGCGTTTTTTTTTTTTGAAGTCCCTATGTAAAATTTTGAGCAATTCAAGCTCAAAAATTGGAAAAGCAAGCACATGGGCGCATCCATTTTGTGAAATGGCTGCCCACCTGTGCTTGCTTTTGCGGCACTAATGAAGGAAAAGCCAGAGTAATTCGTGTAGTACCTCTGGGGACCCCACAGTTTAGCAAACTTTTCACAATGTTCGGAGAGAGCGTGTGTTTCCTGCACGCATAGGATCTTGACGCCATGATGCTCAGCTTGAAGTTGTAGCAGCCTCATTTTCTTGTAGTTACCCAATCCCTGTGCATTCCAGCTCATGAGCGTAAGGCTATTATCCCCCATCAGTATGCAGATAAAGCATAAGTGTTAACCACCATAGGAGTGGTAAGCCATAAAGAAGAGTCTGATAAAACCAGGCATCTCGGCTAGACCATCTCAGTCCCAGCATCATTTGAAGTTCCTCCTCCTTCGCTGACGTCAAGCATTTTTTGGTGCAACTCCCAACCCTCCCCCCCCATCCAACCACATCCCTCCCCCAAACAGAGAGATGATAAACCTAACCCAAAACAACAATAATATAACCAGTGGCATCAACGCCTGGGGGCCTGCGCGCTGGCCTGGCGGTGATGCTTCGGGCAGGGAAATTAAAGGATTATTTTGGTGCCAGTAAAAGGAACAAATACAGCATACATAAGAACTTGTGGAATGAAGGTTAACACGTTCCTGAACCAGGTTGAACCAATCGTGTATTCATAAAGGCATTAACCTTCTATACATTTGGGTGGGGAAGCCCCACAGTTAGAGAGAAGTCAGGAAGATTCTTCGCGTTGTACTGAGAGGCCTTGAATGAGAAAGTCATCCAGGGAAATGATCATCGATGAATCTAGAAGCCTCCTCCGGTATTGTGAAGAAAAACACCTGATTGGAATGTACAATTCTCGGTTTGGCAGGATATAGCATGGATTATTTGACTCCCAGGTCACACAGCCTCTTTTTGACGGCCAGGAAAGTTTTGTGCTACTGCTGTACTGCAACGGAGAAGTCCGGGTACAGGTGGCTCCTGGCAGAACCCAAGAATAGTTCCCCTTTGATTCTAGCCGCCCTAAGAAGGGCATCTCGAGCGCGAAAGTTCAAGATCCTAGCTATGATGGGGCATGGAGGCGCGCCAGGTCTAGGTCTTGCTGTTAGGGATTGAAGGGCGCGCTCCACTGCGAACTGTGGAGAGAGCTTGGGGGAGTCGAGCAGAGTTAGCAGTGTACGCTCAATGAAGTCTTCCATAGGTTCCTTGATGTCATCCTCGGGCACCCCAATTATGCGGAGGTTGTTCCGTCTTGAGCGTGATTCAAGGTCCTCATTCTTTTTCTCCCCTTCCCGTACCCGATTAGATAGTGAAGAGACTTCCTCTCGTAAAGAACCCAGATCGTCCTCGGTGGCACCCACCCTAGTCTCAATCTCGGCCACCCGGCCGTCGGTTTATTCAATATGAGCTTTAATGGAGGATATAGTGCCATTCATGTCATCCAGTTTGGTGTGAAGCGTAGTGAACCCTTCACAAATGTATTCCAGCATCTTCAGAGAGTCCTCAGCGGCCGGAGAGGCTGACGTACCGGGTTCAGATTCTAGTGTCTCCCCAGCCGGTTTAGCGGGAGTCTTTGCAAACATGTTGATTTAACTCTGCTTTTTCGCACCCGCTCCCTTAGTCATGGTGTCAGGCAAGGAGATCCCCGAGGTTGTAGTTGGAAGAGGGGGGGAGGGGTGGGAAACACACCGGGCTAGCGACAGACCTCAGCCGGTAGCAGTAGGAGTGGGTGAAACTAGGCCTGGAACTCTTGCAGTCGTCAATGGGTCTATCCGGATGGATAGTGGCCTCCCACGTTACTTCAGGCCCCAGAGTCTAGTTCAGATAGCACAGCGTCTCATTGGGTGCATCCGTGACCACACCCCATCCACATACCTTACAGGTCAGTTAAGTTGTACCCTCGATGGCCATGCGCCGGCATGACGTCCAGCGGCCGCTCCCAGGAACCTAAAAAACAGCTAGGTGTCTAAGGGGGCTAACAGCATACAGCCCCAACCTGGGAGAATCCAGAGGGCCCACCCAGCAAGACCCATGCGCCCTCAGCCGGTCAGATGTAAACTGAATAATTATCACTGGAGGTCAATGCGTAGAACCTGCCAATCTCAGCTAGTGGGGTGGTTGCTCCCAGGTGGTTGCCAGTTCCGGGTGGTGAGGGTAAAGGTAAGCATTGTCTGTGGCTGCTCGAACCAACGCACAGCAGCACTCCCCACTGGCTGCCACAGGCGTTATATCTTGGAGCGGAGTTGCGGTAGAGGAGCACCCAGGGCAAATGGTAGCATTCGAGAGTGCCACCGTACGGGCACAGTTCATTAGCCGGAGCACTGTTCATGGCCCACCGAGCCCCCACTGGGTCCTACCTTGTGCACTGCTGTAGAAAATCACAGGGGGAGCGACCAAGGGCCCAGCAGATCATCAGCCCCTCCAGCAGTCCGCCGTCGCTCAGTAGAGACCACGCACTAGGGTCCGACTCGGCACGCAGTCGGAAAACGCCGTCCAAGGTCCCACGTCGCTCCATACCAGGGCCCCCGGTCCAACGGAAGCAAAGAGGCTAGCGGGCAGGGTGTTCTCAAGACCCACGCCGCAGCCCCAGCCCCGCAAGCAACACCAGAGCCAGGCAGCAGCCAAGGCGGGAAGACAGGGCAGTGGCGCCCCTCCCCCCCACAGGCCCTCGGCGCCCCATCCCACAGCAGCCCAATGAGCCGCACAGCCTGGAGCTGCAGCGCGGGATGACCCAGGAGGTCATGGCAGCAATCCTCTCGCGGCAAACACTCTGCGGTGCCGGGGTCTACAGCAGCGAAAGTCGGCAAGGATGTGCGGTCAGGTACTGGTAACCACTCGCTGCAGTATAGAAGAAGGTTATGGTACCTCGGCGGCAAAATGTGTCCCAAGATATTTCATCCACACAAAGCTCAGCACTCAGGCAGCCATATTCATTGAGCGCAACAGCACCCCCTTCAGCAGTCTTTCTCTGCCTGGGAACTCCCATTATAAAAATGTGTTCATAAAAATCAATCTGACCCTTTTTGTTGCCACAGAGAGAAGCTTGAGGTCCACCAAATGAGTTTCTACATTAACCACCTTCCATTCAAGTTTGGCGTAAATCCATACCTAAAGGCCCTCCAATGGTCTTCCCCTTAAACCCCTGGTAGCAGAGGTTGTATAGTTGAAATATCCCTGGAGATTCACAGTGCTAAATGCCCATGTTTCCTGGAACATCAGCACCGGATGTTCTCTAGCAGAAAAGCAACCAACCGGATATTACTCTTAGTAGGTTTATAATAATGCTTTAAGACTAGTATGAACATTACAATACTCAATCTCTCACTTCCGTTAACCCGATTACCTTCAGTTTGTAAGGTGATCACCGGGTTTCTTGTTCGGGGAGGATTTGCTTCCTTTCTTCTCAGTTGGGAATCTTGTTTTTGTTTGTTCATGTTGGATGGCACTCCGGTATGTCGGGCACCAGCGTGTATCGAATGGTCTCGGCTTTGTCATCTGGACTCTCGCGTGGTCATGCCACCAGTCTCAGTGGCTTTCTCCTCCTTGGCTTTGGGACACCCAACATCCCGCCTTAGTTCGTTCGGCATCCTTGCTACCGGTGGTGGCACTCCTAATACCTTCCGGTTCCTCTCAGCTGTAGGACGTTGCACATCTCATCTCTGCTGCTGCTCTCTGTAGTCAGCATGTGTCTGCGTTTGAAGTTCAAGGCTGTTTTCATTTCCCCAGGTCCCTCCCCATTTGGGATGGACGTAGCCATGGGCTTCCCCTGCATAAGAATCTGTTCCCTTTTCTACTTCTTTGGTAGATTCTCTTCTACATACGTCCTCTTCTTCACCCCAATGCAATGGGAGCAATCAAGGAGGTTTTCCATTGTAGGTTTGCAATAACACATTTATTTTAACGTTTTTTGTATTGGCATTTATATATTAATAGTCATTCATTTACCATGTCATCCATTATAGCCATTATAATAAGCTTATTCCTGTGGAAGGTACATGCTTTTGAAAACAACTTAACATAACAACAAAACACAAACTTTCTTCACAGAGTGGGCCAAACAATTTACTGACTCCTCTCTATTCAGGACAAGAGTTCAGGGGTATTTTGCAGTGCACTAGTTCTCTTTATCAGGGCTTGGCATGCATAGTATTATCCTCATTGTTTGTTCAGCGGGCTTGACATCAGACCCTCTCATTCACGTAGTTAACGTGTTAGTACTCATCAACAGCTTGTACCTTAGCTTCACTGAGGTTCATCGTCTGAGGGGTGGTACATGTCCCAGACCAGTGTTTTCCAGGATTCATTGGTTGCGTTAGCACGCGCTTCCGATCTGCTAACTGCACCAACCCACACTCTGGTTTCTGCTTCCGCCTATAGCTCAACCGCCTTATGCCAGCATGTGTATATCGGGCCTTTAGCCGATTTCCACGCCATGGCTATGCACCTTTTAGCCAGTATACACGCCATGTTCATGAATATTATGACATGCTTGAACTTGCTATAACTATGGTATGCAACCAGCAGACATTCCTTTGGGTTCCAGGCATATCAAGTGACCCCCGCACTCCTGCAAGCATGCTCTATCCGCGCCCAAAACTCCTGTGTCTTCACGCATCCCCAAATCATATGCATTAAATCCGACCCCACGCCACACCAAGGGCATATTGGTTGCATGTTACTGTTGAATTTAGCTACCCTGTGTGGCGTCATGTAGGTGCGGTACAACACATTCAGCTGAATTAGTTTGAAGTGGGAGTTCCTGGACACCTCCCAAGGGTATCCCAATATGCGTTCTCATTCCTTCTCTCCTATGTCTTCCCCCAAGTCCGCCTCCCAGCGTTCCCGTAACATAGTACTCCTGGGGTTGGGCCTATCTGCCAAAATACTGTATAGGCTGGATACTGGTTTCCAACCTTTACCCAGATTGTACATTAGGGTCAATAGAGAGTTCGCTGCTGGTTCCTCCGGCCATTTCACCAATTTCCCTTTGGCTACCCCCTCATTCTCAAGTACCATAAAAACTGCCCCTTGGGTAAGCCCTCTTGCTCAAGTAAAGATTCGAATTCCCTGAACATACCCTCCGCATGCATGTCCCCCTCCCAAAGTAGAAATTCCCCAGCATTCCCAGTGTCTTGTCACCATCAAATCTTCCCCCTTCCTGCAAACGTCCACTGCTATTGGAATCTCCGGTGAATAGGGGCGTTCGAGCTTCAAGAGTGTCAGGGTTCTATTCCACACTTGCCGTCCCAATGTTACAAACATGGGTATGGTGCCCAAGCAACTTAGCAGCAACCATAGTATTTACTTAAGGTATGCCGGGGCCACCAATCGCTGCAGCAGCACTGATTCAGATGTAGCCTCAACCCGGCATACACCGAAGGAGCAATCGCCCCTGCACTCCGATCACAAGGCCCACGAGGACCAATGCTGTGAACCCACAGGACTCGCACAGACCACATCCGGGACCTCATCCGGGGCTAGACCCAACCATACCACTAGCCTTGATAAAGAACCATGAGGTCGAAACACGTGTCGGCTGACCACTACTAGGACTATGAGTCCACACTTAATGGAGAAAAAAACTTGCCTTGTTAAAACCGCTAAGAGCGTTGAGAAATTATTCTCCAGTAAATCAGAATGGCAAGGTAGCCAGGGCCCTCTTTTTCCTAATCACACAAGGAGATGTGGGCTTCACCTCACACAAAAACCTGTGACCTTGCAGCAATACCCATAACAGCACAAAATAACGAGAGCCTAGCGCAGGAGTGTCCTAACTCTAGGGCCCAGTCTCCTTTTTCTCTCATCCGAAAGCCATTTGGCGACACAGCTGACTTACGCTGCCAAGTAATAACTTTCTAGATCTGGCAGCTGCACCCCTCCCTCTCTATAAGGCAGGCAAAGTGTTGCGAGTGCGAACTTGTGGCAAGTCGCTCCCCAGAGGAATTCCCGCAACAGAACTTATAACAAGCGGAAATAGGGGGCCTTGATATAGTAGTTGACATTGTTGAAAAAGTACAAAAATCTCAGCAAAATTATAATTTTTGTTATGGCAATCCTGCCCATTAGTGATAATTTTGCCCAGAATGTCAGACTTCTTCAAACCTTTTACCACATCTGCGGTATTACAATCATGCATACCCTCCAGTGTGTGCCAGATATTCACCCCCAAGTATCGGAAGGATTCCAATCTCCATGGGAGCCCCACTTTTGGCAATCTCCATGGAAGCCCCACTTTTGGCATATCTCGTGCACCCAACACCCGCAGTCCAGCTAGCGGAACATACAGGACTTCTCTTTACTAAAGCAAATACCAGACACCCTTGCAAAGTTGTCCAGCACCTCCAGGACCAGTGGTGTGTTATGATGTGGGTAGGTAGAGCAGAACATCGTCCGCGTATGGTGAGATCAGATGTGCAACTACTCCCACCCACATGCCGGCCTCCAAAAACTCCTTGCGAAGGTAGATTGCTATCGTTTCCAGTGCCAGCACAAAGCATGGGCGACAGCAAGCACCCCTGCCTTGTACCCCTTTGTAGCTCCCAAGCCAGCGACTCCTGCCTGCCGGAAGTGACCCTTGCCACTGGTGAGGCGCATAATATCCTTACCCATGTAATAAACTGCTCACCGAACCCAAACTCCAGTAGTACTGCAAATAACCACTCCCAATAAAGCGAATTAAAAGCTTTAATTGCGTCTAGCGATATTACTGCATACTGTTCTTGGTAATAGGTAGTCTGCGCAATTATATGCTATAGGTTGCGCAAGTTTAAGGCAGTGCTGCAAACCGGTATGAAGCCATTTTGGTTCCCGTGCACTAGACCCATTCAGTGTCTCATGATCACTTTGCATAGACACCCAACTAATATTTTCGTCAAGATTTTGATATCGTAGTTTAGCATAGCCAGTGGCCGGTAAGAATCGCATTTATCAGCAGCTTTTCCGGGTTTGGAGTTCGAGATCACCAAAGTTTCGCTCACGCTCGCCGGGAGCTCACCTTTCGTGCAAGCCTCTGTGAACACCTTGTATAACACTGGGGCCACCATCAACACATACGTATTATAGAACTCCGGTGGGAGCCCGTCAATGCCCAGGGTCTTACAAGTAGCCAGCGATTTATCGCTTCACCTATTTCCTCGACTGTTATGTCCTGGTCTAACGCAGCTCGGTTCATTGTTCCGAGTCTGGGCAGCCCTATTTCTTCCAGGGTACCCAGTATGTCATCTTGGGGAACCAGATACTCATGCCTATATAGTTGGGAGTAAAATTTAGCAAACGTGTCGTTAATTCCTTGTTCTGTTCGGCATGTATTGCCCTCCTCATCTCCAAGTTCTGTGGTTAGGTGTCTCGGATGTTCCCTCTTTCATAGCCACAACAAAAGTCTGCTCGGTTTGTCCCCTTCTGCGTGTGCCCGAGTGCTTTTAACCTTGTAATCAAATTTTGACAGCCTCCCCCAGGCCTCTTGGCAGAGTTGCCTGGCATCAGCTAGTTTCACCTCACCAGCTTGTAGCCCCGCCCCCTACCTTTCAATATCCTGAATTTCCTCTTCTAGTTTCTCTGATTCCACCCTCTGTGTTTTCCAGATACCTCCCGCACTAACAAGAACTTCAACTCTCACTACCACTTTCAGCATCTCCCATGCTGTGCCCCATTCCTTCACACGTCATTGTGCTTTAAGTACTCATCCAGTCTTGTTTTCAGCCCATCTCTAAAAATGTGATCCGCAAAGGCATCAGTAGGCGTGAGCGACATCGGTATGGGGGGCCTTGGGCCAATTACCTTCCACTCTACAGTACCGGTGAGTGGTCCGAGATTGTTCTGCCTAGGTAGTGTGCATCTTTTCGCCAGTTGGTCTAGATTGCTTAATGCTATATTAAGTGCTGAGGATGCCGGTCCAATATTATTCACGGGCGGGAACAATCTGTCTAAGCCTGGATCCCTGACGCATTTAAAGTCACCTCCCCAAATGGGGAAGCTTCCTGATCTGGTGCTATCTTGGCACAAATCATATTAACATACGACAGGATTCCATGATTGGGGAAATAAGAGTTAATTAACCATACCGCCACATGATCTATATGCCCCATTAAGATCAGATACCTCCCGTCTTTATCCGCATCCACCCCCAGCATTTGAAACGGCGCAGTGGTGCTGATCCACGTGAATACCCTTCTAGCATACTTGGAGTATGCCAGTGCATATCCCTGTCCCCCCAGGGTTCTTTTACCTCTGCCATTTCCCCCTCCGTAAAATGCATCTCCTGGAGCAGCGCAATGGCCACCTTTTTTCTGCAGAGGAATGATTTCACGCGATTTCTACGCAGGTACATGCCCATCCCCCTCACATTCCACGTCAATACCTTTTTTTTTTTAAAACAGTTTTATTAGTTTATTCAAACAAACAATACAAACAAAACTTTGCAGTGCATGGATTAACATTTCAATTTATGCATCGCATAAATGTGTTCACTGCTTCCCTTATCCCACCTCCCATTTCGAGCCTATTCCTTCTCACTTTCTGCTCCTGCATCCTGTAATAGGGTATCCCTTTCTGTTGGTTCCGTTGGGTCTCTTATTGACCCAAATAACTCTGCTACTAACAATTTCCAGGCCATCAGGGTCTCTGTCTCCTCCTCCCCCCAGCGCTGCTGGCTTCTTGCCACACCATGGTTTCTGCCTCTGCCCATTTCTGCAAATCCTTCCACCATACCTCTAGTCGTGGTTTGTGGCATGCCTTCCACCCCATGGCAATCCTCCTCTTTGCAAGCGCATATGCCAGGTCCTTTAGTTTGCTCACATGCTTGAGCTTGCGTGGTCTAGGGAACCCCCCTCCCCACCCCAACAAGCAGGCCCACACTGTATCGACCACCATCTTAACCCCATTTTCTGCTAGTTTGTGTGCCACTTCGCCCCAGAAGCGCTCGATAACCAGGCATGACCAAAACATACGCACCATACCATTCTCTTCATCACATTTAGGACATGCTTGCCGTCCTGAATCTTTAAACCTAGACATCCTCTGGGGTGTCATATACGCCCTATGCGTGCTATACAGTTGCATCTGCTGTAGTCTTGCATTCCTCGACATCTTCTTATGGTACCCTTGGGCTCGTTCCCACATCCCATCTTCCATCAGGCCCCCCACTTCCACTTCCGCTTCCCAGTCTTGTCTCAATTGTATTACCTCCTTTCCTACTTTAAACATCATCATCTCGTATATTCTAGATATGTCATGTCACCCTCTGCTATGTCATATATTACATCTATGGTAGCGTCTGGTTCTTCCTCCAACACCACTTCAGGCCATGTTCTCTTAATTCTCGGCACCACTCTGTGGTACGTGATATACTGGCCAGCATGCAACCCGGTCTCCTCCCCCAACACCTCAAAATCTATTATAGTCCCCTCTTGCCAAATATCACCCATTATTGCTATCCCAACCGGTTCCCAGTGGTTTCTGATTATCAACCTTCGTTGCTCTTCTCCACCCGCCAGTGCAAATAGGGGTACTTGCGGGGAACACAGGGATGGGTTCTCCATCATCTGGCATGCCCTACGCCACATCTTCCATCCAAGTACCATCATCTTTGGGCGCCCTTCCATTTCCGCCTTGGGCAGCCACATAATCTCTCTTAAATAAAATGGGGCACAATCTTGTTTTATCCCCCCTTTCTCACAGAAATTCTGCAGCTTCCAGAGGGGCCACCCTGTTCCGTGTGCCATGCCACAGGAAATCCCTGAACATACTGTCCAGTCTAATGAAGAACTTATTTAGCATCCAGTGCGGTATATTCCCAAAGTAGTGCAGGAGCCTAGGTAGGACCACCATCTTCCGCATTGCCCCACGTCCCATCATTGCTAAAGGTAGTTTCACCCAGAACCTCATGCAATTTTCAATTTTCTTAATGGCCACCTCTGTGTTGCGCTTATGATCCTCTGCCACCGTGTGGCATATATCTACCCCCAAATAGAGAAAAGTGCTGACATCCCAAGGTATCTGTAACACCGGTAGTTGTTTCAATGGGATCCCTTTATATACACCCAATGGGAACATGCTAGATTTCTGAGAGTTCACAGCTATACCAGACAGCCCCACATATCTTTCCATCACTTCCAATAAGTATTGGAAGTTTTCCTCCGGGTGTCGCAAGTACAACAGCATGTCATCCGCATATTGGGAGATTAGATGTCGTTCCCCTCCCACAGCAATGCCTATCGTATCATATTGTTGTCTCAAATATATCGCATGGGGTTCCAAAGCCAGAATATAGAGCATAGAAGACCAAGGACATCCTTGTCTGGTATCCCTACGGAGTTGCCATCTTTCCGATATCACTGCTCCTGTTTTGACTCTGGCCAGCGGTTCGCTACATAACATTTTCACCCACTGTAGATACCCAGGCCCATCCCATAACCAGCCATGGCCGCCAACAGCCATGGCCATTTGACTGAGTCGAAGGCCTTTATTGCATTCAGTGACAATTGCCAACTCCCCTTCGTTTTCGTTTCCATATTCAATAACTCGATGGAGTCGTCTGTGATTATTAGATATGTTTCTATTCGGGAGATAGCCCGTCTGGTCGGGATGTATCAGTTTACCAATAACCAAACGGCCGACAATATTTTGCTGTCTTGATTTAACATTGACAGGGGTCTATATGAACCGCAGCTATGCCCCGGCTTATTAGGCTTGGGAAGCGGTATTATGATTGCTTCTCTAAGTGACACTGGCAGTCTACCCAGCTCGTATGCTTCGTTCAACATTTCTAACAGTGAGGGGAGCACTTCTCCTCTAAATATTTTATAGAATTCACTTGGGAGTCCATCCGCCCCCGGAGTCTTACTGGTGGGCAACTGTCTCACCACCTCTTCTAAAGTAATTGGTGCATCCAGCTCCTCTCTTTCTTCAGCACTGATCTGTGGCAATCCTATATCCTCCAGTGTTGCTACTATCGCCGCGCAATTGCTCTCCCCATCATCCCCATATAGTAGCCTGTAATAGTCTGCAAACTCCTGGTTAACTCCCTCTTGGGTATCAACTACACTACCATCTTCCCTCGTTATTGTTCTAATCACGGGTCTGAGGGTTTCACTTTTATATAGCCACACCAAGATCCTTCCCGGTTTGTCCCCTCCCGCATGCTGTCTCTCTATATATTTTTTGTAATTAAGGTTACACAGTCTTTCCCATTGTTGCACACATTTTTGCTGCAACCTGAATATCAGGTCGGTGTCTTCCTTAGTATTATTTCCTCCTCTCGATGCCCTTTCCAATTCTTCCTCCGTTTCCTGTAGGTCAGCCAGGATCCCTCCCTGCAATCCTTTGGATTTCGCTATAGCTACCCCTCTTATCACAACTTTGAAGGCTTCCCACAACGTACCCGGCGGGTTCACACTGCCAGTATTCGTTTCAAAGTAATTAACAATCTCATCCCTCATGTCTTCCCTAAAAAGGGGGTCTCTCAGTGCCTCTGCTCTGAGGCGCCATGTCGGAATCCTTACCCTTGGGGGTCGGTATTGCCACTCAAGGATCAAGGGCGAGTGGTCTGAGAGGACCCTCGCTTTATATTCTGCTTGTGTGATCTCCGTCAGTACATCTGGCGTGACAACATAATCCAACCTAGTATGTAACTGCTGCGGGGCAGAATAATGCGACTATTGCCTCTCATGGGGGTGTCGTGTACTCCACACATCTCCAAACCCAAAGTCATTCAACAGCGTCTGCAACACCTTAGCAGCTGGGGCGGGTCTATCAATTTTCCCATTTGATCTATCAACCTTAGGGTTTAGTATGCAATTGAAGTCTCCACACCAGATCACCGCACTCCCCACACACATGCCAAGGTTGTTGTATAGTGTTCTAAAATATGCCGCTGTATTTTGGTTCGGGGCATACATATTTACAATACTTATCTCCCCGTTTTCCACCATTCCCCTCATTATGACCATTCTCCCATCCGTCTCAACTATCATCCGTACCAGCTGAAACGGGACATGTGGCGCAACCCAGATAAGTACTCCTCTAGCATAAGCTGAATATGATGAGCCCGCTACAGTTCCCTTCCATATCTTCCCAATCATCACCATCCTGTCCCGCGCCAGGTGAGTCTCCTGCAACAAGGCTATGTCTATCTTTTGTCTACGCAGGTATAACAGAACGTTGTTCCTTTTTAAGTAGCTATTGAGCCCCCTGACGTTCCAAGTAATTATTTTAAGGTCCCTCATGCCCTATTAAACTCCCACCCCTCTACCCATCAGTGCAGTCCATATCCAAGTTTAATCCCTTTCTGTATAGGCTCGTTTCTCCAACCTAAAATCCCTTAACTAAAAACACGTCAAACACCCCAACTCCCCTCCCTCCAACCTCCCTTCCCTGCCCCAACAATACCCTCCCCAACTGTTGCCCAGCTCCATCCCTGGATCTCAGGCACCCCTGCATCTAGCCCTTTCTGGCAATAGCCTGTACTCGCAGCTCAGCAGGGTAAAGTCGCCCTAGTGGCTGCCTTATTACTATTTCTCAGGGGTAGGCTGCCATCATCCTGCTGCTCCTGTTTGGTCAGATTCACCACGCTCCATGCTACCCAGTTTACATGTATACTTCATGCTCTATAATCCAGTCCAACAAATGCAGCAAGTCCCAGGGTAGTACAATACAACTATCTATGCCATAGTCTCCTTCGGGACTCCTCCCCCTTTTATAATTTCATCATACATGAAAATGCCCATCACTTATCGTGCTTCTCACGGTCGTGTTCCCCTTCTCACTCTGGCCAGCCCTGCAAGTCCAACCATGCTGCCGCTTCCTCTGGAGAGTCGAAAAAAAAACACTTTGCTTTTATGTAGGACTTTGAGCTTCACAGGATACAGTAACATGTACTTAATTCCAGCTGTGCGCAGCCTCCTCTTGACCGCCACACAGCGGTAACGCTTCCTCTGCACTAGCATGGTGTAATCAGGATATGCTGCGACAGTTGCAGATGCTCTTTCTATCGTTCCTCCTTTGCGAAAATACTCCAGAATTTTCTCTCAGTCGTTATAGTTCAGGATCTTTGCAATTATTGCCCGCTGGGGAGCCCTAGGCCGCGGTCTCCTCATCAAGGCCCTGTGCGCTCGCTCAACAGTAAATCCCTGTGAAAGTTTGTCAGCCCCTATCTCTTGCAGGATCATATTTTCTACGTAGTCCGTGGGGTCCTGACCTTCTTCCCCTTCAGGCAGGCCGAACACGCGAATATTGTTACGTCTCGCCCTTCCGTCTGCTTCTTCCGCTCGGTTCTCAAGGTTAGTTACTTGCTGCTTCAATATATGAACCTCCTTTGTGTTGCTTGCGCTGGTTTCTGTATTGGTTTTCAACGCACTCTCCAGGCCACTCGTTCTTTCCGCGAGCGCTCTGACATCTTGTCGCAGTAGGGCAACTTCTATTCCGCGTCTATTTTGGCCTCCAATGTAGTCCGTAGGTCTGCCATTGTTATTCCCCATGACGACTTCAGCTCCGTTATAGCTGCTAGGATCTGATGGTTTTCCTTTGTCGGGGTATCTCCCTCCGGCGCAACTGCTGCGCCCTGCGTCGATGCAACAGGGGTCTGCTGGATCTTAGCAAAGACATCCATTGTGGGTTGTTTGGCCTTGGGCTTAGCCCCTCTCGCCGTCATCGTTCTATCTTGCCTGTATGTATAGGTCTAGTGTTGTAGCAACATGCCAGTTGAGTTAGCTCATTCAGTTGTGAACCCACGAGGACAGCTGGAGCTTGACAGAGTTATCGTCTGAGAACTACAGCGGGTAGTACTATGCGTCGAGCTGTGTTTCAAATGGGTTGCGTCCTCCCACGTTTCTGATATCGCCTGTCTTCAAACTCAACTTTGCTTACAATGTGTCTACCACAGTGGCAATCAATAGCCTGCACGTTCGTTCTCTAGGGCAATGGACTTACCCCGCTTCTTCTCCAGCATCATCCCATTGCTCCTCGAACTCTCAGTGCCTGGTGTCACACCAACCCCCTCAGCGAGGGTTTGCCTACGGTGTCAGTAGCCCACTCAACAGGCACCTTTATTCAGTGCATACAACCATCCAGCGGCTGCTCAGGATGAGCCAGGTTCAGTTCTTCCTAGGTGCCGTCTCATCCGTACTGTACAGCACAGTAGTCCTGCGTGACAGTTTTAGTACATGCACCCCATTTACTTCGAGTTATGCCCAAGGCTAGCACATTTGCCCAGGCCTATGTCCTCGAGTGAATCAGGAAGGCACTCCCTTCCTCCTTTCAGCTGGTTGCACATGCAAGGCAATGATTCCCTCTGCTATAATGACAGGAAAGCGGGCATACAGTGTTATTAGATTTCGTATTTAAATGTAGCAGAAGGGAATAGTTTCTTACCTGTAACTCCATTTCTCCAGCATTGGTATCTTTCATGGATTCACATGCTTAGAATATTCCCCGTCGTCAGGCTGGGAATCCCCGGTACATTATATAGACCCTTTCCCGTAGGAAAACTTTTTCGACGCTATGCGTCCTATCCACCTCGTTTTGTATCATGCGTGCCCGCACCGTCAGGACGTCATGATATAAATACAGGACCCGCCCCCGTGCTCCCTCAGATTTCGGCCCCCAAAGTAGTGGGGGAACCGGTTTGCATGTTCAGGGGAGGCAGGTGGGCGCATGTGAATCCATGAAAGATACCAATGCTGGAGAAATGGAGTTACAGGTAAGAAACTATTCCCTTCTCCAGCATTGGATCTTTCATGGATTCACATGCTTAGAATAGATTACATAGCAGTACCACCCCCAAAGAGGAGGCGTGCATGCAAACCCATATACTTTCTTCGCAAAGCCCGTTGCCTATGATCATGTATACATCAGTAATCGTTAACATAGGAAAACGAACCACATACAGTCATAAATTCCACAGGATGCAACCCCTCAGCCGGGGCTTACCTTATTGGAATAGGTGTCGAAGCACCGCCTGTCCCATCCGGGTATCTTCGGCATGTTGCTGCGACAGGCAGTAATGGCGGGTAAAGGTGTGTGTAGCCGCCCAGGTCGCCGCCATGCAGATGTCCCCCAGAGGGACTCCGGCCCACAGTGCCGTCGACGATGCCGCTGCTCTAGTTGAATGAGCTCTTGGCCGTCGTAGAAGAGGCTTCCCTGCCCTGGAATGGCAGTACGAAATGGTAGATGACACCCATCTTGACAGTCCTTGCTTCGAAATGGCTTTTCCTCTAGCACCCAAACCATAGGCCACGAACAGCTGTCTCGTTTCTCTGAACGGTTGCGTACGATGAAGATAAAACTTGAGAGCCCTTTTTACATCCAATGTGTGTAGCATGCGCTCCGCTCCCGAGCATGGCTCCGGAAAAAACGTAGGCAACACAATAGAGGAGTGTTTATGGAACACCGAAGGAGCTTTTGGTATGAACTGTGGATTAGTGGCTCGGACTACCTTGTTCTTGAAAAATCGTAAGTATGGTGGGTCTACCATTAGAGCCTGAACTTCTGAAATACGTCGGGCTGAAGTGATGGCCACCAGGAAGGCCAATTTCCAAAAAACTTTAGAGACGATGATGACATTGGCTCAAAAGGAGGCTTCATAAGAGACGTTAAGACCAGATTGAGGCTCCACTCCGGCGGAAATTTCTTCTCTGGAGGGAAACTCCGAAAGAGGCCTTTAAGGAAGTGCTTAATCAGGCGGTCGCTGAACAATGGTGCCGAATGCCGTTGACGAGTAAACCTGGAAATGGCTGCTAGGTGTACTTTTATTGACTATACCGACAGGCCCTTTTGAGCTAAGAACAGCAAGTATGGAAGGAGCTGTTCCGGCTTAATCGATTGCGGGGCCAAACCTGGTTGATCCTCACACCATTGACAGAAACTTCTCCATTTGTACGCGTATGAGGCGTTTGTGGAAGGTGCTCTTGCCGCTTGCAGGTTACGCCGACAGTCCTCCGGAATCGTTAGCCGACCAAATTCGGCGAAGTCAGGAGCCAGGCCGTCAACTTGAGGCTGTCCGGGTCGTGATGCCAAACGACACCCTCCTGTCGAGACAGAAGGTCGGGGGTCTTCTGGAATCTCATCGGTTCCGCCACCGCTAAGTGTAGCAGGTCTGAAAACCACACCTGTCTGGCCCAGTACGGGGCCACCAGAATTACCCGACATGGGTACCTGAGGATCCATTGCAACGTCCTCCGGACAAGGGGAAAAGGAGGGAATGCGTACAGGAATTTGTTCGTCCATGGGAAGGAGAACGCATCCCCCAGTGAGCCCTGCTGAGGCCATCTGCTTGCGTACTGATGGCATTTCCTGTTGTTCTTCGTCACAAACAAGTCTATGGAAGGGTGTCCCCATTTCTTGAATACTTGTTGTAGTTGTTGGTCGTTCAGCACCCATTCGTGAACTTCGTTCATTTCTCTGCTGAGGGCATCGGCTTCCACGTTTCTCACGCCTGGTAGGTGGAACGCTAAGATTTGCATGTTGTGTTGCAGGGCCCAATGCCAGATTTTCTGTGCCTCCGTCGATAGGGACCTGGAACGTGTCCCTCCTTGTTTCCTCAAGTAGAACATCGTAGTGGTGTTGTCCGTCATGACACGCACCACCGAGTCCCTCAGTTGAGGAAGAAAAGATTTCAGAGCCCATCGCACTGCTCTCAGTTCTAGCAGGTTGATATGCAGGGAGGACTCCTGCAACGACCACTGGCCTTGTACCTGTAACGTATCCAGATGAGCTCCCCATCCGCTCAGCGATGCATCCGTCACCACCGTCTTTTGGAACTCTGGTTCCAGTTGAGGCATTCCTTTCGTTAGATGAGTAGACACTCTCCACCAGCAGAGTGCTTGAACTAGTTGTTCGTCGACGACCAGTCTGTCGGACCAGCGACCTCGGCTCTGCGCCCAACGGTCCGCTAGAAATTCCTGGCAAGGTCTCATAAACAGACGGCAGTGGTTTATCAACGGAATGCAGGACGACATGGTCCCTAGCAGGGACATGTACTTGCGCACTGAAACCTTGGTACCGCCTCTCCATTCCGACGCCTTGCTTTGAAGTTTCTGAATTCTTTCGCTGGATGGTCTCACCAGGCTTGTGTGTGTATGAAACTCCGCTCCTAGAAAGACTAAGGTCCTCGAAGGCTCTACGGAGGACTTGGTGAAGTTTATTGCGAAGCCCAGTTCCTGTAAGAGGGACATTGTGGCCCTTAGACTGTCTCGTGTTTGTTCCTTGGACGAACCTCTGACCAGCCAGTCGTCTAGATATGGATAGACATGGTGACCATCCTTCCTTAAATGGGCCGCTATAGGGGCCAAGCACTTGGTGAACGTCCTGGGGGAGGACTTGAGCCCGAACGGGAGGACCTTGAACTGAAAATGCTTTCTCCCGACGACGAACCTTAAATATCTCCTGTGTCGTGGGCGTATTGGGATGTGAAAATAAGCATCTTGAAGGTCTAGTGATGATAGATAATCCATGGGTTGCACCGACCTGATAACCTCTTGGAGCTTTAGCATATTGAATTTTAGGCTCTTTAGCCACTTGTTGAGTACCCTCAGGTCGAGAATGGGCCTCCATTTGCCGTTTGGCTTCTTGACAACGAAGAACCTGGAATAAACTCCTTGTCCTTCCTGTGCCACAGGAACTCTCTCTACCGCCCCTTTTCGCAACATAAGCGCCGCCTCTTGTCGTAGGATTCGGAGGTGGGGCTGTGTCGAGAATAAAGGAGGAAGACGCGGAGGCTTGTCTTTGAATTGTAGCGCATGACCCATGCGAATCGTGTCTAGAACCCATCGATCTGTGGTGATGCATTTCCATCGGTCGAAGTGATGAGAGACTCGACCCCCCAGGACGTTCCGAAGGCCGTCATTGGTTGCTGGTTTGCTTGTTCTTCGTTGACGACGGACCCGAGCCTCGCCGCCTGGAGGCTTGATAGTCCCTGCTTCTACGTGCCGACTGGGACGCTCGTCTGAACCCTTGTGAAGAGTACGAGGGCCTGTTAAATCCACGGTCCCTCGAGGCTCCAAAGTGGGAGTTTCCAGAAGCACCCCTGGAGGGGCGAAAAGAGCGAAAGTTTCTACCCGTTTGAAGGGCGCCGAGGGACCTAGCAGTATCCGTGTCTTCTTTCATCCCTTTCAACGCTTCATCAACCTTTTCGCCAAACAGGTGTTCCCCTTCGCATGGCATGTCAAGGACTTTGTACTGGACTTCAGGACGGAAAGTAGTACATTTGAGCCACGCTTGTCGACGAAGCACTACTCCATGGTTGATTTGTTTGAAGCCAGACTCTGCTAGGTCAACTGCGATATTAATAGCGTGGTTCGAGGCCTCTTCGCCATCCCGCACCAGTAACATAGCTGCTTTCCGGTGTTCGTCTGGCAGGTGTTCTAGGATAGGCGCTAGGTTGTGCCACATTTCTCTATCATATTGTGACACGATCGCTAAGGAATTGGCTGCTCTTACTGTCGTCGCTCCGACCGAGAGCCCCTTTTTTCCAAAGGCGTCCTGCCTCCTAGCCTCGCTTTCCGGTGGCGTTGAACATGTTTGTTGTACCCTGGCCTTCCTAGCCGCTGCCGCCGACACCACCGAGTCAGACAGAGGCTGTGATGTTAGACATTTTGGAGTGGACTCCGGAGCTTTAAACTTTTTCTCGATCCGTCCCTTTATGGCTGGCTCCGAGAACGGATGGCGCATCGTCTTGAGACCTTCTTGCCACACGTGGTCCAGGATTGGGATGGCAAATACCAATTTTCTCCTTTGACCCATATGGTCAAAAAGGAAACAGTCTTTCTTCTGCTCCTCAGGAATCAAGCCGAACTCGGAACAAGCTTTTCCCATCATTGCATGGAAGGCTCCCACATCATCCGGGGGAGATGGCTGTGTCTGGCTCCTAGTAGACTCTAACTCTACATCCGAATTCCATGTTGGGTCCCTCGACGGTGACAGGGAGATGTCTGACCCCGAGTCACCCAGTATAGAGTTGGACTCCGACAACTCACCCTCCTCCTGAGCTCGAGGACGATCTTTTACCGCCTGGGGAGCCGATGGGTGTTTAGTCGTCGAGCGAGCCGTACAAGTTTGCTCGTCGACGGAAGGTACAGAAAAAAGTGACGATGACGTCCCTGGTTGAGGGAACTGCGTATCCAGCCGCTGCAGGAGCTTCTGAAGAGTATTAAGCACATCCAGAGACAAAACCGTCTGGGGGGTCAGTAACGTGGATGATATAGGTACCATACCCCCGCTCGCACTCGTCGTCTTCGTCGCCGACGTGGAAGGCCGTAAGCCTAAATCCGATGGCTGCAGAACCGTGTCACCTTCTCCTTCCGCCGAGCAGGCCGTGTCTGGCTGCAGTAAGACCTCAGGGGGGATCGGGTCATAGACCTCTGGCAGCCAAGCCATAGACTGAGTCTCCGTCGACGAAGGAATCCCAACCGCTGCTGCCTGAACGGTAATAGGCATCGTCAATGAAACCGAGGTCGACGAGCAAGTCGTCTTCGTCGAGCCCTTAGACTTCGTCGTCGATTTCGATGCCGACTTCCCGGCTGAAGCATCTCGACTCATGGAAGACCTGGGACGGTCCCCTGAGGAGGATTTTGACAGCGCTAGCCTCTCCGTCTTAGATGATGAGGAGGAGGAGGGCTTTTTATGTGATGAGGAAGATCCAGCATGTTTCCCCTTATGCTTGTCCTCAGTGCGAATTTCCGCTGGCCGTACCTTTTTCGATGGAGGCTCCGACTTGCTCCTGGAGGCCTTGGAGCCAACTTCGGAAGCCGGGTAGGCACCCGCTCCGTCATTAAGCCAGTCGACCAGCCTTCTTTTACGGTCCTTAAGGGTTTTTTGGGAGAAACCCTGGCATATATCACATGTATCCGCCGTGTGGTGCGGGTGGAGACAGTAGATACAGTCCATGTGGCCGTCTCCTTCATAAACTTTTTTGAGGCCACATGTTGCACACGGGCGAAATAACGCTTTTCCAGACATAATTCTCCAGAATTTGAACTTCGCCGAAGCGAAACAGAAAAAACAACCTAGTTTTCACTAGTAGTAAACACGAGGATCCCACTACTTTGAAAGACGGTTGAAATCTGAGGGAGCGCGGGGGCGGGTCCTGTATTTATATCATGACGTCCTGACGGTGCGGGCACGCATGATACAAAACGAGGTGGATAGGACGCATAAGCGTCGAAAATGTTTTCCTACGGGAAAGGGTCTATATAATGTACCGGGGATTCCCAGCCTGATGACGGGGAATATTCTAAGCATGTGAATCCATGAAAGATCCAATGCTGGAGAAATATGCTGCGCACCTCGCGCCGGTGCTTTCACTGCCCTTTGTTCGTGAGGGCGACGTTTCCGCTTCACTGGCTCAGTCTCAGCGATAGCAACAATGTCTCCACTTCACCCGCTCCAACCCGGCGGTTTCGTGTATAATAGCAGAAGTGTGTAGCAAGATCTGCGCCGGCTTCTTCACACAGCGCGGGTCTTTTACTGTCCTTTAACAATAACAATGTGTCTGCTCCGCCGGCTTCAGCTCGATAACTATTTGCACAGCAGCAAAGGCGCACCATGTGGTCCACACTGGTTTCGCTTGAACCGCGCAGAGCTTTGATGTATTAGCTACGTCGGCACAGACGCTGCTACAATTGTTGCCGCTCGGGACACCCTTTCCTGCATCTGATGCGCCGCCACCACTGCCCCCAGGAGCCCACGCACTGCAAACGCTGTGTCCACGGCGCCGAGCGCTCCCATTCCCCGTTTTCCAGCAGGCTTGGCGGTAAGGACGTAGTTTCAAGCAACAGCAGGCCCTGCACAATCCGGTCCTCCTCTCCAGCCTTCGCCTCCCGGGTCTATATGGTGGCTTCTACAGTATCGGGCTCAGTTCCTTTGTTGTCCGCCATTTTGTGCCTCAGCATTTCGGTGCATCCGCATCCCAAGAAAGCTTCTTTCTCTTCCTTTTCAACCTCCAATTTGCTTGCAATTTTCAATTAGTACGGGTCACACGTTCCGACATCGATGCTTCAGTTTATGTGGACCGTGAGTCGTTTTCCCGCGTGTTTTCGCCGGATCAGTTTCGGATCTTCAGGAGCAGCTCTACGAGACACGTCCTACTTCATGGCTAGTTTAGCCACGCCCCCTTCCACGTCAATACCTTAATGTTAGATGCCATATACATACATAGCTCTTGCTTCCAGTGTCCACCACCCAGCTATACGCCCTAGTGACATCAGTATTATTGCTCCTTCTCAGTTTACTTGCCCTCCCCCTTCCACCTACCCCATCAAATAGATTATCCCCTTCATTAATCCCTCTATGTGAAAAACATAACCATCCAAACAAAACAGAATATTTGCGCCCAGCAGCTGCTCCCTTGGCACATCGCTCGGGTGCCCCTGCACATTTGGAGCCTGCCCAGGCCGTTGTGTGCGAGAGAATGGGTGTTAGCAACAGGCCAACACCAACCTATGCGTGGGGTGGACCTACAAGCCCAGTGCAGGTGGTCCAACATTGCCCCCGCCTAAGCAAGGAACAGGTGATGTGGTGTAATCAAATCCCTTCTCAATCTCAAAACGTGGTAGCAGTGTAGGCAAACTCCAAGGTTCCCCTCACCCTTGCCGACTTGATCCCCCCGCCCGCACTCAGCAATCTTCCCTCTACGTGACAGGCTCCTCGCCACCGTGCAGGTTATTACGCTCCAGCCACATATTGGCCGCAGCCGGAGTTTCAAGGAAGATAGCTCTGCCCTTGTAGATCACCTTGAGCCTTGACAGATACATAAGCATGGATTTGATGTTTAACTGTCGAAGTTTAGCTTTAATTGGCACAAAGGAGTTCCTGGCTCTCTGGACTGCCGGTGTGTTGTCCGGGTAGATGGCTATCTTGGAGTGGTCCTGTTTTATTACTCCTCCTTCCCTTGAGTATTTCAGTATTACTTCCCTGTCCTGAAAGTTTAAAATGTTTGCAATCATTGGGCGATGGTGTGATCCGGGCGGTGGTCGTTTCTGCAGGGATCAATCAGCTTTTTCCACCACAAATCCCCTTCAGCGTCTTCGGACCGGAGTTCCATCACAGTGTTCCTCCTTTCCAGCTCCTTCAGTGTGATTTCCAGGTCTGTCGTGGTCTCACAGGATTCTTTCGGACTGGTCTCAGTGGTCGCAACTTTCTCTGCCGTCTATTCTCGTCCCCAAAGACAACCTTAGCGCAGGTATCGCCGCTAGCACCAGATCTTCTTTGTTGCCAGGCTCTGGTGCCTCCAGTTCTTTCTGTGCAGCAGCTTTGCTTTACGAGACTTAATGGCGTTGCTGAAGGAGTCCATGATGGTAGCTTTGTTTTGTCCTTTTGTTGGGGACATACCTGTGCTCACTGGAGTAGGATCAATCAGTCGGCCGTGGCTCAGCACTTGTATTTTGCGTTTAGCACTATTTCCTAGCTGCTTCGTCAACAGCACCAGTACACCTCACTGCCTCTTGGTAGATTTCTTGTCACTCCCTTTTCAGACTGCCGGGCCACGCCATCGCTATTCCATTAGAGCCCCCTGTGCAGCACTCCCTCTCAATCTCAGCCGACAATGTCTCTCCGTGCTAACCAATGACAGGGACTGGCGCCCTCTTTTTATCTGGTTATGTGGTGCAGACCAAGCCAGAGATCTCGCTGCACTGGTACTCCGAATGTCCAGCCTTGCGGATTTATACTGCCCAGTGGCCACGCACGCCAATGTTGTTGTGGTGGCTGCCCTTAAGATTGTGGCTTCACTACTGGGTTATGCCTCTGTTGGCCAAGTCTGTGTGCTTTTTAGATCACACTCCTCCCACTCTGGTCCACAACTGACTGCTCCCCTGGGCAGATCTCGACTGCTTGCCACAGTGTCAACAGCGCTTAACCCCTGGATTTAGCCTCTCAAACTTATTGTTTAACAGTCCCCATAGAGGCTCCAGCGGCCCTTGCTCATTTCTGGACCAGTCTCCTAGTGGATTCGTCCCTGCTCCAGAATCCACCTCTAGTCGGCCCCCCCAGCGGCCTCAGTGGCCCCACCAAGTCGCACTCTAGAGTTCTGCAGTGGCTACTCCAGTTGGGGTGGCAATTATTGACAACCTGTTAGTCACAGCGTACGCCCATTACCACTGCAACGGATTGTAAGCCTCTCGTGCTGGACGGCGCTATGTTATCTGATGAGCCTGTGTAGCCAGCCACTGATGCAGCCCTCACCCCTTGGCTTCACCAGACATGTAGTCCAGCTCTCCGGGGTCCATTCCAACCCACTCAGGTGGCCGTGTGCCCCTATTTGACACTCACAATCTGTTTCCGTGGCTGGGCAATGTGGCAGCTCTATTCTCGTTCATTACAGGCTCAGGCCCACTCTGTCTCATCCATCGGCTGCTGAGACCTCAGTTGCACTGTGGGAGTAAATGTGTATGCTGGTAGCCCAGTGGCCGTGTTGTGCCAGAATCCAGGGGGACCGCTTCCGTGGGCGTCCATGCACAGTTGTGGTCTTGTGTTTGCTTTATCCGAGAGGCTCTCCGCGTTCCGCTCACCTCCTCTCAGTGTTCCTCGGCGTGATGTTGGTTTCCACTTGTTAATTGGTACCCATTGCAGTCACTCAAGCCGTTTGAGCTGTGACCCGGTTCCAGTTGACTCTTCTAATCAGTGGGTACTTTTATCAGCCTACTGTGACAAGCAGCAGTGCCCTACAGTAGACACAGCCTTAAGTGTTCTCGTGTGCGCGAGGCTGCCGCCTCCTCACTCATCTTCTCCGGTTAGCAAGTCATGCTACGCAGCCTGGGGGCCTTCCACACCCGTCCGCCGACAGCTACAGCGGTCACCTCCCTCTTACAGTTACGCGCTCTCTGCTGGGCCGTTACCACTCCAGTGCTCTGCATGGACTTGGCCGCTTGTGGTTGCGCTTTCAGCCTCTGCTCCTCCTCCCCGCTATCTTTGCAGCGTTCACCATCTTTGCCGGGGGTGTCTTACTTCAGTGATTCCACCACTCTCAGGGAAGCTCCATTTTTGGGCAAAAACACTTCTGATAGGCAACCATTTCACATGCCCATGGGTCGCCCCATCACTTCTTAGGCTTTACCACATCTTTATTGCACAGGATTGTAGTAGGATACAGGCGGGAGCTCCGTAGATTCACCTCCTCACTCCATGCGCTCAGACCACACCCCCAGTTTGCAATAACACATATTGGCCTCTTCACAGATTTTACTATCAGGAAGTCTTCTAGGTGGTACTTTGCAGGTTCTCTAGGGAGTTCTTCTTGGGAAAGGGAGTCCTTGTCCCCTAAGGGAGAGTCTCTCCCTGTGAGGTCCCACTTGTCTCTACCCCTAAGGTTGCTATTGTGGAGCGGGCTCACCTCCCTAGGCTCACAAGGGGTTTGGGGAGAGGATGCTCACCCTTGGGGAGAAGGGACGAATTCCTGTGATTAGTCACAGGAGACGCTGCTGTGCTCAGAGGGCTCCTGGGAGCACACACCCTTCTCACCATCGCACCCGCGGCTATATATGATCATCTCGGTGCAAAATCACGCTGTTTCGCTGTGGCTGTGGTCTCTGCAACTGCCTTTGGATTCTTGCCCGAGCTCCTCTCCCCTTTAATAAGCACCCTTGGATTACTCTTCCACAAAGATCTATTGGCCCAAAGAAGAGAGTCCTTCTACCTTGGAAGCATTGTGAAGGACCGTGGGAGCAGGTATTTGCATTGTCTGAAGTTTGCAGACAAAAGCAGTTGCTGAAGTAGTTTAAAAGCTTACCTAACACTCCCTCCAGTTTCCCCCCCTTATTACTACTTATATGCATTGACAACATGCACTGATTTTATTAAGTCTTTGGAACCTGGTGGGTTTTTAACTAGATATTTTTTATTAAGTGTTGCATATTTTAATGTTTGGGTGTTCATTTTTTACCGAAGTGGTATAACTTGAGGATTTTGCACTTAGTAACTAGCTATGACAGTCCCTCAAGCCAGTCGAGAGTGTCCCACTGCTACCACATTAAATCTACAATCGGTGAAACACTGGTTACACAGTGCCATCATTAACTTCAAATTGTTTATAATTACTTTGTTGATGAACGAGGGGCTGACAATTGAAGTTAGTTAAGCCAGCCTTTGTAGGGTTGTATATATGCTAGGCTATTGGTGTGCTTGTGCTGGTTATAGTGTCTCTTGGTCTTGGTCATCTCCTTTGCCTAGGTCCCTTATACAGGTGGTAGCTGGCTCTTTGGGATCATGTCAAAGCAGAAAGCGACATCACAAATCTCCCCTCCTCACAGATCAAAAAGAACTGTGCAGCTAACGACCCCCATTAAGGAAGTTAACAGCTTGATTAATGAAATAGAAGTACTACTTGATGACTTTGATCAGCATGCTGGGGTCAACAAGGGGAACATTCTTAGCAAGGAGAGATCACTGTCAAGTAATCAACGGGGCGATAAAAGGAAAACCAAGTATATCAGCTAAACCTAATTGTAAGCTAACCTTCCTTACATTAAAGTCTAATAAGTCAACCTCAACTTCTAGGACATGTTTTGATTGTAACCTTTCTGCAAGCACCCGATTAGAGAACCAGTTAGGGGGATTTAAATATACACACACTGTTGAGTGCCAAGATATTACAGTTGCAAAGGAGTCGACAGGGGACAGGGTTAGTGGGGGTGTTCTGGGCCTAATTTCCCAGTGTCTGGCTGTGGATAATGAGAGTAACGAAGCGGCAGGAGGCTGATACAGTTAACATCACACATAGTTAATGAATCTCTCCCAACCTCAAATCTATTTTCTGCTTTGTCTGATTGAGTAGCACATCATGAGAAGGGAGGGTGCAACGCACCATTTAAGGATTTAACCAACCCAAGGTGTAAATGTAAAAGCAAAACTAACAACCATTCAGGTAATGGAGAGGACAAGAGTAAACCACCTGCAATTAATACCCCCTCGAATGGAGACCACCAGTGTGAGAATTGTAATGCACTGGGCTATGAAGTTGACGCTCTGCCAACACTTGTCCTCGATTTAAGATCGGAAATTGACAGCATCAAACAGAATATTGCAGCACTATCGAACACTAGACACCAACACAAATAAATCATCTATTATAGAATGCCTGTTCCGCAAACACTTTGGTGCAGATGAACTGAATCAATAAAGTAATAGAGAAACATATCAAAGAACACCCCCTCCTCATCCCATGAATTTGAACCAACCCAAGATACACACAAAGGTCTCTCCTGAACAACCGTGAAGACCTGCTCTCAAACCTGAACTCCAACGCTCCCTCTGTTCTGATCCTCTATCTTTCTTCTGCCTTTGACACAGTCAACCACTCCATCATCCTAAATCATCTCCATGATACCCTAGACATCACGTAACGGGCACTGGCCTGGCTGGCCTCGTTCCTTTCTAACAGACCCTCCCAAGTGCACATCGGTCATTTCCTCTCCTCCACCTCACGCTCCAACTGTGGCGTCCTTCAGGGCTCTATCCTATCACCATGGCTCTTCAACATCTACCTAGGCCCTCTGGCCCACTTGATCTCCATCTCCACCTTCTCCCCTCATTTCCAGTGTTATGCAGATGAGACAGCTCTCCTTTAAGCTGCCATCCTCTACCTCCTCTACTTCCTCTCTCATTCCCGACTGCTATTCAGGCATGGTGCTCGTCCAATGATTTCTGCCTTAATTCCAGTAAAACGGATGCTTCTCATTGGCACACCCGTTCCTCATTTCCCGCCCATTCTCTGGCCACCCTCTTTGGGCCCCCTTCACTCACCCAACTATGAGGCTTTCTCTCCACACATCACGGACCTTGCCAAGAAGTAAAATACATTTTCAGCTCCACAGCATCAGAGGCGTTCTCCCTTTTCTCACCTTCTCCCAGACGCTCAACATCTCTGGAGCCCTGGTTCTCTCTAGCTGGACTTCTGCAAAAACCTCTTCCTCAAACTGCCTCTTTCCTCCCTTCGCCTCCTTCAACTAATCCAGAATAGGGCTGCAAGACTTATCCTTGGCCTCAAGCCCAGGGACTGCATATCTCCCGTCCTAAAATATTTCCACTGGCTCCCAGTGACTGCAGGGATCACATTCAAGATGATTTGCATCATCCACAAGGCTATCTGGGGCCTGGGACATCTCTACATCCAACTTTCTCTCTCTGAATACCTCCCTGTTAGAGTTCTTTGGTCCTCTAGCTCCAACGTGCTGCAGGCCAGGCCTTTCTCCAAGCAGAGAGTGGGAGGTAGATCCCTTTCCTCGGCAGGTTCCTCTCTCTGGCACTGCATCCCTCGCCCCACTCCGACTTGAGCCAGATCTTTACGTTCTCAAAACTTCTCAATACTTTCCTTTTCTCCTCTTCCTTCCCTCTCCCCCTTCCGTGCCAAAGTCCCTCTGCTGCTGCGACTGGGGGCTTGATCCCTTCTGCATCACACAGGGCCAGACCACCCCGTACCAGTCCCCCCACAGCATCCCTTTCAACACTTGCCCTTGGGCTCCCATCCTGGACTAGCCCTAACCTGGTCCACCCTTTCCATCACACTTATCCTCACTTTCCCCTGGCATTGGCCCTCCCAGCACTTGCTCACCCCCTCCCCCCCTTAGGGCTCCCTACTCCTGCACTTCACCACCCCCCTCCCCTGCACTCATCACCTTCGTCTTGCACTGTAGGATTGTTACAAGGCCAAAATAACCACAATTGTCGTTTTCTGATGTCCACCCCCTAGCCCCCATTTTACATCTTGTGGCATCTGGAAACACTTGTGTATAGGCACCATACAACTGTCCAATAAATAAAATAAAAATTAAATAAGCCAAGAGAATACCATTAATTCAATAACAACCACTAAGCTGAAAGCCACAGAGAAAGGCAAAACATTGGGAGGGGCGGGGGTGGGATGCTAACAAGCGAAGAAAAAAGGGCAATATACATGATCACTGTGCCAAAATTGTACAAGGGAAAACTGGAGGAGAAAGATAGCCTTGTGTACCAATATATACATTGGCTTTGTCATAAAAAGCACAGCCTATCTGTTGTAAGAGGCTATTATCGATGTTGGTCGCGTCAATGATCAACGCAAAGCCAATACCGATTATATTAGTATTGTATTTAGAGACGTGCGTTTTAAAGATGGTCTGTTATCTATAGACTTTAGGAGACTACCTCTGCTACGATTACAGATAGGGCTTAGATGTAGGCACCCTGATTTTAAATCATTAATGGGACCCCCAAGCTCCAAGTGGATCAACTGTTAATGCAATGCTGTTAGGACCCAGCCCTTGTACACCTATGGTTTGACATCCATCTCCCCTCTTGCACATTACACCAGGCTCAGGGAACTCTACTGCCCCATTTGATACCCACACTGAAGATCTTAGGTTGGTATCCTTGAACATTGCCGGGTTAGCTAAATACCTACATGATGATTGTCAGTATCGCGCCTTACCTTAGTGTTGAAATAGGTTTGGCATAGACGAGGGTGGTGTCCTGCCCCCGGCTAGCCTCCGTGACCTAGGATTGGAACTAGCCATTAGCTCAACCCAGGGGGTGCGAGCCCAAGATGCAGGAAAAAAAATCAGGGGTGGAGGAGAGCCTGAAAACAGTTTGAAGAGCAGAGATCAGTGAAGAGGACTAGGAGCGGCCAGGAGGAGGAGGTAATCAGAGCAATCACGGAGGACCAAGGAAGTAAGCAGGGTACTGAGGAGGAAGGAAGGGAGCGGGAGCAGGAGCAGGCGAAGGCGAAGTACAAGGAAGAAGCAGGAATATAAAGGGAATTAGTTATAGGGCAGCGGCCTTGCAATGAGAAGGGTTGCGACGCAGCGGCTCACTGGGAGAGCCAGTTTATGTAGCGAGGAACAACCGTTCCGAACTTCGGTTCCGCATGATGTCATTTTGTACACATTACATGCGTATGTGGCCAGACATAAGTTGTCCCTCCATCTTGTGTTAGGCATTTGAAGCGCCAGCAATGCATAGCGACCATGTCATCAGGGAAGTGGCTGCGTCAGTGATTCCGGACTTCATGCCCCCTCCCAAGCAGAGACCCGCCGGGTTTCCATGGGTAGGAGCTATATTTCAGTAGTAATAATGGGGCATGTACATGGCTGGCTGGTTCCCAGGATCATTCACTTGCTGGATAGCCTTTCCAACTGATAATGTATTGAAGTAGTTCTTGATGGAAGCGAGAGTCACAAATGTAATCAACTTCATATTCAAGCGAGGAGACGTGGAGCGTTGGTGGAAGCGGAGATTTAGCCTGCTGGAGCAGCGATGTATGGTTTGAGTAAAGATCTGTGAAAGACAGGATGTATCCTCTTGCATCTCACAGGTAACTTTCACCTGAAAGCTACTGGATTGATCACCTTCAGAATCCTAAATATTCCACAGTATCCATTGATTTCAGTCATGCAGGTAAATTCCAGGTGGAAAACCACACTTGATGACGGATTTTGAATCCTGGACCTTCGGAGGGTTTACAATCAGCATATCACATGGTTTTCTCCTGAGCTTTCTTTAGGTTCTCGAAAGTCGTCTTTGGTGTTTGACGTAAATCTTGTGTTGTCGTTTCCACAGAGGGTACCGTGGAACCGAGGTGTAGGTAAACATCAGGGATAAAGCCTGTATGAGCAAAATAAAGGACTCCTGCGTAAGGAGCAGTGGAACAAATTATTGTAGGATAATTCAGCCGTTAGTAACAAGGTAGCCCAATTGTTGCAGGTAGCGGAGGTGAAACAGCAAAGGTTTTGCTCCAAGGTATGATTAGTTCTTTCGGTACATCCGTTGGTCTTGTGATACCCGGAAGCTAGCGACCTACAGATTCATAAGGCTTTGCATAACACTGTCCTGAATTTAGAGGTGTACTGTGGGCTTCTGTCAGATATGATAGTGTGAGGTAGCCCATATAGATGGCATATCTCCTTTAGAAAAACATAACTCATTTATGCTGTTAGTAGTTTCTTCATGGGAACATGGGATTATGCTTCTCCAGCCAAGGTATTCCCAAAATCACTAGACGATAGGATGCCTGAATGAGATCAAAGGATATTGTTTCAGCAGGAGGACTTATCCTCATGGGCAAGGGTCTCGAAGAACAAGTTACTTTCTTACCTGGTAACGTTCTTTTGATGGGATGGTCTGATGACGTATTCCACATCTATGACAGGTAATGTCCACAGCTATGCTGCTTCGGAAAATCTTCTGCGTCTGCGTCCTGCATCGATGACGTCGATGCGCCGTCCCAGAGGACCTCCTCCGACGGCCAACGTCACCCGATGTGATAAGTAGGACGCACGACGCCCGTAGCCTCAGTTGTAGTTTTTTCCCCCAGAACGTGTGCCACCAGTTTTCTGCCAGTCAGACACACAAGGCCTTGCGGAATGCAAGCTGCAATCGCAAAAGAAATTCTGCAGTGGGGAAGGTAGGGAGGGAGCAATATGTAATACGTCGTTGGACCATCCCATCGAAAGAACGTTACCAGGTAAGAAAGTAACTTGTTCTTCGAGGGGATTGGGTCCTCCGACGTATTCGATATCTATGACCGACTCCCAAAGCAGTACCAAGCAAGGAGGTGGGAAAAGAATTTAGAACACAAATTTAGCATGCCCAATCAAATTGCGGAATAAAGGACTGCCTTGCCAAAGGCCAGATCCTGCCCTCTGATGGAATCGAGGGAGTAGTGACGTACAAAAGTATGTACTGAAGCCCAGGTGACTGCATCACAGATGTGACGAATAGGAACACCCCTCTGCAGGGCAGTAGACGCAGCCACTCCCTTGGTAGAATGGGCCCGCAAGCCAGCCGGAGGGTCCTTACCCGCCAAGCAGTAACACTCGGAGATAGCTAAAATAATCCAATGAGACAAAGTCTGTTTCGTCACAGCTTGTCCCAAACGCTTTCCAGCGTAACCAATGAAAAGTTGATCGTCCACTCTGACCCAGGACATGCGCGAAATATAAAAGCTCAACGCTCTCCGAGGATCAAACCTACGGAGCCTCTCCTCTTCCTTACCAGGATGTGGAGGAGGATAGAACGCCGGAAGAACAACCTTCTGGCTCAAATGAAATTCCGAAACCACCTTCGGAAGAAAGGAAGGACGAACTCTAAGGACAACCCTGTCCTTATGAAACACAGTGAAGGGTGGCTTAACTGAAAGTGCCTGTAACTCACTCACTCTGCGAGCGGAAGTAACCGCAACCAGAAACGCAGTTTTCAGAGTTAACAGTCTCAAAGGGCAAGAATGCAAAGGCTCAAACGGAGCATCCATAAGAAACTTAAGAACAAGGTTCAAATCCCAACCGGGCACCAGAAAAGGTGACGGAGGAAACACATTAGTGATCCCTTTCCGAAACTGAGAAATTAAAGGAATCTTAAAATAGGAACATTCTTCAGACGAGCGCTTAAATATGGACAGCGCAGGCAGGTAACCTTTAATGGTCCCCACTTGCAAGCCCCTGTGGGCCAAGGAAAGCAAAAAAGACAGAACTATGGGAATGTCACACTCAAAGGATCCACATTCTTAACTCTGCACCAGTCGCAGAACTTTCTCCAACGGCAACGGTACAGAGACTTTGTTGCCAGTTGCCTGGCTGGGAGCAACACCTCCATCACGTCTTCAGGGAGGTCCCAATCCTTATACCTCAACCTTTCAGAAGCCAAGCGTGAAGGTTGAGGGGTCTGACCTCTGGATGGAGAACCTGACCCCCCTCCCGTGATAGCAGATCGTCTTGGTAGCGAAGACGACGTGGAGGGCAGATGGACAAGTCGAGAAGGTCCGGGTACCACGTCCTCCGGGCCCACACCGGAGCAATGAGGATCATCCGGGAACCGAACCTCCGTAACCTCTGCAGTACTTGCGGGATGACGGGGACTGGAGGAAACGCGTACAGCAGTGGGAATGACCACTCAACCACGAACGCGTCTCCTAAGGCTCCTTTTGGAGGAAATTCCCGCGAGCAGAACCTTTCGCACTTCCGGTTGGCACTGGAGGCGAAGAGATCCACTTGAGGGGTCCCCCAAAGGGCGATTATCTCCAGGAGAATCTCCTGAGCCAGCTCCCACTCATGAGAGATCGCGCTCTGCCTGCTGAGAGCGTCCGCCGTCTCGTAGTCTCCGGCCAGATGAACAGCCGAGATCGAAACTTCCCGCTGGATGGCCCAGAAATCGAGCTGCATCGCCTTCCTGCACAGAGGAAGTGACCCTGCCCCCCCCCCTTTTTGTTGAGGTAGTGCATGGCCACTGTGTTGTCCGTTAGAATCAGGACACTCTTTCCTCGCACAGTCGGCAGAAAAGCCTTCATGGCAAGCCTGACGGCCCTCAGCTCCAACAGATTGATATGGAGTCTGGACTCTGACAGAGACCAACAACCGCTGACTGTCAACTCGTTGGCATGAGCTCCCCATCCCGTGAGGGATGCATCCGTCACGATCGTCACCTCCGGCCAGGGCAGCCAAAATGGGTCCCCTTCATCAGATTGCCTTCGACGGCCCACCGCAGAAGGTCCTGGGCTACCGAGGGCGGCACCTGAACAGGGTCCGACAGCCTGCCGGAGGACTGAGACCACTGGAGCTTGAGTGCCCACTGCAAAGATCTCATCCGCAGACAAGCCTCTGGCACCAGAAGAATGCAGGATGCCATGAGGCCGAGCAGTCACAAGAACTCGGACGCTGGGAGATTCTGGGCAAGTTGAAACTTGTGCACCATCTGCTGAATGTGAAGAGCCCTCACCTGGGGAGGAAAACACTGCCCCAGGGATGTGTCGAGCACTGCTCCGATGTACTGGAGCTGCTGTGTTGGTGTTAAATGGGACTTCTTTAAATTGAGGGAGAAGCCCAGCTTGTGAAGGGAGTGGCAGGTGACGGACAGATGATCCAGGACTTGCTCGCGAGAGCTCCTCCTGATCAACCAATCGTCCAGGTAAGGGTAGACATGAATCCCCCCCTTTCCTGAGATGCGCTGCCACCACCACCATGAGCTTGGTGAAAACCCTCGGGGCGGAGGTTCATCCGAACAGCTGGACCCGAAACTGAAAGTGCGAGTCGCCAACCGCGAACCTCGGGTACTTCTTGTGCTTGGGATGAATCGGCACATGGAAGTAAGCGTCCTTGAGGTCGAGAGACACCAACCAATCCTGCATTTGAAGGGCCTGGAGGACTTGAGAGAGAGTAACCATCTTGGACTTGTCCTTCCTGAGGAGTTTGTTCAATCAATCCCTGGTCTTTCTTCGAAATCAAAAAATAAGGGGAATACCACCCCTTGTTCGTCTCCGCTACAGGCACCAGTTCTATGGCGCCTTTCTCCAGCAGGGCTTGAATTTCCTGCGCAAGGAGCAGATCCGGACTCTACAAAGAGGTTCCCAGGTGGATTGTCGCGAGGCCTCTGCTGAAAGAGAAGACAGTAGCCGTGGGTTATGATCTCCAGAACCCACACATCTGAAATAATGGCACGCCACTCTACAAGATGCTGAGCCAGCCTTCCCCCAAACGGCGAACCATGGGACCTGGCCTCATGACTGAGTGGTAGCGACTGCGGCGTTACCTGAGGGCAAAGAGGCAACTGCCCGAGCGGCCTTGGCACCTCGAGTACCCTGTTTTCCACCTCTGGCACTCTTACGGTGGCTTCTTTGACTGCTAGCTCTTCTCGCTTTACTGAAGGAGGAGTAATAGCGAAAGGAACCTCCCCTCCATTGTTGTCCCCTAGGACGAAAAGGCGGAGGTTGTCGAACTGAAGCGCCTAACGACTTTGCTGCAGCTTTGGAGGTCTGCAACCTTGCTGCCAAAAAGATGTTCACCGTCAAAGGGCATGTTGAGGAGCCGGGACTGCACATCAGGAGCGAACCCAGACTTCCGCAACCACGCAAACCTGCGTATTACGGTGCTCGCCGCCATGGACCGACTGCCATGTCCAAACCTGATTGAACGGCCTCACACATGGCATCCTTGCCATCCTGAACTATAGCAAGGAAACCATCCCGTTCGTCCCCTTCGGGAATATGTTCAGCCGCTAATGCAATACAGTTCCACAGAGTGTGTGTGAAACGAGACAAGGCACATATGGAGTTGGCCGCCTGAAGCGCCATACCCCCTGAAGAAAACACTTTCTTCGCCCAGCCGTCAAAACGTTTGTCGTCTCTATCTAGAAGGATGGTAGAATACGACACCTGCTTTGCCGGGGCCGTAGCCACCTGCACCACCAAACTCTCCGGAGTGGGGTGCCTCGACAAGTAGCAGGGGTTGCTACTGGCTGGACGGTATTTTCGCGACAAAGACTTGCCCACTGCCGGGAGACATCTTCGGAGCAGTCCAAGCCGCTGCCACCCTTCTCTGCAGAGCCATATGAAACGGCAGTACTGGGTCAGTGGGGGGACCAAGATCAAGGATGTCCGTGAGATCATCCTGAACGAAATCCCCTGGGGGAGCCGACCATCCCAAGTACTCGGTGACCCGAGACATAAGGCGCCGGTATGAAGACTCGGCATGAGTGCCAGGCTCTGGCCTACAAAACTCCACCTCCGGAGAGGTGTCCAGCCCACTGGCATCATGCAGTGTCTGCCTCAGGTCATCAAACTGGCTATGGCCCGAGAGAAGCTCATCTGGTACCGTAACCGGAACCAAGACTTCATCAGAGCCTTCATCACCCTCTGAAATGTACTCCAGGCGGTGAGAGGAAGACACCTGGGGACCAAAGCTATGCCTGACCTTAGCCAGAGCCTTTCTAGGGGCTAACCCCCGTGCCACGGGGCCCCTCCGACACTACCGCATTGAAAGGCGTCGAGGGCGCCGAACGCGTCGGCATCGACAGAAACGGCATCAATGTCAGCTGCAGCGCCGCCAGCATCGACACAGGCCTCGAAGCCAGAGCTCCGAGCGTGTCTCTCGATGTTAGGCAGAAACCTGTGCAGTTCCCTTGGGGACCACTGAAAAAGATTTAAGACTACAGGTGTTGGCAGTAAACCCACTTGGTACAGTCTGTACCACCCAGATTTACCTGGTAGCTGTGGCTGAGCAGTCAGACTTCCCTCAAGAAGAGTTAGGCAGTATGCAAAGTATACACAATAGGTACTCAGATACAATAGCACAAGCAAACACTGACCAGAGCTTTGGTATCAAGGTATATAATTATTTATTTAAAAACACACTTATTGAAACACTCCAGCACTATTATTGTAAATCACTCTAAACACAATTACTATTATTATATATACACTCCTTATTCCTTACCAGACAAGTCTTAGTTAACACCACTTATTTCCAGACAGAGGTGAGCACTTAACTATAGATGGCACTCCAATAAGTTAACGAAAAAGGGAGGGAAAAAGACAGAATGTAGGAAAGTACACCACACTAATACTTAGGAACTCTTAAGCAAGGCAGGAAAGTCAAAAGTTACTTGTGAGCCAAAGTCCATAGGCCGGGCCCACTCTTGGAGAGAGCAAAGCACAAATGCACCCACGATCACACACTGACAACAGGCTTTAAAGGTCTGGCAGGGAGTTCGGAAGGGTTTTCGTTAGGCTCAGAAAAGTTTAGCCAGGGTGTCCCAGACTAACCCAGGGTCGAAAGCCGGGGGCTAAATCTACCCCGTACAGTTGGTTGCAAGGGAAGCCAGGCAGAACACGGTACCTTATGTGGAAAGGATCCTCTAGCGGGGGCAGTTGTTCCTGGCAGCGGGTGCAAGTCGCGGCGTCGTCCAGAGGAAGAGAAGATCTCGATGTGGAGGAAGGATGAAGGTCGTTGCACTGCCAGGGAAGAAACCAGCCGCAGAGTTTTCCGGTTAAAGGTACTACCCTTTGATTTGCGGTAGTGGTAAAACGTGGTATCCCGGTTGCCGGGGTGCTTGGCACAGGCAAGGCGGGCACGAGATCCAGGAAGCGAAAAAGGAAGCAGACTGGTTATCCCCACCAGTCGAAGGAAGAAGACTCTCTGGGCTGGAGATCTCCTCTGTCGTTGGGAAAAGTGGTGAGACGGTTTAGCAGGGCTCCACCGGTGGTGTCGTCATAGCAGGTCAGCTCAGCTTCTCCCTCATCGGATTCTTAGGTCCTGTGGAGACTTCTGAAGTTCCAGTCCCCAAAGCCCTGCTTTTATGCAGAAAACCCCCATTCACTCAGCCTAGCTGTCACTCAAACATGCTAAGTGGTGAGCCGGCCGGCTCACCACTTGGGCCAATCAGGACGGAGTGCGACTTGAGTTGCCTAGGCAACTCAGTCCAGGGTGCCTAAATCCCCCTGCACCCCTCCTAACTACCCCAGACAGAGTGGCACCACTTTGGAGGGCTTCTGTGGAGAAGCCCGTCAAAAAGTGGAACAAAGGGCTCAACTTGGGTTGGAGTCACAGAAGCGAACACAAACGCCATTTTAGAACCAAGTTCTGGCAAAAAATACCAACCGGAGAATTAATATTAAATAAATAAACCGGCGGTATGTTCGAGGCTATAGGAATGCAATAATTAAAGTTGGTAGCCTCGAACAATGGGGAATCCCATAGGGATATATTCACGGTCGAATATAAAAAGTAGTATCCACTGCCACCAGCCAAAACTCGATCTGGGGGGACGGAGACGCGCCCCCTCGACTAACAGACCCCGTGGCAATCGAATTGCCCTGGCCAGTACATCCACAATATGATGGTTTTTACTGGTTCTGTTCAGAATTTGAGACTAGTAAAGTCAATGGTGACTTTACATGCCCTGGGAGACAGTAGTCAGTCCCAGGGTATGGAGTCTATACTGGGGGGTCACTATGACACCCCTGTGTTACTGCACTGAGGGTGCTGTGTAACACACATCACAAAAACACATGAAGCCCTATGAAGTAAAAGACCACATAGCCCATTAAACACATCTAGAGTCAAAGAGACACACTCAAATCATGTCCAAGAGTGAGGGTAAAAGAGTCTCACTCTTGGCAGGAGAAAAAAATAAACCCCAAATATCCAGCAAAGCTGCTGGGGGACTCACTAGGTTAGGAAATTCAGCCTAAACAGAGAATTCTCCCTAACACTCGACGACCTAGGCACCGACAGCGTCAACGACCCCCTCGGAGACAGAGCCTCGAGAGAAATCGTCAACGACCTCGGCGCCACAGGCGACGACGTCTTCTTCGAAGACGGCACAGGATCACGCGGTTTGGAGCACGTCGAGCACCGGGACCTGGAACGGGCATGGCGAGAACGGCTACCCTTGTCTGAGCGGGACCTTTCCCGCGAGCCGTGCCGACCACTCGAGCCCGAAGGCGTACGAGCGGTGTCTCTCGACCGGTGCCGACCGACCCCACTCGGAGGCGTGGACGGACCAGTGCCCTGCGATTCAAGAATCGCTAACATCTGCTTCCCTAAGGAAGCCCATTCCTCCGGTGTCGTTTGCATGGTGCGATAAGCGACCCGCCGACAAGCGGAGGCCTCGGAAGAGGACGGGGAAGGCGACCGATGCCGGCACTTCCTGGAATGCCTCGAAGAGGCGGAGGAGTGGCGAGACCGACTCCTGGAAAGAGACCCACTGGACTTCTGACAATGACGCGGAGAGTCGCCTCTCGAGTCATCCGACGAAAGCCCCATAGACCTCCGGGGCTTAGACACCCGACCTCCCGACAGCTTCTTCTTGCGTTCCCGCAAGGCCTTGGCCGTGAGCGACTGGCAGACGACGCAGTCGTCCGTATCGTGGGCCTCCCCGAGGCACCAGAGGCAGTCGTCGTGCGAGTCCGTGACCGGCATCTTGGACCCACAGTCCCCGCATTTCTTGAAGCCCGGACGCGGGGTTGAAGACGAAGTAGACATTGCCACGAATATGTCTTCACAAAAACCGAACAGGTTCAACGAACCGAGAAGAATACAGCAAACGCAAAAGAGTCGAGGCGTACCGAGATTCACGAAGCGAATACGTTCGCTGAAAAAACGGAACTGAGGCTACGGGCGTCGTGCGTCCTACTTATCACATCGGGTGACGTCAGCCGAGGTCCTCAGGGACCGCGCATCGACGTCATCGACGCAGACGCCAAAGATTTTCCGAAGCAGCACAGCTGTGGACATTACCTGTCATAGATATGGAATACGTCGGAGGACCCAATCCCCTCGAATTCTCTAATATGGGATCACCGGCCAAGGGTCGTCCATCAACCTCCTGAACGGGTTGGGCCACCTCTTTCTATAGAATAGAAATGCCTCCATTTTTCAGATGAGGGGGGGCGGGTCAGTAAGGATTATTTTCAATACCAGTAATGTGGTACAGGTATGTTCTTGCGTACAGCCTGAGGCTGGTAAGGGACTTGAAACTTTCTCCCGGACCATTGTCCCTTTTAGGTGCAGGAGCTGGCATTTTCCGAACCTCTGGGAGGAGCCAGGGGACAGTTCTGAATCAAATGTTCTGCAGAACCGCAGTACATACAGAGACTTTTGGTTCTATGCCGATTTCTCTCCTTGGATAAAGGTCCCCCGGCAGTGCTGATATGCATGGATTCAGGATTCTTGTCCTTTGAGGGGGTCGCGGAGGCAGGTGAGCCTCAAGAACACGCTCCCCTATACTTTTTTCCATTTTCCTTTCTAGTAACCAAAAATAAATGTGCAACACCAGCTTTATTAATTACTAGCTCTGGTACGCAGCATTGCCTGTGTCCTGATCCTGGAGGATGTTGCTCTTGTCCTCTGGTCGGCAAGTCGAGCTGTTTATTGTTGTGTTTCAGAACTCTTGATATTGATTTGTTAGTCCATATATGGAATAAAGGCACAATAACCATATACTAAATGACACGCCAGTCGTGAGGTTCGAATTCCAAACAAATCTTGTTTATTCAAAAGGTATCTCAGTCAGCCGACTGGGTCTCAACACCTCACAACGTGTGTTCCCAGACACTGTGAGATGAGAGAGAGCGAGCAGCGCTAAAGCAGTCATATATATTCATAATACATCGTCCTTTACGGTTTATGGTCAAAGTCAAAAAAAAATATGTCGAATTTCTTTTTTTTAGTTGCTTTTTGTTCGAAATGGGGGGGTTCCCCCCCCCCCATACCCCCTTTTTTGTAATTTTGTTTTATCCCTTTTTTTACCCCCGGAACCCCAAAAAAACAAATAAAAAAATAAAAAAATTTAAAATTCAACATTTTTTTTTTCGACATGACTGCACACCATCCTTTACAATACCATTCGGCCCGCCCTTATACATGACGAACAAGCTAGGGTTCAGTAATTGACAATTATGACAAGTCTTCATTCAGTCTAAACTTTGGTATTCTAGCAGAGGATGCAGAGACAGTTTTCTGTTATGGGTAACAAGGGGCACTGGCGCAGGGGAGGATAACATGTTCTAGCAGGGAGACATTTCAACCAACGTTATCTGTTCACTGCACTTATGAGATAAGGGTCAGCCAGTTCTGATGCAGAGAAAATACTATCCTCCGTGAAGGAACACCGTTAGTTGCATATAATTCACATTTAACTGCCTTTTACAACAGCGTTTGCTAGATAAACCGGCACTGGGGCTACTGATTATCCGCGGCTCTTTGCACAGCTTCAAAGCCTCAGTAAGCGGAAAACAATGTATTTCTGTACGGCTCTACAATCCTGTCTATGTTAGCATTTCAGAATTCAAATTTGCACACGGTGCGAGGCCACAGCTTGAAGCATAGAATATATTTGCAAAGCGTTACAAAACAAAAATGGCCGGCATTTACAAAATGGACTCCCAATGGTCACATTCAGGTTTCACGGTTTGCAATGTTTGTCACATGATGCGATTTGCTTCTGGCCAACATACTATTCATATCATTCGGGCTATGCATTTGCATTTTCAGTATAACAGATTTTCGCTTTGCATCAGATTGAGCTTTTCCAAGTGATGTTTGTTTTTTGTGCGCCATGTTTCAGTCACTCAATGGCTTCAGTACATTTGAGAAAATGTCCAAGAAAGATTGATTGTGCTCTCTTCTCGTGAATGAACCTAAACTGTAATCTTGCCATTTCCCATATTTGGAGTGGCGTGATAAAAAAATAAAAAAGGTTTACTTTTTTTTTTTAAATTCCCTTTAGAAATGCTTTAACACAGTCGAACTGTATCCAGTATTAATACATTTCAAAGCAATAACCAACACATCTAACATTTTGCTTCAGACACTTTTCATACATTTTGCCTCCTTCTAGTACCTAGTGTAGTGAATCGGGGTAAGCATCAGTTAATGAGGGTGTCTACGGAGTGAATTATTTGAATCCAAACAGACTACAATCTTGCCCCAGACAAATGAGGAATCCAAGCAAAATTTGGTAGCAGTGGGCGCAACAGTGTGAATTTGTATAGTGGATAAACACACACACAACATTTTTTGCATATAAGATTTTTGCATCCAAACAGAGAACGATCTTGCCCCAGACAAAAGAGGAATTCCTGCATAATTTTGTCTTTTTACTTGTCGTTTAGACTCATTCTAAACAGGGTGACTGAAGCATGCCTCTTCTGGCCATGCAGTGTTCTGAGAAAGGCAGTTTAAATGTAGTAGTGCATTTTAAGATGTCCCCAAAACCCTATACAAAGTCCAAAAGTGTGTCTTGGGAAGTATACATGAGCTCTGATCGGTCAAAAATGCCTTGGAAAGCAGTAATGAATCCTGCATAAATATCCAAAAATGGATCCTCTGTAGTGACCAGTGTGGCGCCAAAGCACTTCCAACCATGTGCATTATAAATCCCACTTTAGCTCTTTCTGTTGGGAAAGTGCCTCCACAGAAGATGAAGGCTAATAAACACGCATTCAAAAATCCCTTCAATCTTTTTGGGTTGCCATGGAACTTATCAATGGAAGAATGACTTGATAAGGTAGGAACAGGTACAGGCACACGATTCAGGAACACTGGCGTAGATGGGCTCTTTCTGCCTTTAGCTGCTGCATCTCATTAGTCAGCCCCTGAACTGCATTTAAAAACACCTGAAGTTGGTCCATTTATTTCTTTCTGATCCAGGCGTTGCAACCTGTCAGTATCACGCCTTACCTTGGTGTTGAAAAAGGTTAGGTGTGGACGAGGGTGGCGTTCCGCCCTCTCGCTTGCCACCGCAACCTAGGATTGGAACTAGGCCTTAGAGTTACCTAGGGGGTGCATAGCCAAAGGTGCAGGAAAAAACCCTCTTCAGGGGGGAAAACACCTAGCAGCACTTTGAAGAGCAGAGATCCATAAAGAGGATGAGGAGCAGCCAGCAGGAGGAGGTAATACGAAGCAATCACTGAGGACCAAGGAAGTAGGCAGGGTACTGAAAGGGAAGACACGGAGCGGGCACAGTAGAAGCAGGACTATCAAGGAAAGGAGCAACAGGGCAGCATCCTTGCAACGAGCAAGGTTGCGACATGCCGTTTTACCGTTCCGTTCTTCGGTTCGGGTAACGTCTGACCACATTGCGTACACATTGCTTATGACTGGATTAATTGTATTAACAATTGTGATAGAATTTGTTTCTAGGAAACATGAGTATATAATACATTGATTTTGGAGGGCTATAACAACTATATGATTCCTGTAACCTGGCTGAAAAGCAAGATGGGACGCCCATGCTGCAGTCTATACACCTGAATTAGAGTTACTTTAAAGGAATGGTTCGCCCAAAATTTTTTATTGCACAAAAAGATGGGCAATAATAAAACAAATATACTCGCACTTTTTTTTTTAAGTTCCTATGTAAAATTTTGAGCAATTCAAGCTCAAAAATTGAAAAAGCAAGCACATGGGCGCATCCATTTTGTGAAATGGATGCCCGCCTGTGCTGGCTTTTGCTTTTGCAGCACTAATGAAGGAAAAGCCAGCCAGCTGTAGTAAACAAAAGCTACCATTGGGTAGCTTTTCCTTCATTGGTGCCGAGACTCGGAGGACGCGGACCGGAGACTACAGGCAGAAAAGCTGCAGCTGCATCTCGGTAAGTGCTATTTTTTTTTTTTTTTTAAATAAGCACTAGCTGCGTTTTTTTTTCTAAGTTTTTTTAAGCTACCGCAAACATAAATACAACGTTATTGTGTTTGAAAACACTGTGGTTTTTCTTTCTAAGATTCTCAGGCTCCTCCGAGCCTGAGAAGGGAAGAGCATGTTAGAAGGGAAGAAAAAGAGAAAATCATTGGAAAGGTTTGAGAACTCCCGTAAGGAGACTACCAATAATAGGGCACCATAATTATTGGTATTATTTAATGCTATTTTAAAATCGGGTCTGAAACCACGAACATGGAAGAGTGCATAGATCGTGCCAATTAATAGAAAAAGCAGATGCAGGTGTACAAGGGAATTATCAACCTCCTTGCTTGATGCTAGTTTGTTTATGTTTATTAATTTTATATAGCGCTTTAATCCAAAGCGTTTTACAATAAAACAACAAGATACAATAATGGAGAAGCAAGTTAACAAACATGAGACAAACCAGCGTAACAATATGTAGAACAATTTCCTTGGATATTGGAGATGAGGGATAAGTTAGAAGGAAGGGAGAGAAGGGAAGGGGACAAAGTTCAGTTATGTGATATAATGTAGAGTGGCTGTGAGAGGAAGGGAAGGGGAGGTATGGGGACGCGGGAGAAGGGAGCAGAGAAGGTAAGAGGTCAAGGGGGGAGTGGAGAAGAAGGGCTTTCAAGGAGGTGCAGAAGGAGGTGTATGTGGGGATGGAGCGGATAGAGAGATGTAAGGCGTTCCAATGTAGGGGGGCCAGAAGCTGAAAGGAGCGGAAGCGAGGCGCAGCACAAGGAGACAGGGGTACAGTAAGTCGAAAGAGGTCAGCGGAGCGGAGAGAGCGAGAGAGTGTAAAAGGAGAGGAGAGAAAAGAGATAGGGAGGAGCAGGGTCATGTTGAGATTTGAAGACCAAGCAGAGAAATTGAAATTTAAGTTGGGAGGGGAAGGGAAGCCAGCCGAGTTGAGAAAGTGAGGGCGAAATAGAGTTGCGAGGGCCGAGGAGGCAGAGAGTACGAATAGAGGAGTGGTAGATGGACTTGAGGGGGGTCAGATGAGAGGCAGGGAGTCCAAAGAGGAGAGAGGAACAGTAGAAGAGTCGGGAGAAGATGAGTGAAGAGATTAAGAGTTTAGAAGCGTGGAAAGTGAGGGAGGACTTGATCTTGCGGGTGTTGTGGAGATGGTGACGACAGGAAGGAGAGGGTAGAGAAATGTGATGGGAGAAGGAAGGGGAGGAGTCGAGGTGGATGCCAAGGTTGCGAGCAGGGGTGGAGATTGGGAGATTGGAAGGGGGAAGTGGATAGAAGGAGGAGGGGTAGGGGAAGAGTGTGAAGGAAAGAGGAGGACTTCCGTTTTGTCTGTGTTGAGGTAGAGAAAATGGGATGACATCCAGTTTTTTTATAGCCGTAAGGCAGGAAGATAGGGAGTGATGAAGATCAGGAGAAAAGGAGGAGAAGGAGAGAGAGTTGAGTGTCATCAGCGTAGAAGTGGTGGGAAATGCCGAAGGAAGAGATGACGGGAGGTATAAAGAGAGAAAAGAAAAGGGCCTAGTACCGAGCCTTGGGGGACACCGTAGGCCAATGGGATGCTGGATGAGGTGCAGCCACTCCAGGCGACAGTGTAGAAACGATTAAATGGGTAAGAAGAAAGCCAGGTGAGGACAGAGCCTTTAAATCCAAAAGAGGAAAGGGTACTGAGGAGTAAGGGGTGATCGATGGTATCAAAGGCAGCGGACAGGTCAAGGAGGATGAGGATAGAGGATTGCTTAGCATAGCGAGCAGTAAGGAGGGAATTGAGCACGGAAGTAAGGGCAGTCTCTGTGGAGTGTTTAGGGCGGAATCCAGATTGTGAGGGAGGTAGGAGAGAGTGAGTTGATACGAAAGCTGAGAGTTGAGAATAGGCAAGCCGCTCAATGAGCTTAGATAGGAAGGGGAGAAGCGAGATTGGGCGAAAGTTAGAAGTGAGAAGAGGGTTAGCAGAGGGTTTCTTCAGAATTGGAATAATAGTGGCGTGTTTGAATGCAGAAGGAAAGGTGGCGGAGGAAAGGCAGGTGTTAATGAAAGTGATTAGGTAGGGAATGAGGTTGGGGTAGATTTTAGGAATGAGAGAGGTGGGAAGGGGATCAGAGAAAGCAGCAGTAGGGTGGGATTTGGACAGGAGAAGGGAGACGCAAGATGGAGTGACAGGAGAGAAGTTGGACATGCAAGCAGAGTGGTTGAAAGTGGAGGCGGGGAAGTTGGAAGTGCAAGTGGGGGTAGAGGAGGAGGAGGTGGGGAGAGGAGCATAGGAGGGGGAAGGAAGAATATTTTGGTGTAGGGATTGAATTTTGGATGAGAAAAAGTTTGCAAAGTCAGGGGGAGAGAGAGAAGAGTTGGCAGTGGGATCAGGAGTTGGAGGGGAGAGGAGGCGAGAGAGGGTTTTGAATATTCGATGGGGGTGGGAGGCTTGTGAGTGGAGGCAGGAGTCAGAGAGTGATATGAAAAATAGGAAGATTGGTTAGTCAGAGTAGGGGATTTGATCAAACATTGTTTAAGGTGGCGAAGAAGACGACGCATTGACAGAAGGTGAGGGGATAGCCAGGGTTGTGAAGATTTGCGAGAAGGTTGGAAGGGAGTAAGTGGGTAAAGATGATCGAGACTGGTGGAGATAGCGGAAGACAGTGAGGAAAGGGCGTTATTGGCCGAGAGAGAAGAAAAGTCAGGGAGAGGTGGAAGGGCAGAGGAGCAGGAGTTGAGGAAGAGAGAAGGGTTGAAGTTGCAGAGGTCACGACGAAAGAAGGAAGGAGGGGAGGCAGAGGGGTTGGAAGGAGAGGGAGGTGGGTGGGTAAGGGAGAAGAGTAAGGCGTGGTCAGAGAGATTATTGGGCAGAGAAGAAATAGGTTGAGGTAAAGATGAGGTCAAGAGTGGAGCCAGAGGAGTGGGTTGGGGGAGTAGTGAGTGGAGAAAGGAGATAGGAGTCGAGAATGGAGAGGAGAAGGGAGGTTCAAGAGTGGTTGGAGAGGGGAAGGTTGAAGTCACTAAGGACTGTGAGGGGGGTAGAGGAGGGGGAGATGAGAGAGAGGAGGTGATCTAGGTCCTCATAAAAGGTAGCAAGGTGATCAGGTGGTTTGTAAATGATTAAGAAAGATAGCATGAGGGTAGGTGAAGGGTTTGAAAAGATATTCGAAGGAGGAGAAGATAGGGAGAGAAAGATTAGGGGTAGATGAGAGAAATTTAGGATGGTAGATGATACCAATGCCGCCGCCGCCGCCTGAGGAGCGAGAGACATGAGAGGAGGAGGAAGAAGGGGTGGTGAGAGAAGCAGAGACAGTGCTATTTATGAGGGGGATCCAGGTTTCCGTGATACAAAATTAATGGAGGTTGAGACGAAAGAAAAGGTCAAGTGTCGCAGCTGTCTTATTACATATGGATCTGGCATTCCAGATCAGGCATTCATGTTTATGAAGACAGAGGTTTTGAGAGTAGGAGGGTAGATAAGGTTAGGATGAAGAGGGTGGGCGTGAGGAGGAGGACAGGGGTATGTCGTGGGGGGAGACATGAGAAGGAGAGGAGAGAGGAAGGAGGAGGAGAAGGAGGATGAGGAAGGGGGGAGGGGAGAGGGTGGTGAACGAGGAGGAGGGGGGACAGACAAAGCGCATGACAAGAGGGGAAATGATAGCAGGCAGGTGGTCTTGGTGGTGGCCTTGTAGGCAAAGTGTTACAATACAACTGGAACAAGGCGGTCGTTGGAGAAGGGAGGACACTCCAGATCACAAGAAAGGAAGAGTGAGCGGTCTCGGCAGTAGGGTGTTAGCAGATGGTCCAGTAGGTATAGGTGGATCAGGGAAGGATGAGTAGTCATGGCAGCAGAGCGTTCATAGGCTGTTGGTGAGCACAGCTGGGTCAGGGGGTAGGAGTGAGCTGTTGAGGTGGGTTTAGGTTGCTGCGGGCAGACCCTTGATGGTAGGTAGATAGTGGGAGGGAGCCCTCAAGTAACAGGGATCAAGAGTTGTGGTTTGGGGGGGCGTGGCTAACCGCGGGATGGAGTAGACGTGCATCTGCTCGGCTCCCGCGGCCGCACTAACATCCTGATATAAAAAAGCCTGTTTTCAGGGGTAATAAGAGCTGGAAATACTCCGATACGATAGCGAACACCCTTGGGCATTCCTTGAGCGAAGATCGAAGAGAACCGCAGTTGGATTCCCCGGAGACGACCGTGTGAAGTCCTCTAGCGATAGCAGCCGGCCCGCTTTCAAAATGGCTGCGGGCGCACGCAGCTGAACCTCCGGTGCACACCCAACGAGGCCGCGCTGAGACGGTGGCCGAACCGCAACGGACTGATCGATCACAGTGGGAGAAAGGTGCTGCCGGAGACACGCTCCCCGGAGGACAGCACAAACAAGAAGGTAGCGGGAGAGCCTGCCAAAGAGTGGACCTTAGGCCTCCTGCGCCGGCTCCCCGCCCCCTCGGGGGTCTGGTCAGAGCACCATCGCTGGCCGGGAAAGTTAAGAAGGCCTGCAGGGGGAGAGAAGACCGGTGAGCCCTGCCTTCTGAGACCCCAGCATCATACGGTGTGAGAGCGAAGCGCACGCCTTGCCCCGGGAGGCACGCTACTTCCGTCAGCCCTGGAGGGAGGACATATCCCCAGAGCACAGCAGCTACGAAGGGTGCGACCCGCCGACAAGGTAAAAGAGACAAGAGGCACACCTGGCAGCGAGGTGCTCGGGCGAGGCCGACCACATCGGCCCACATAGCGTACGCGGAGGACCGGGCGCTATGGGGAAAGACAGGCCGAGGAAGCTTCACGCCCAAAGCAAAATGGATCAATACACCATTCCTCCTCCCCAACCCGCTGAACTCTCAGTCGACATGGAGACGGACCAAGGAATATCGCTCAAAGACATCATGGCCGCCATTACCGACTCCCGCACGTCCATGGAGCAGAAAATGGACGGAATTAGCATGGATGTCTCCCTCCTCAGGCACGACCTCCAAAAACTAACGGCACGCACCGGGGAAGCCAAGCAGCGCATTTTTAATACGGAGGACAGAATTCACACCGTGCAACAACAACTCCATAACACAATGTCCAAACTAAAGGTGCTGGAAGATAGAATCGAGGAAGGAGAGGGCAGGTCCAGGCGCAATAATGTACGCATCCTGGGCATACCCGAAAAGGCATAGGGCCCCTGCATGGAAATCTTTCTAGAACAATGGCTCTCTGATCTATACGAGCCCGTTGCCTTTTCCAAGTTCTTTTCCATAGAAAGGGCACACAGGGTGCCCACAAGCAGACCACCGCCTGGAGCCCCTCCAAGAACTGTGATGGCACGATTCTTAAATTACAGAGACCGCGATGCCCTGCTGCAACATGCGCGCGCCAAAGGAGCGGTCACTTTCAATGGCTCCAAAATCGCCTTTTTTCCAGACTACACGAGGGAAGTGCAGAGGGCAAGGCAATCCTTTGACTCCCTGAAACGACAGCTACACACGATGGGCGTGAAATACGGCCTGCTCTTCCCTGCACAACTTAAGATTTATCATAAAGGCCCAACAATCCATTTTAGTGACCCAAGGAGGCTTGGCGTTGGGCCGAGCAAAACATAGGAGACTGGTCCGCCCCCGCGAAAACAGGGGGAGAAACCGAAGACCTCCGCCAGACCAGCGGAGAGAACCCCGCCGACCACCACCGCAGGACCCACCGGAAGACCTAGGGGGGTGATAACCACCTCAACAATCCTGTGTCCATACAGAAATACGCAAGTCAGACCATAGATCTTCTCATAATACACGCACACACACAATGATAGGCAGCACACATCCACCTGTAGCGGCCGCAGTACGCCCTAGGCACTACGATAGGAAAAGAGCCTCCCCCCCTGAGAGCGCAATAAATCCCAGGTTTAGTTAACGCGGGGATTGCCCTTGGGGATTCCCCCCCCTTTTTTTCAGAGGAGTACTACCTCCCCCCCGGGCTCTCCCTAGAGGGAGACCACTTTTGTTTGATATCAAGTTTGGTGCATGTTAGGTGTCCAGTTGACACCATAGAGCTTTTGTTTGGGCGACCGATGTTCCTAGTTGGGAGGAGTATGGGGTGGGGGGTGTCAGGGTTTGTTAAGCACAGCTATATCAGGGGTCCTATCAAGCTAATGGGCAGGGCGGCCACCGACACACACTCACATGGCAGAGTATCGTAATAGGGTCGACACTCTCAGAACACTGAGGCTCATGTCGTGGAACGTCAATGGTCTAGGCAATGCAATCAAGCGCCGCTTGGTGCGTCAATTTTTGAACAGACGGGGGGCTGATATAGTGTTCCTGTCCGAGACACATCTTGAAGGCACAGAATGCACCCTATTTAAGCATACAAATTATAAGCTGACATTTCACTCAGGCTTTACGATGGGCTCGAGAGGCGTTATGATCTTGATACATAAAAAACCTGCCCCTCCACCTCTACACAGTGACCCATGATACAGGAGGCAGATACATATATGTGAAAGGCGATCTATGGGGGCAGTCCATTGCACTGATTGCCATCTATGCACCACCGACCCTTCTGGAATCACTGCTCACTGACATTACCCCGCTAATTGCTAATGACACCTCGAACTGCCTGATACTTGGCGGTGACTTCAACGAAGTCATGAATGTCACCCTGGATAGATCCCATATACGTAATAGGAACACCAAAGTCCCCACTAGGCTTGCTACGTTCGCCAACGCACTCGGCCTGTGTGATGTGTGGAGGGAACTGCACCCAGATGCTAAAGCGTATTCTTTCCACTCAGGGGCCCTTGCCTCGCTCTCTAGACAGGACTATTTCTTCACTCCCGCAACTGATCTACACAGGGCACAGGAAATAAACATTAGAGGAATCTCTGATCACTCTCCGCTAGAAATGCTACTAATAACGTCCCGGAGGGTCCCACCGCCATGTTGGCGCCTGAACAGTTACTATCTGGGGACCCAGAGCTGATAGATAAACTACAGGAGACAAACTACAGGAGACCACCACCTCTTACTCTGAGTTAAACACACAGACCGCAACAAACCCTGAAATGCTATGGGAAGCCTATAAAACAGTGCTGAGGGGCGAACTAATATCCTGGACGGCGGCCAAAAAGAGGCTACATATGAGTAAGATCCGTGAAGCAGAGCTCCAAGTCAAACAGGCAGAGGGGAGGCACGTAGATGAAAACACGCCAGCCTCTAATCGGACGTTGCTACTTGCACAAAAAAGACGGCAAAGCATAGCGATGGACAATGCGCGCCAAGCGCACACTGCAATGAGAGCAAGGGTCTACGAAAATGGTGACAAGGCGGGTAAGATGCTGGCATGGCTGGAAAGGAAGGGGCAGGGACGTAGCCATGTCCGGAGACTCGAAGCGGATGGTCCGAACGCAAGGGTAACGGACCAGGAAATAACCCAGGGCTTTGCGGAATACTACGCAGAGCTATACAGTGAATCCACAATCCCAATGGACGCCACGATTATGGATCGAATTGAAACCCCTAGCCTGAATGAGGCGCCAAGGCAACGACTGGAGCGGGAGATCACGGAGGATGAGATCCTAGTCGCCATTTCTGGACTCCAGACCGGTAAAGACTCCTGGTCCAAACGGCTTCCCGGTAGAGCTATGGCGAAGGGTGGGCACTAACGTGATAGTACCCCAGCTCCTGCAAATGTACCTCCATGCTCGTGAGAAGGGCATTCTCCCCCCAGATCTCCGAGAAGCAATAATCGTAGTGATCCCTAAGCCAGACAAGCCCCCAGACAGATGTAGCTCGTACAGGCCCATCTCACTCATCAACTCTGAAACTAAAATACTGGCGAAGCTTCTAGCGGACCGTTTAGAAGAGGTAATTCCCTCCCTGATCCACCCGGACCAGTGCGGTTTCATGCCACAGAGATCAACTCGCATGAACCTCTGCAGACTATTCGCGGCTTTGGAAAGAGCCGGCAGCATACAAGGACCACTGGCCCTGTTGGCAATTGACTTTGAAAAAGCCTTCGATTCGGTGAGGTGGGAGGCTGTCTGGACCATCATGCGCCGCATGGGCTTTGGTGAGAACTTCCATGACTTGGGTGAAGCTACTATACGAATCCCCGGTTGCCAGGACCAGGGTCAACGGTTGGCGATCAGAACTCTTCGGTCTGGGAAGGGGTACAAGGCAGGGCTGCCCACTATCCGCTATGATCTTTGCTATTGCGATCGAACCCCTGGCGATCCTGTTACGAAACAACCCAACATGGGAGGGTTTCCGATGGTCCGATACCTGGGAAGACAGAATATCCCTCTACGCAGATGACCTACTCATCTACCTGAAGGACCCAAGTACCTCCTGCCCCAGAGTTGTGCAGCTGCTGGGCCAATATGAGGCATTCTGTGGACTACGCGTGAACTGGTCCAAGTCCATCCTTTTTCCTATATCGAACACTCCATCGTCGTGTCTGGCGACCGGCCCCTACCAAATTGAGAAGGAACGATTTAAATACCTGGGGGTACACATTACAATGCACCTTACTGAATATACTACTCTGAACCTGTCCCCCTTGATGGCAACATTTGCAGACGACACTCACCACTGGATCTCCTTGCCGCTGACACTGATGGGTAGGGCGGCATTGTTTAAAATGATCGCCCTCCCGAAATTTCTATACGTCCTGCAAAATGCGCCATTACATATAGACCACCGGGAATTCCACAAATTCGAATGCATCCTGCGAAAGCTGCTCTGGAAAGGTGGCCACCCGAGAATTGCCCTTGCGACCCTTCAGAGGTCTGTTTGGGAGGGGGGGCATCGGGCTGCCCAGGATGCAATCATACTACTGGGCCAGTCAGATGGATGTAATAAACGACATGCTTCACGGTGACAGGAGTCTCCCACATATCAGGGGCTTCCATTACAACACTACAATCAAACCAATAGAGCACCTCTACAGAGACTTGGACCGCCCTCCGAAATCTGACATGGCATCCCACATAACGAGAATTTGGAAGGAAGCGCTTCGATTCTTGGGCTGGGGCGGGAAAACAACACTGGTCCAGCCATTGTGGAACAATTGCAACCTCCCCGAAGTACGGAAACTGCCGAAATGGCCCAAATGGACCCAGCGTGGAATCTCCACTGTTGGAGATGTGGTACAGGAAGACAACCTGGCAACATTTGAAATGATGCAAAAAAGGTTCTCCCTGCCGGACACGGAAAGGTTCCACCACATGCAGCTAAATCATGCCTGGACAGCCCAACGACGGACCATACCAGATCTGCCCGAAAGCTCCCCGCTTGAACGAAACATAGTTCTGGATCGGGTGGAGCGGAAGGTCACCTCCACCATGTACACTGTAATAACCTCCTTCGCAACTTCAGAGCTATCCGACCTGAAAACAAAATGGGAACGAGATGTAGGTCCCCTCCTTCCAGAAGACTGGACGGAGGCCCTGATGTACCCGCGTGAAACCACCATCTCCTCGAGACTTCGACTCGTCCAGCTGAACATCCTGCACCGCACCTACTACCCGAGAGTAGCACTCTTCCGATGGGAAAGAGCCGTCGACACAAAGTCCTACGCTGCAAGCGAGAGGAAGGTACCTTTTTTCATATTCTGTGGGAGTGTAGCATTATTCAGTTGCTCTGGCAGAAATGCTGCGATAAACTGTCTAACATCCTGGGAAAGACGATACAGAGGTGCCCGAAACAATTGCTTCTGGGGGCCTCCAGGGACACCGACTTATCTCGATATGAGAAACTGCTATGGTCAACCGCGCTCGCAGTCCTTATGCGGAACATTGCACAACTGTGGGGGTCAGAGCGCACACCCAGCTATGACCAGTGGGTCACGGACGTGGACATATGTGCGGTAATGGAGCACCGGGTGTATAAAGCAAGAGGGTGCCCCCATAAAGCAGAGAAAATATGGAGAAGATGGGAGGAGGACAGCTGATGGCCGAGGCCGACCCTGCATCCACTGCGACTGTGTGAGACCCATTGAAAGGGAAGTACTAACTCTGTTAAGACCGCCCTTTGCCATGAAATCATCCTATGAAAAACCGATGGTCTGTCGGACCAAGGTCCCTGAAGCTGAGTTTGTAACGGTTAATGCGGTTTTCTTTTGATTACATTGCTCTCCCCCCCACACCCCTGCCTTGACATTTCCCCCTTCTCTCCCCTTCTTTCCCCCCTTCCTTCCCCCCCTCCGCCCTCCCTCACCCACTATGCCCCCTTCCTGAAATGTTGAGAGATGTTTGTAATGATGTTTAACTTTGAAAATCAATAAAATCTTTGATAAAAAAAAAAAAAGAGTTGTGGTTTGGCAGGTACAGGCAGGGATAGGTCTGAGGAGTGCAAGGCAGGCAGGGAGGGAGGGAGGGAGGGAGGGAGCCCTGGGGCTGGGTGGGAGTGGCAGCTTCAGGGTAGGAGGGAGCAATCTCCAGTATCAGGGATCAGTAACCTCCAGTATCAGGGATCAGGGGTTGTGGCTTGACAAGTACAGGCAGGGACAGTGCAGGGGAAGAGCAATATAGGCAAGCAGGGAGGGAGCCCCGGGGGTAGGCGGGAATGGGCAGTTTCAGTGGGTAGTACAGCGGGGGCTCCCAGGAGCAACGAATGAAAGTTACAGTATTATAAGTATGAAGGGACTGCAGTGTGAATGGAGCAGGTGCCTACCCCAAAGCAGCCGTGGTAGCTGGCTAAGTTCTACCCTGCTCCGTCGTCGAGGCCGCATCAAGGAAGACAACAAGCTGGAAGAGCAGTCGTACTAGCAATGTCTGTACTTAGTGCAGTTACGGTAGTGTGGAGGGAACGGCCATCAGGAGATCAGGACAGAAGGGGTAGATGTTTGTACTTGGCAGTCACAGGTGGTATGCTTAGAGAGTCCCACGACGGTTGAAAGCAGGCACCCGCAGAGCGGCCTCAGGAGCAGGCGTGTGCTGGTGCACAGTCGCCGTGTGTGGTAGGATTACGATGGCAGGTTCAATACAGGCAGATTATAATGCTGCACAGCCGGCGCATTTTGTACGGTTCACGAAGGCATGGTACAATGCAGGCACCACCAGAGCGGCCCCAGGAGCGGCAATCAGCGTGACTATATTGCTGCACAGCCAGTAGTAGCAAAATCTTTGGAAAGATATTAAAACAAATTGGAGAACTGGGTCACTAACAGCAACACACAGCCATCAACAGGCGGGTTTCTCTAAAGGAACCAGCACTGTAGATCAGATTGGTACTTGCACTGAATAAATATATTTACATCAAAGGGGGGGGTCGAATTTATCCACTTTTTATTGACCTTAAGGCCACCTGTGATAGCATCCCTAGCAGCTAACTATGGCTCTTCCATTACAGAGTGCAATTAATCAGGATTAAACTGCCATGGTTAGGTGGGGAGCAAACTGAATCCTTCCGTTTCTAAAAGGGAGTCAGTCAGGGGTGCATATTAACCCCCCACTCTTTTGAATTTGTTCTTTGATTGTGTGGTGAAAGAACCATCTGCCAATGTCCTTTAAGCCCCCACTGTAGAAGGCCAAATAAATTTACATACTAATGTTTGCGGATGATGTGATCCTTATCTCCAGAACCACATGAGCTCTGGCGAAACGTACAGGTCAGTTTGCCAATTTCTGTGACGGGCATGGGCTTGTAACCAACAAAGACAAGGACGTTGTCCAGTGGCTGCGGGCTGGAGAAGCCCAGTACCTAGAGTGACCTCAGCAGCTTAATAAAACGGCATAACACTGCAGAGCAGAGGGGCTGTAAGGGCAGGCTGTTGTCCTGCTATTGTCATGCTGGAGGCTGTCGGCTAAGCTTTGGAGGAGGGTCGGTTCGTCTTCATATTAGTCCAGAGAGCCTGAGCCTCTTTAGGTTGAGAAAGAGGCACGTGGAGAAAACAGAGCAGGCGGCTTCTCCCTTGCTGCAAGTGCTTTGTGCTGGCACAGAGGGCTTGGAGCAGCGGATGCAACACCAGTCACAACGCGGTCTGTGGAGGCAATTACGACAGTCAAATCGCTGTGACCCTGCTCAGCTGAATGGAGGCTTAAGCACTGTAAGGCTCGCCAAGTGCCACCGAGGCCAGCAATGGCTTTGAACCAACTGCAACAACCAGAGTAGCTCCTGTGTCTATCCCTCCGTTTCACTCGACGCAGCTTCTGTTTGACTATTGTCTTCGCCTAGGCAATTGCCATCTCTGCCAACTTTGGAGGTGGGGGACCCAAGAATGATCTGAAGGCGAAACATGGGAGCACCTTAAGGGATACATTGGAAACATTTTTGAAAAAAAGCAGTAGGTGCTTTAGACGCTAAAATTCAACTACAGAGAAAATAATCAGTGGCACTGGGAGATTGGAAGCTAACGAAAATGATAAAAATTCCTTCATTTGCCACATAGAACGCGCTCTGATACAAGGATCATCTGACAATACTGTCTTAGAGTTCACACACCAGGATTCCACATAACCATGAGGCTGGTAAAAGGTTGTTCAGGTCCATGGAGGGGGTAATAAGTATTACCAGCAATGAAGGGGAAGGCACAGAGGAACCTCATAGGTCTAAAGGAGACATAACCCGAATATACTTGTAGCAAAAGACTTGCACTGATGGAAAACCAGAGACTAAATATACACAATTTGCTTGTAAAACTAAATAATAAAATTAATAATATCCTGAGGATATTAGAGACCCTGATTCAGGTGGGCAGACCAGTGCCTCAGGGTCGCAAAAAAGTGTACACAACTACTAGGAAGAGTACTGTAACCAATTATGTGAGGTAGGTTTGGCCCCAAATAAACCTAAAAGGCCCATACTTGGGAAGAAGAGTCCCAAGAATGTAACCTCCATTGGGACTAGGATAACCGGTTTATTACAAGGAGCATTGACTGGGTGTCTAAACAAGGGGTTTGATATCACTAAGACCACGGCCACTAAAACCAGGGGGGCCTAGAGATGGTAGAAGGGCCTGTACAGTACCCCAATCATCCAGATCATCAGACAGAGGAAATAAGGTGATGGACAGGTTGAGGCTAAGACTCAAACTTAGCCCCCCACAAGCGGTATGATTGGTTGTGGTATTGACTAATGTCCCTACTTCGTACCGCAGTCAAACGGAGGATACAAATGTGCTGATAAATAAGGTAACCCATTCCATCAAAAGGATCTGCAACGTTAAATTTCTTCCAGGCAAAAACGTTGATGGTGAAACGATCAACCCGGGCTGGGCAGGGGATGAAGTGTTTAAGTGGGGACGGTGTTACTATTTCTCTTAATAACCCCACCACGGGGACGTATCTTTTTTGGAAAGGCAGGGATGGGCGAATTGTACATTTCGAGGTTGGGTTCTACCTTTTGGGCTTTTTTCCATCACCTAGGGCAGGGCAATACAACTATAAGACTCAGCCTACTCCCATATCACCTATGAGGAGACCTCTGGGAATAACATGTAATAAGTTCAGTGACACCCAGGTTGGGGCAGTGAATGGTCCCATAACCCTGAGGAACAGGTTTACCTGTCTGCAGGCTCTGAAAAGCATAGATTGACATGACAACACTGAACATGGACTGCACATCCTCTTAGGATGTAGAAGTGCCCCAATATGCAATAATCACCAGGTGGATATGGGGGAATTTCTGCACCACAATCAGTGGATTGAACATTTGACTATCCTGGTGTGGAATACTGCAGTGCTGGGATCCAAGTTCATGGATAGGGAATCTTTCATTAGGAGCCACTAGATACTGCTTTTTCAAGAGACCTGGTAGGTGGAACCAATTAATTTGCTGGGATACTCTCTCGTCTTTGTCCCAGCCATAAAACGTAGCATGAGAGGACGATCATCCGGAGGACTCTCAGTCTATGTTGCAGTGAACATTACCTTGGAAGCCAGACAGTCAACTGAATCCAATAGTAATATCCAATTTCTGACTCTCAGGGAAAAAGGGGGCCAGAGTCCAGGGTTGGGTAACTTCTATATCAACAAAACAGGGAAGGGATCAATACACATGTTGGCCGCAAAAAAGGAAATATTGGTAACCAAGTGGGCCATTGGCAAAACTCCCCCATTATTGTACGGGGTTACTTCAACATGCTGTTGGCTACAGGAGATGTTTTGTGTTGAAAGAAGAAGAGATTACTCTGTCCCTTCTACCTACCTTGTTGACCCGTTTATGTCCGATAGAGCTTTGTACCTATGGGAGATTTTGGCAGACTCAAGAGCTGTAAATGGCAGGTTTTCCATGCCTTCGGCCTGGGACTACACATTTGAAAATGGTAAATTGCAGCATATTATTGATTAAGTGCTCGTACCAATGAAGTGGTGGGGTGTATTCTGGATTTTAAAATTCACTAAAGACTTGAAAGTGACCATTACCGCCTTGTTCCCAAAAGGCTAGTAAAAGAGGGGCTGTATGCCAGCCTAATACCCATTTGGCTGCAATTACAGTGGGATTCAAGTCCAGGCTGACACTCTGGAAAGGCAGGTCCAAAAAAGAATTACAAGTGAGACATGCCTACACAGTGAATCTAATGCAGTGTTCATCGTTAAGGCTTTTAGATACTTTATTAGGGTCTGTAAGGACATATTCAGGCCTCCGGCAACCAGCATGAGGGCAGATCACCAACACCACAAGACCTGGTTGTCCAATACCTGTAAGCATAAGAAAAGACTGCTCCTCTGTGCATTAAAAAAGATTGACCCCGGATATATATATATATATATATATATATATATATATATATATATATATATATATATATATATATATATATATATATATATATATATATATACATTTCAGCTAAGGGGTAAGGAATACAAGTCTGCCTCATCAGATAGGAGAAAGGAAATTACTATCACTAACTAGGAAGCCTTGTGCGCGAAATCAGATAGCTCAGACTCCAAAGAATTATGGAGAATTGTGTCCAGGAACACGGAAGGTGCATATAGCAGAGGAGATCTGGCTAAATCATTATAAAGAGCTGTTGGACATAATGAATAGGGGCCAGAATAGTAGAAGTGGTCACTCTACGGGACGGGCTGAAAGGGAGGGGCACATACATCTGGTGACATTAGGCGACCAGCTCCATCCTCCAAACACGAAAACCATTTAAGTATCTGGGGATTGACGGTGTCCCAAATGGCGTATTCTGCTCTTTGCTGGATGTGTGGGGCCCATCCCTGACACAGGTGTTTAATGCTATTATCCGGACTAACCAAATCCCTGACAGCTAGAAAACCGGAATTATTGTTCCGATATTTAAAAATGGTGATAAAAGACTTCCCTCTTCATATAGACCCGTCACTTTGCATATGCGGTGAAAATATCCCCAATAAAAAGACAGTTAGAAAAAGTCGCCTGGAAAAGGCCGTTTGGTACTGTCCAATACGCTCAAGGGGAGCAGGCGTTGCGCATAGTCCCCCACTTCCTTTGAACGAATAATGGGTTCGGGGTTTTTGGGGTTGTCCCCCGCTTACATTACATGGAATGTGGGGGACAATACAAAATTAAACTGCATGTAATCGACGTTTTATTGGCGACTCACAAGCATCCCCTACCTTTGATAACTTCTTGGACACAAGAAAAATTGATTATATCTTTGTGAATTTGGAGGCTTGGTCGATTGTCAAAGCATTTTCTGTGCAGCAGAGGATCGAGAGCGACCATAAGCCCCTCCTTTTGGAACTGACAGACCTCACCAGGCGATAGGTTAACAGGCCCAGGGGTAGGTGCAGTTCACCAGGAAATTTTGGAGCATGCCAGTAGAAACATCAGAGTGGGAGGAATAGACAGGGGTAGTTCTTCCTTTGGTTTATGACATCGTTCAATCTTTGGAGGATCATGCCAGGGTAGACCTGTGTGATGCCGTTTCCCTAATATCAGTGCATGAGCAAATTACGCAGTGTTGGCCAGCGGTTTTCTGCAGAAGGCTGCCCACAATCATGCAGAAATAGTAACCCCCTGGTATGATAAGGATTGCAGGCAGGCTAAGGGCCGTCTGATAGCAGTTGTGAAGGCCCCCCCAGCCACAATTGGGCAGAGAAGTCACTCAGGTCAGAATGGAGTACCAGGAGATACTGAAGGATAAAAAGAGGGCCTGGCATGAAGATGTCTGGGAAAAGCTATTGGAAGCAATAGGGAGCGCAAACTCAAAAGAATTTTGGGCTATGATGGGGGAGCCAATAGAACTGGCCCTAACCTCTTTCAAGGTTGTATCCCTGAAAAGCGTTGGGTTGAACATTATAGAAATCTCTTATCAGGTTACAGGGGCACCCCCGTGGAAAGGAGCCACCCCAGTTCGGGTGTGTGAGATGGGGGTGAGTTTACCTGTGCCCCTCTGGTACTCACTAACACAGACATAGGGAGGGTGCTTATGTCCCAAAATCTGGGGAAGGCCAATGGACCATATAGGGTTCAGAAGATTCTATAGAAATGAACCTACGGTTTGGGTACCTTACCTAGTAAAATTGTTCAATGCCATTCTAAGCAAGGATTTGGTGCCTGGGTCTTGGACGTCAGCATAAATTGTTCCTATGTTTAAAAAAGGTGCCCGGGATGACCCTGCACATTTTAGACCAATTTCGCTCTTGGATGCAGGAGGGAAAATATTTGCCCGGTCCTTATCGTTTCGTTTAGAAGATTGAGTTAGAAGCAGTGGGATCATTGATCGCAGGCAGGGTTTTGTGAAGGGTTAAGTATGATTGATCAAAGCCTCCGCCTACGGTTGGTATGCGACAAGTATGTGGTCCTCAGAAAGGTCAGTGTATATGCTGTATTTGTGGCCCTATGCACTGCCCTTGACACTGTACCAAGCTCTTGGTTGTGGGAGGTGCTAAGGGACCTGGGTATATCGGGCGCCCTATTATCTGCTATCCAGAACCTGTACACCGGAAATACTGCGGTTGTTCGGAGGGGAACATAAGGGAGCACAACTGGTAGAATAAGTATAGAGAAGGGCATAAGGCAAGGGTGCTTCTTGGCCCCGTTACTGTTCTAATGGAGTTATTAAAGAGCTCTTGATAGCCCAAACAGGCGGCCCATCCCTAGCTGGGGATAAGCTGCCGGTCATGCTTTTTGCAGATGACGCGGTTCTTCTTTCCTTGACCCTTGCTGGTGCCTGTAGGCAGCTGGAATGTTTTATTGCCTTCTGTAAAGGGAATAGGCTGTCACTTAACATGAGCAAAACCAAGTGCACGATTTTAAACATAAATGTAAGGAGGAAGAATAAGGCTTTCAAACTGGTACTTGGTGATGGCAACATCGAGCAGTCCCCACACATGATTAATTGTGGGTTAGAATTATAGCGTCTTGTGGATGGTCACTCCACGTGGAAAAGGCAAGAATAATTCTGACAAGGTACGGCGGTGCTCTTGCCAGGTTCACAAATTAACATGGCAATGGAGCTGTTTCTGTGTCACTGGAGGCAAAGAAAGTGCAGGCAAGGCAAGCAGCACTGTATGGGACTGAATTATGGGGCCATACTAATATCAACAGTTTGGTGGTGGCAGAGAATATATTTCTGGAAGGCCTCCTTGATATCCCATACACTGCCCCAAACTTGCCTGTGTTGTTAGAAACAGGCTTGCAGGGAATAGATGCAATCTGTCAGTCGCGGACTATGTTCTATTGGGTCCGATAGCGGACAAATACAAAACTTAAAAAATACAGTGAGGCGATGAACCTCTTGTCACAGCATGGGGGTACCTCTCTGAAATGGGCGATCCACGCTAAAAGCTTGTTGGAGATGTTTGGGCTTGGGGATCCTGGTGGAACCCAACTGTTATGGACCTCCGTTCCAAGGCTGAGGTGAAGAGGGCCATGTTGATCAAAGCGGATCGGGAAGTAGACCAGAAATCTCAGGTCTTGGAATTGCTATGTCACCATAAAAAAAACATGTGGGGTGCGAAGACTACTTGAATTGTACTACCCCTAAACACAATAAGTCTATGTACTTAAAGCTCTGCTTAGGAATCCTGCCTACTGCAGCTCTACTGCAGAAATGGGACTCTGGAGCTTCTGCGAGGTGCATTTTATGTGGTGAAGGGAATGTTCCTATGCCCCGTTTCTAAGCCACAGAGGAAAAGCTTACTGAAGCTGCTTTTTGTATGCTGTGGCTGCAGGACTATCAGCGAAGCCATGAAAATGTGCTTAGACTCTTCTGAGGTTTCTCTAGTTTTTGCTACCAGCAGCTTTCTTAAATGGGTATGGAGGCCGCGTGAGAAGAAAATGAGAGCCCCCCCATATCCCTGTTTTAAAGATCTTGTGTGGTTTTGGCTTCTAGTGGAGGTAGGCTCTGTGTCTTATTTGCATTTGTGATGTGTTATTGATCTGATGAATTCATGTTTTTATTCCTTTTATGGGTGTTTATTATTTTGTGTATATGACCTGGTTTACATATTGTGGCTTTTATGACTTTGTGTCGAAATAAAGCATATGATATAATATGATGAAACTGCCTTTCAGCACAGCCTTTTCCCGGAGGCGTTTAGTTAGGACTGTCTTTTTTTGGGGACATGTTCACATGGAACCTCACTTGTTGGACGGGGACAACTAAGCTATTCTCCAGTATTATTCTGGATCGGCTGGAGGATTACAGAAAATAGCATACTGTCAGACACTCCATCAGCTTTTCTTTTATGTTTCTTCTTACCCGTTTACTTTTCAGCCGTCCCTCTGTGATGCCAGTAGGGTCTCTCCTCCCCCGATGCTAGAGCGGTCTGAAGATTACAGACTGGACTGGCAGGGAGAAGGAAAAATCCCCAAGGCAAAAATCCCAAAGGAGTGAAAAACCTTGGCTGGTACAGTTCTTAGCTGATGGTGGCTATGATCCAGGAATCTTGAGAATGACTAGTAGTACGTCAGCGGAGTGGCCCCAGTTGGTAGGAGACCAGGACCCAAAGAAGACAGGAGGAGGCAGAGCACGGGAAATATAAAAGGTAATGAGGGAAAAGAGGAGCAGAAGGAAAGCCTGAAGATTAAGCACCAGGATATAAGGGTTAAGTGGAACAAGGCTGAGCGTTACCAGCAACAAGGAGGTTTTTGCAACGCAATGCGTTGTGATCAGCGAGCAGTCTTCATTCCGCACGGCCGGAGGCGGCTCCTCCTGGACAAAGGTCAGGTGGTTCCACGTTTTGGATGGCAGAATGATGTCCTGCTTGGCAGCGTTCCGTGAAGGCCATGGCGTGGCTGGCGGAACGAGCAGAGATGACCATGGCCTGTACACCATCTGTCAGAGACGGACCAGTGGCGACAACGGGTACTGACATGCGCCCTAGGAAGCCGGGCCATACCCGGTTTCCACGGATGTAAAAGTTGGAATCGATGAATCAAACAAGGTGCATAGAGTATGTGCCGAACAGGTTCCCAACTTCTTTCAGAGATTGGATACCCTTTCCAATGGATGAGATACTGCAAGGTTCCTCGATAGAACTGGGAATCACATATCTGTTCCACAATAAACTTCAGGAGTTGATGCCAGATGACAGGTAGCAGAGCGCAATGGTAAGATGATTCCTCTGGATGAACAAATAGAGAAGCGTGGAAGACAGGATGTATGTGATACCAAGTGGAAGGTAGCTGTAATTTAAAGGCCACATGATTGATTTTCTTTATAACTTTGAAGGGTCCGAAGTATCTAGAGGCAAATATACCCTTATGGATATGTAGAGCTACGTGTTTACTGGACAACCAGACAAGGTCTTCTGGTAAATAAGACGGATCTGGATTCAGATGTTGGTCTGCATAATGTTTGGTGTTTTTGCGAGCCAACGTTAGACTGGTTAATGCTCGTCTTTGTGTTTCTTGCAAAATCGACAATGCTTGCCCCACCGCAGGACCGCTGAACTGTGAGTAGGTAGAGCAGGTATACATGCTGGCTGGGATCCATAATTGCAATAGAAGTGCAATCCCAAATGAGGCATGTTAAGAGTTGTTATCCGGGAACTTAGCTGTAGTTAGAAAGTCCACCCAGTCATCTTGAACAGCCGAAACGAAACAGCGCAGGTACTGTTGCAGGGTTTGATTGGTGCATTCTGTGCTGCCATTAGATTGGGGATGGTAGCCGGATGACAAGCAATTTTTTATTCCCAGAATTGAACATAAGAATTTCCCAAATCTAGATGTATACTGAGATCCGCGATCCGATAGAATTGATATCGGCAGACCATGAATCCTGAAGATATCTCTGGCAAACAGTTTGCTCATTTACAAAGCAGAGGGAATGTTTGCACATGGGGTGAAGTGTTCCATCTTGGAAAACACGTCCACCGTTACCATGATAACGGTACAGACTTTAGACGAAGATAAGTCTACAATAAAGTCAGTACCTATGTTTTCCCATGGGCGAGAAGTAAGGGGAGGTTGAGTTAGTTTGCCTGGAGGTCTTTGTCGAGGTTTCTTGACCTGAGCACATACAACACAAGAATAACCATATTCTTTCACTTGATCCTGTAGAGGAAGTCACCAGAAATGTTGTTGGATTAGTCACAAGGTGGTCTTTATGCCTCTATGACCTGCAATTCAAGAACTGTGGCACATCTGTAAGATTCTTTTCTGTAACGTGTCTGTAGGGATGTATAAGGCTGAGCGCGAAAACCATAGACCGCCAGGTCTTTCCAATTTTAGCAACAAAGGGTCTGTACCCAAATAAGCCTTATGAATTTCGTGGAAAAAGGTTTGTACAATGCATACAAAAGAGTTGCTTGGAAACATCTTCTTGTAAGGTTCCATCTCCTTAGAAGCTCCTTTTATTATGTGTGAAAGCATCCGCAATGGTATTCTCTGATACAGGAATAAACGATAGGTGAAAGGGGAACTGGGAGAAGAAAATACACCCAGCGGGCTTGACGGCTGTTTCTGCACTCAAATGATTGTAAAAGAGTGAGGTTCTGGTGATCTGTCCTCAGCTCAAGTTCCTGCTGGGCTCCTAACAAATGATGTCTCCATTCTTTACAAGCCATCTTAAGGGCTAGTAACTCTTTCTCAAGGACCCAGTAATTTCTTTCAGAAGACGTTAGGGTTTTTGAGTAGTAGGCCAATGGATGTTCTTTCTTGTCAACCGTTGACAGTTGTTTAAGGACTCCCCCTATAGCCACTTCTTAGGCATCAGCCTCCACAATAAACATCTGTTGGGGATCTGGAGGGGTCGAAACAGGTGCAGAGGTGAATTCAAGTTTAAGAGACTCAAAGGCTGTTTCTGCTGCTTTGTTCCAGGTAAAAGGATTGTTTTTCTTTCGTAGGTTGGTGATTGGAAGAATTGTCTGGGAAAAAGAGGGTATGAACTTCCTGTAGAAGTTTGTTAGTCCCAGGAACCTCTGTATCGCTTTCACATCTTTCAGCCTTTTCCCATGAAGAATGGCCAAACCTTATGAGGGTCCATGGAAATGCCTTCAGGTGACAATATGTAACCCAGATAGGGTACAATGGTGGCCTCAAACGCACACCTTTCTGGTTTCACTTGTAAATGGTTGTTTTGCAGACGACCGAGTACCTTTCTTACATGGTTGACATGTTCTGACTGGGAGTGTGAATATACCAGGATATCATCTAAATAGATAATGAAAAAGAAGATCGGCGAACAGGTGGTCCATGTAATGTTTAAATACTGCTGGTGCATTTGCTAATCCGAATGGCATCACTGCATTTTCAACATGACTGAATGGTGTCCTAAACGCAGTTTTCCACTCGTCACCTTTTATGCGCATTAAATTATACACTTGTCTCAGATCTAATTTAGTAACTATTTTTGCTGACCGTACCGCATCAATGATATCAGGTATGAGAGGAAGCGGTTCTTTGTCCTCAACAGTATCATCTTTAAGGCCGTTGTAGTCCAAACAGGGCCGCAGCCCGAGGTGTTTCTCTTCGGAATGAAGAAGAGCGATGCACCTGCAGGGGACACCGATTCTCTGTTGAGGACGTTACCAAAATTCTGGCTGAGGTATTCCTTCAATGCTTCTTTTTCTACTGGGGTAAGACGAAACATACGATTGAAACAAACATTTGTGCCCGGAAGTAGAGTAATAGCACAAAGCTCAGGGCGATGTGGAGGCAAAGATTGGACTAACACGCTCTCAAAGTCCTGATAGTGATTGGGTATGGTGGTCCACAATCCTTGTTTGTCTTACTGTGGGCTGGAGGTAGGTGTAGCAATTAGGGACACAGACCTTTTCTCCTGAACACAATGATTCATGCAATGTTCTGACCCAGGAAAAACAGTGTGGGCCCTCCAATCTATGTAAGGGTTATGGTTAATCAACCAAGGGAATCCCTAGGATCCAGGGGGAATGAGCCATTTGTATTATGTCAAAAATGAGTGTTTCCGAATGTTGAGGGGGCGGTGTTCTGTATAATAGGACCACAGACTAATTCCTGACCATCAACACCTTCTGCAAGCACGGGAACATTCGTAGTAGAGGAATCTTGTTTCTTGCGGCCCAGGCAGCGTCCATAAAGAGTACTGCTGCCCCAGAATCCAACCTGGCAGGAACATCAAAGAACCGGTCCACCGGTAGTTGAAGGGTTACTGAACGGATCAATAGGTGGTTTTGATCCATGTTCGCTGAACGGATGGAAATGAAGTCAGGCGTCTTGGTACTCGTCAATTGCTCCTGGATCTGTGGCCCTTCTAAGACCAGGAGGTGAAGTGTTCATTCTTTCTAGGGAGGGGGCAATGGACAGTTGCAAAGGATATGTGAGGATGAACAGCAGTACATGCACAGTCCCTAAGTGCCTCAACTGTTTCTTTCGTCAGCAGACAGAGGTCCCCTGGCAGTACCTATCTACATTGGCTCTGCAGGCTCTCTGGTGGAGTCCATTGAGGTCTGTGGAGGCAGAACGGGCCTGGGATTGGTTTTAGTTTTTCTCCTCACTGTGACGCTCCTGGATCCGGAAATCAAGCTGCATCACCAGTTGGATTAAGGCTTTGAGGCTGGAAGGTCTTGGAAACCTAGAGACCTCATCTTTCAATTCCTCAGAAAGACCCAGAAGATACTAGGTCATGCAGGCTTCATGAAACCAAATAGCTTGATGGGCCATTTGTCGGAATGTTGTGGGATATGCTAAATTGTCTATGTTCTCTTTATGGAAATCAAGGAGATCCTCCTGTACAGTATATACTAGATCTGGCAGATCAAATATCCCCTTGAAGGCTTGAATGAACAGGTCCGGTGAGTTTAAAGCGGGATCCATATTAATCACAAGATTAGTGGCCCGAGCCGGGGCACTCCCTGCCAGATATGCCACAATGAAGCCTACCTTGGCTCTGTCGTTTTGAAAAGAAAACTGAATAGTACAGATGTCCAGAAACTCCTTCAAATGTTTTGCTTCCCCATAAAATGTATCCACAGAAGGGGCACTAGCTGGGAGAGGTGGAGCGGCATCCCGCATTTCCAATGCTTGTTTAATAACAAGATTCACAAGGACTGAACCTCTAGAGAGAGGTTTTGGATGGCCGCCACCAACACCTGGAGCTGTGACATGTTAGACCTGGAAGCTGGGCGTTGCAAGCTTTTAAGTTTCTTCTTACCAGATTCTCTTTCAGCTGTCCTTCTGTGATCCAAATAGGGTCTCTCCTCACCAGATGCCAGGGCGGTCTGAAGATTACAGACTAGACGGGCATGGAGAAGGAAAGAATCCCAAGGAACAACTCCCAAAAGAGTGACATTTTTTTTCGCTGATACAGTCTTTAGGTTATACTGGCTCTGATCCAGGAATCTTGAGAATGGGGAGTAGTACGTCGGCGGACTGGCCCCAGTAGGTAGGAGACCAGGACCCAAGGAAGGCAGGAGGAGGTAGAGCATGGGAGATATACAAGTAAGGAGGGAGAAGAGGAGCGGGAGGAAAGGCTGAAGATGAAGCACCAGGCGATAAGGGTAAAGTGGAACAAGGATGAGCATTACCAGCAACAAGGAAGTTGCAACGCAATGCGTTGTGTTCAGCGAGCAGTCTTCATTCTGCATGGCCGGAGGCTCCTCCTCCTGGACAAAGGTCGGGTGGTTCCATGCCTTGGATGGCAGCGGTCCGTGAAGGCCATGGTGTGGTTGGCGGAATGAGCGGAGATGAGCGGAGATGACCACGGTCCGTACGCATCTGCACAAGTGGCAACATCGGGTACTCACATTTTCGCCCAGGCACTGGGACGATATACCAGTGCCTAAGTCGCCATTTAATATTGGCAAAACATGTATGGGTTCTGGATTCTCCCATCTGGTGCCTAGAAAGACTTGTGTACAGGCACGTTATTAATGCCATATCATATCTAGGCAGCCTTTATGGAACTTAGTTTGGACTTTGACCATGTGAATAGGAGACTACAGTGGAAATCTCTGAACACATGAGTACCCGGCCCTTTAATCAGGCTGCTGGAGTCACTCTACGAGAACACAAAGGTATGTGTACGCTATGGTCAGGGTGGGGAACTCAGACTGCTTGGTTGTAAGGAAGGGAGTCTGCCAAGGATGTGTCCTTGTCACAATCCTTTTTAACTTATATGTTAATAGCTTTGCCTATCATGTATGGTCATTTACCAATATCTATGTTCCCTGTTGTGGTGCTAGGAGACCGCCAGTGCTTAGCTATTACGATGGCGCTTTTCTCCAGGCAAAGACCCATAGATCATTACAGGTACTGATTGTGGAATATGACAAATACATGAGGGATCGGGGCTTTGGGTTAATAGTGGCAAACGTTTTACCATGTATATCTGCAAGAAACCAAAACGGAGCCTGCAGATGTTCCTAGAGGGAGCGATGGTGGATGGCTACTCATTCGTCGACTATTTGGGGATACAGTTTAATGGGATGACATCTTCAAATTAAGTGTCAGGATGGGTCAAATCATGGGGGAATCTTTAGAGTAGCTAAGAATCTGGGACATTTCTCAATGGAACATATGATAAAGGTCAACAAAGGAAAGGCCATGCCCACTATCTTCTATGGCGGTGCAATATGGGGGTACACAAGAGCCCCCTGTTTACAAAGCTAGAAAACACATTCCTAAGAAGGCAGCTTATGGATCCCGCTTCAGCACCTGTGTACTCCATGGATCTGGAAATTGCCATGGGATGGACACTATTTTTGTGAGATCCATCTCACTCTGGGTCTCTTTCTGACAGGTACTCACAGACGCCTAACCAAACACTTAATCACAAATATAATCACCCAAAATGGACACAGCTAGGTTAGCCAGTTAGCCCACAAAATCTTTGCTAGTCAAGCTCTCACTGGCTACCTACTTCTATGACCCAGGAAAGCTGAAAGGTCTCCCTAAGACGCTAGTTAAAAACAGTGCTAATCAATTTCTAGCGCCTTTAGGGGAAGACTAAATGCTGCTGAAAACTCTGGTCAAGGCATATTTACTGCTAGACCCACTTTAACTGTTTCGCTGAATATCTGTGTTTGGCAACTGCACCATTGCAAACAGCATTCCTGATGAAAGCCATACTGAATTTACTGCCTGTGGAGGCAGTCACTCAGTTGTGGAACTTTAATCGAGGGGGGTGTGGGGGGGTGCTCAAATTGCAAATGTACGTGTGGTGGGCTCGAGACTTTATCCCCTTTAATTTTGGTATGTCCAATGTTTAATGATCTTATGGCAAAATTCTTACTAGCGTTTCTACAAGGGAGTGGGATCAGATCATGCCGCTCACCTCAGTCTGTAGAATCAGTCTCTCTGCGGGAAGTTCTTGTCTTTCCTTTCTTAGCTGTGGTCTCATCGCGAAGCCGACTCACCTGTGAGAAACCTCAAGGTGTCTCCCCCGATAGTCCCCGGAGATCTGTCATCCAGGGGGCCAGGACATGGCCAGAGCTATTGGAGCCAGTTCCTGGAGTGGACCAGTGCGGGAGGATTACCAGGAAGGGAGGCGGGGGGGTCTTTGGGGAGTGAAAGTGGGACACTGAAGGGTACCCCCCCTTCCCTGTAACACCTTTTCCCCATCCTACCCTGTAGGATATTTAGAAGCTCTACCCCGTCCCCCTTTTCTGACACGAACACTTTCTTACACTGTGAAAGACAACAGACTAACACGAGAGCCGTTTATCTGACATGTCCCAACACAAGGGTCAGGCAGAGTCAGGCAATTGACAATAACTATACACACCTGACGGCCCTTTCCTTTCCCCACAGGGATAAAAGGCAGAGCACGAGAGCACACTTGGAGCAAGGCAAAACCCATGAGGAAGCACTTATTCCAGGACGGCAGTTCAAATGGAGGAGATAGGCGGGAGACTTGAAAGGACGACAAGGAGGGAAGTGCCATTGCCCTTTTCATCCCAGACCTGCGAAGCCTCCATGAAAGGAATTGTAAGATCAGGAACTAAAGCTGGCGTGTAGTGTAACAGATGTCAACCGTGCACAGGGCCCTCCCACACTAATAGCCCAGGCGGGGAGTTGCGCTTGCTACCGTGGTACCGTTCTTGACTCCAGAGGCAAGAAACGCCAACAAGTTCAGCACAGCCAGTGAGGCGGAGAGAGCCGGACGGTGCGGAGCCAAAGGCAACATTATATGAACAAAGAACTCGTGTGCGATTGATCTCTTTAGAAAACCCAGTGAAGGACCAGCTGCAGAGTGGTCAGGCGCCACGTGAGCACTCAGAGGACTCTGGCTGCTCCCCTTTGTTGAAACGACAAAGACGAAGAGGCCAGCGTGAAGTGTCAAAGTAGTCATTCATGCGTTAAGTCAAAAACCCTTTTACAATCAAAAGTCTTCAACACGTTGTCAAGATGAAAGCTAAGGGAAGTGAATCCTGCATTGTGATAAAGCAAAGTGACCTGTGTATTTGGCAAATGTGCACCCGGTTGAGGATGCCTGCAAATCGGGGTTAACAATAATAATCCTGTGAACATTGTGTTGACAAGAGTGAACCCGACTGAGGGATGTCCACAGAGATAATGATTGTTTAAAAAGACATTGAGACAAATACTACAGATGACATTTTGAGTGAAAGGCCGTAGTGGATCCGACTGAGGGAGGCTAACATTGAAAAACGGATTGGAGCCCGGTCGAGGGGGATCCAGGGATGAAGAGTAATCACCCAAAGTAACAGATTACAGAAAATAACTTTTGTTTTGTGGCTTATGGCATAAGGATGAGACGCGGTACCCCCTTCCTTATGACACCCTTTCCCCATCCTACCCCATTGGATATTTAGAAGCTCTACCCCCCCCCCTTTTCCTACACGAACACTTTCTCACACCACGAAAGACAGTGGACTAACACCAGAGCCGTTTACTTGACATGTCCCAACACAAGGGTCAGGCATAGTCAGGCAATTGACGATAACTATGCACACCCGACGGCCCTTTCCCTTCCCCCACTGGGATAAAAGGCAGCACAAGAGCACACTTTGAGCAAGGCTGAATGCACGAGGAAGCAGATATTTCGAGACGGCAGTTCAAAAAAAGGAGAAAGGTGGTGGAAACTGAAAGGACGACAGGGAGGGACTTGCCCTTGCCCTTTCCAACCCCGACCCACAAAGCCTTTGATAAAAGAACCGTAAGACCAGGAATCTCAGCTGGGGATTGGTGTGGCAGATGGTACACAGGGCCCTCCCGCAGTGATAGCCAGGGCTGGGAAAAGAGCTTGCTGCCCTGGTACCGTCCTTGACTCCAGCGTAAGAAAAGCCAACGAGTTCAGCACAGCCGGTGAGTCGGAGCAAACTGAGAGTGGACCGGACTGTGTTAAGCTCAAGGTTGCAGTGACAACATTTGGGTAAAGAAAAGAAGATAATAGCCAAAGGTCTTTTGTGGACAAACAAGGTATCAGTGTTAAAGTGGTCTGTCGCCACGTAGGCGTTCATTCGAAAGACTAACGAATATCCCGCTCCTGAACAAGGAGAATACGTTTAACTGAGAAAACTACCAGAACCATGAGGCCCAAAGAGAGGCCTGTTTGAGATGTCAAAGTGGACATACAAGGATCAAGTCAAACTCCTTCTACTGTCAAAAAGTCTTTGATGCGTTGTGAATTAAAAAGCTAGGTGAAGTGCATTGTGGTGACAAACGTGAACACGACGGAGGGATGTCCATAGTAAGTCTTTGGTCTGAGCCTGATTGAGGGAGGCTGATGTTGTGAAAGGGATCGGCGCCCAGCTGAGGGGGATCCTCGAGTGAAGAGTACTCACCCGACGTGAAGATTAACAGAAGGAACATTTTGTTTAGCTATGTACCCTACATCAGACCCGCTGAAGCAAGAGACTTTGCATAAAAGAGTCTTGGACACAGAAGGTCCTGATATTGAGAAAAGGAACTGTGAGCTCAGGCCGGAAAAGCCCAGAAGTGTGCTGTGCTCCAGAGTACCGCCTTGTCCCCATGTTTCAAACGCAGGGAAGGGAGTCCTCGGCCATAACATCCTGACTCATCATTTGGTGAATACTACTTTCTTTTCTTGTGAACATTATCCAACACTCTTTTGTAGCATAGCGGTAAGGATTGGCAATAGTTTTTGTTTTTTATTATAGGCACATTTTATTTGACTATAGTCCACTAGAACTGTGTTATTATTATTTGATGGTCGTAGCTTGCTCCCATCTTATATTTAGGATTAGATTATTGTGTTTATCTCACCCATTGTTATAGTTAATAAACACCCTTGAACTGTGATCCCTTGTGTCCGTCTTACTTTGATACCATGCTTTCCTTAGACACCTGTGTCGGTAGAAACAGGGTCTGTCCGGGAAGTTGTCTTTCCTTTCTTAGCTTTGGTCTTATCGCAAAGCCAATCCTGGAAGAGGTAGGGCCTATCTTCACCTGCTAATCTTCACCTGCTGCCACAATGGCCTCCTGTAGATGACCAAAGGTAGGGCACAGTGGCGGCCTGGCAGGACTTGCCCAGAGTCTGAAGGGAAAATCCCAAAGGCAGAAAAACCTGATAACTTGTAGTGGATGTGGCTGCTCCAGAAAGATCCAGCGAGAACAAAACACAATACGATTCCAAATTCCAAAGAAGATAAGGAAGTCCAGAGGCTTGAGAGGGACGGGGAACTGTAACAAGACGGTAAATTAGCAGCAACAGAACCAGGAGAGAGAACAGGGAGCAGGAGAATGCAAAATGCAGACGGGAGCACAGTGAGTATGGGAAGCAAGTGTGTGTGTGTGTGTGTTTGTGTGTGTGTGTCTATGTTTTAGGGATGCATTTTGTGATTTTATGAAATATTTCAATCTGATAGTTTTATGGATGTAACGATCCGAAATAAACTTTAATTTGAGCAAAGACCAGACAAAAACAATAAGGTGTGGCAAAATCAAGAGCCCATACACACAAATCAACCTCACAATAGATGGATTGCTTATAGAGGAGGTACCATATTTTGATTACCTCGTATTAAGGATCTTTGGGGTGCAGGAGGTGGCTGAAATGGCTCAAACACATTGACAGACCCAATACAGCACTATGAAGACAGTGCAATGGAAAGGGTGTTTTTCAAAAGCTTGTGGTATTAATATGCTCCCTCGTGCATTGGAAATCTAGAGCTCCAGCGGTTGCTGGAGCTATCAACGGAACATATCATGGGGCCAATGCAATAACCAAAATATGTTAGCGACCAAAACTAATTTTCTTAAAAGACTTCTGTGGTTTCCTAAGAATACACGTAACACTCCCTTGCATATGGAACTTGTTCTTCATGCAATAAATGAAAAAAGAGGTTTGAAACCATTGTTATGGATATGCATTTGGGCTAATGAATCGCTTATATATCAGCTCAGAGACCTTTTAAATTATCAAAATATTTTGACACTCCCATGTTTCAGGTACATTAAAGTATTTTTGGGGCTGGAAGAATTTTGGTCAAAGCCCAATGAAATCACCTGTAAGAGCAGACATGTGGTTGTCAATGCGCACGCAGATTACCTTAGGTGATTGCACATAGACAAATGCCTGTGTTTCTCAACTGGTTGTTTGTACCTTTTAATAAAACGCAATTATACAATGGAAAGCTATCTTTCTCCGATTGATTCCCCAAATCAAATTCCACCTGGACACTGTTCCGATAGCTGCAGTAAAAAGCCAATGGCATGATACAGATTGTGCCGTTGTCAATTCTGCACCGAGAAATTGAAACCATACAGCACTTTTTATTCCAGGGCCCTGTATATGCAGATACAAGGAACTTAAGACGTTGTTTGGATAACAGAGGCATAAAACCAATGGCAGCTTCCAAAGAACTATGTAAACTTGCAAACTCTACTAATGTAATCTTCGCTATATCCGCCTGCGTCAGCAGGGAATGGTGGGGGAGAGAGAGAGAGACACACAAATAATGTGCAATAAGGTCTCACATAGGTATCAATTTGAACATGTTGATTTGAAAAAATGTTTAAAGCATTTTATTTTTAAACTGAGTTCTATTCCTCAATTCCTGTGAATATGTGCTATTGTTTTTATCATTGACAATGTATAAAGTGTAATTTATTCATCTGTATTTGTATGGTGAACAACTGAAATAAAGTTATTATGAATGAAATTTCATATGGACAAAACTAGGATTTCACCATACCTAATTCCACCCTGTTTACTAAGAAATACCACAACATTACAGAGCTTGCAGGGGAGCCATAATCCAAGCCAGTGCATAACACCCTCACCCCAAATGTATGATAGTAACCATAAAGGGTGTTATAGATGGGGAACATCAGTTTCAACCTTATAAACACATGCCATCAACGCACTACCTTAAATACATACCTCAATTTGGTCAACAGGCTTACTCAATATTTCTTTCAATAACACAAGGTCATCACGGTGCATAGTGGTGACTTCTCCTTCCTTAAATATTGAGCTGAATCTTCCTGCACGACCCGAGATTTGTAGCGCTTGAGATGTTGTAATAGTGTCAATCTCCTTTTCTCCTTTTTCATTAATGCTTGGCTTTACCAAAGAATGAAAAATAATTCGTTTTATACTCCTGAAAGAAACACATAGGGATGGAGCTGTTTAAACCATGGGGTTGCATAATTCTGATTATATGAACACAACTTCACTTATACTTTCACTCTGATGGATACAATCTTTCTCCTACAGATGCCTTTATTCTGGAATGGCTCTGTGTAGAATGGGTATGGACATCTTTACACAAGAGTGAGAGAGACTGGGGCTTCGGAATACATTTTAAGTATCTATATCACCACACGCAGTGCCATAACTCTGTTCAACCCAATTTCTGATTCTCAAAATGACCAGTAGAAATGCCATGATTTCAAACAAACGATGTGAAGGATGCAATTAATCACAGTATTAATTATGAGACGATTTTGAGGGACAGTTGGCAAGAAAGCTGTATAAAGATAATCATTTATCCATTAGAAGGAAAGTTACTGAAATAAATAAATGTGTTCTAATAGAACCGCAAATGCTCATCTTTTTTTAAACTTCCCTCAAATGAGTATAATGTATACAATAGGGGGGGGAGATGTGGAAGAGAATGTTACTTAGCTGTAATTCTAGTTCTCCATCAGAGTGCCTTCATTTTAATAAAGCATAGAATATTTCAGTACATGAGCAGGATCCCAGAAGAATTCAAAATATTTAAATTAGAAAAATAGCCAATATACAATATGCCTGAATCAATTAGCATTAAAAATATTTCTTTTTTTTTCTTCAAGCAAAGCAAAAAAGAGACGGGAACTAGCTTGTGTCAGCTTTGCACTTGCAAAGCCATGTAAACAGAAGGGAAAAAAATGAAGATGAAAACATAGGAAAAGCCAGGAGGGAAGGTCAACGTTATGTCCTTGATGGGCTAGCAGAAGAGAGCAGCAGCCATGGAAGAACAGAAGAAATCCCATCACTCGAGTAAGAAGACCCACCAAAGGAGATTTGTTAAAACAAATTAAAGGCTGACTTGTTCCATTGAAGAACCTGCCGAGTGAAGCCTAGGGACCAGCAGCAGGGATGGTCACATTTGATGCCCAGATGGAGAGGCTCAGCAATATAAGACCCAAAGGAACGAAACAAAAAGCTCAACTAATGTCAGACAAACTGCCTTAAGATGTGCACATGAAGGAATAACGACAGCAGCTTGAGAGGGAAGATTCAGCAATAGTGACCCTAGCCAGCGGTAAGTTTGCAGTTCAAAGAAAGTGCAGTAAGACATGACACTGTATTTATTTATTTTATTTGTATAGCGCACCAGGCCCAGGGGCAACTGGGCGCATCTCTTAGTTACAGCATAATAAGGCAGCCAGAGCAATAATTACAGAGGTTACATATATGAAAATAACAATGAAAAGACAAAGCAAATTATATTTACAGGATACAGATATGTGCAAGGTTACACAGTGAACCCAAGGCTAGATGTCTTGGGCGGACAGCCAAGCTTTGGTTAGGTGTTTGAATCTCAGGAAGGAGGGTTCTGCTCTAAGCTCATTTGGAAGCGTGTTCCATAATTTAGCTGCCATAATAGGGAAGCTAGTTCCACCTGATCTTTGAAGATTGAAACGTGGTACGACAAGGCAGTTAGTTTGAGCCATTCTGCGAGGTCTGGTGGAATTGTGGAGGGCAAATCTGTTAGCAGGTAGCAGGGAGCTTGGTTGCGAAGGCATTTATGAGTGAGAGCAAGAGTTTTCAGAGAAATCCGGTGTGGGATAGGGAGCCAACAGATGTTGCGTCTGGTGTTGGAAATGTGTTGACGCCTGGAGATGTTGAGGGCAGCTCTAATAGCATTGTTTTGGACAATTTGTAGCTTATTTAGGTTGCAGCGATTAGTGCCCAGGTAAAGAGCATTGCAGTAATCAATCTTGGACAATACAAGGGTCCTAGCCAGGGTAACACAATTGGCTGTAGAGAGAAAAGGGCGGCTAGCTGTGATAAGCTTGCAGGTGTATGCCGCTGCGGAGGAGACTGAGTTGGTTTGTCTGGTAAGGGATAGAGTAGAGTCGATGTAGATCCCCAAGGTTTTGGTATCCTTGGCAGTTAGGATGGTGTTACCATCAATGATGAAGGAGTTGAATGCAGGGTCAAGTTTAGAGTGTTTTAGTGGTGAGCCAAGAATGAGGAGCTCTGTCTTTTCAACATTTAGACAGAGTCCGTGTTGCGCCATCCAGGCTTGGATGACCTGGTAGATGACATTGATGGCGAGGGAGTCAGCTGTGTAGTCACCTGAGATTGGGATTAGTATCTGGGTGTCGTCAGCGTAATTGGTGTAGGTGACACCCAGATAGTCCAAAATATCAAATAGGGGTTTTGTGAACCCCTAGGTCTCCACACTGTGGAGGGGGGGGCGGTGGGGAGTACCAAGATGGTGATGCACAGATTAATCATCAAACAAAATGGTCCAGCAGAGGCACACTCCATTCCAGGACATCAGGAGAAAGTTGAGCAAGTTTCAGAGGTCGAGCAGCACAGGCGAGTCCTGAGAGGTTCAGAATAACAAAGTCTCTTGACGTATGCATCCAGTTGTCCGCACTGAGCAAGACAAAGCTACACCTGACACTTGCTTCTGGTCAAGAGAAATGCAGAGCGCCTTTCAGATGAGTCCAAGTCCTAACAGTTGACAAAGTTTCTTGTGCAGAGTATCAGCCATTATGCCAAAACAGAGCAAAGTATACCCCAACAACCAACCATTCAAATGTACCATTCAAACATTGGATGGCCCGCTCGCCACCATAGAAAAACCTTTGCAGGAATTCTCTAGGGCAAACTCGGGGGAAGTGTATTCCAGAGAAATTCAAAACAAAAAACTCCTGCAGTTATTCCTAGGTAATCCCCCACATTCATTTGTGAGCACCTGGGTGGAGCTCAGATAAGATAAATGACCATGTATCCATTCCCAATCTCTATCCAATCACACCCAAGGGGACAGTTGACTAGCTACTGTGCCTCAAAACATTGGAGGCTTGATTTTGGGAACCTATAAGAAGAGGGTTCCTATGTGCCAAAATGGCTATTGGTGTAGCCACTGTACTTAAGTACACTGCTGCCAGCCAGAATCAGTACAACTGTTTGGCTCAGGATACTGACCCAACGTGGATAAGGTAAACGTGCCAGTAGGCCCCACCTTTGAAGGCCATAGGGCTTCTCAAAAGGCCACAACACATAAGCGTCCCCACTGAGACTTAGATGGAACTCGCTGGAGAAAAATAGGGCATCAAACGACTAGCAAAAAGTTGAGGGGGGGACTAACAAAACAGTCTTACCTTCTTATGGTCCGGTTTCCAAAACCAGCAAAAAAATCAAGCGGACTAAAAATCAAGTTAACTAAAAGTTAGCAAAGATAACCTGAAAAATGACTGACCCAACATACTATGGCAATACCAGTACTGGCTTTGTCAAGAGGGGATAGCAACCACTCTCATGAGAGGGTCCTAGCTCCCATCTCCACTTCTCCTATGTAAGCATGCTCTTATGCCGAACGCCTTTGTCTCACCCCAATGCCACATGAACCAACAGCTTTCCAGACTCTGAATTTTCTGGTGTCAGCGTATGATATCGGAGCCAAAGCAAGCACCACCACAAAAAGAGCAGCCACCTACAGAGCCACACCTAGGCTGTATTATGTCAGCAGAGGCCAGGACAGCTCCGCAGTAATGTGCACGCCTTGGAAGCAAGACAACACATAGAAACACAGGTTCGATCCCTGGGTCCGCGCCTAGAAACCTCTGGGTATTAAGTGCCTTATAAATAACCTATCATTTAACCGCCAACATCCCTCGCTGTCAGCGTACCGACGCCCGAGTACAAGACCCAGCCGACACAGAAAGAACCAGCATTTCAGCTGCAACATGGCTGGAAGCACAGCTGCGCAATGTTCCCCAGCGCCAGCTGCACCCCAATGCAGCCGGCGCTCCACTCCCTAGACCACCAGGGGATAAACACAGGAACAGAAAACCCAAAGAGACTGCACTTACCAAAGGGGGGCACAGAACAGCTCTCTGTCTGCACCAAGAAAGTGCCCTTATCCAAGCCTGCATCTCTGTGGCATCCAACAACTCGGCCAGACTCTTTAAAATCCGCAAGGAGCTGGCCAATCCAGCTGCAGTCTCTACCTCTCCTGTCCCCTCCCAGGCCCTCTGCACAGCCCTGGCTTCTCCTTTCATCTCTAAAACTCAGGACATCCTGTCCTCTCGCTCTTCCTCTCCCCCTCCTCCCTGCTCTTCCTCTGGGCCTTCTTTGACTACCTCTTCTCCCTCCTTCTCTGCCTTCCCCCTGTTCTCCCCAGACAAGGTCTCTAGACAAGTCTGATCTATGAAAGTCTCGTCAAAACAGGTTCACCACTGTTCCTCCAAAACCATCAAGGACCACATTGACACAATGGCTCCTGCTCTGGCTAACTTCTGCGACCACTGGAGTCTTCCCTTCCCCCCTGAAGCAGTCCCTTGTTCACCCACTTCTGAAGAAACCCTCTGACAACCCTTCCTGCCTGGTTAACTATCACCCAATCTCCATCACTCCTTTCCTGGGCAAACTCCTGGAAAAGATGGCCATCTCGGAGCGTAATCTTCACACTGAATCTGTTGGTTGTCTCCATGACCATCAGTCTGGCTTCAGAGCTGCCAGAAGCACGACAACTGCTCTCCAGAACATCCGTGAAGACCTGCTCTCCAACCTTGACTCCAACACCCCTAGCGTCTTCATCTTACTTGATTTCTCTTCTGCCTTTTACACGGTCAACCATGCCATCCTGCTCAACCGTCTCCGTGATAACCCAAGTATCACAGATCAGGCCCTGGCTTGGCTGACTTCTTTCCTCTCAGCTCGACCCGCCCAGGTCCAACTTGGGACCTTCCTCTCCTCCATCTCTATCTCTACCTGTGATGTTCCCCAGGGGTCTAACCTCTCTCCCTGGCTGTTCAACCAATACCTTGTACTTCTTGCTCACTGCATTGCCACACTCTGCCCCAACTTTCAGTGCTATGCGGATGACACCTAACTCATTTTCAGGCTCCCTTCTGCCACCTCTTCTTCTCTCATCTCTGACTGTCTGCCATCCAGGAGTGGTGTGCCGCCAATGATCTCTGCCTTACTGCCAGTAAGAGCGAGATTCTCCTCATTGGAACACCTGCTCCCTACTTTCCTGTCATTCTCTGGCCGGCTTCTCTTGGCCCTCTTCCTGCTCCCACCTGTGAGGCTAAAAACCTCAGGGGCATCTTCGGCTCCACACTATTCTTCTCTCCTCACATCTCTGATGTCACTAAGAAGTCACACTACCAGCTACACCTCATCAGAGGTATTCTTCTTTTCCTCTCCTTCCCCCAGATGCTCATTGTCTGCAGAGTTCTGGTTCTCACTAGGCTGGACTACTGCAACAGCCTCTTTCTAAATCTGCCTGCCTCTACTCTCCGCCCTCTGCAACTCATCCAAAACAGGACTGCAAGACTTGTCCTTGGCCTCAAGACCAGGTATTGCATCTTTCCAAGACGGAAATCTCTACACTGGATCCTAGTCGTGGCGATGATTAAGTTCAAAACCCTCTGCATTGTCCACAAGGCCTTCTGGGCCTCAATATCTTCAACTCTCTCTCTTCCTAAATATCTTCCTTCTCAAGCTCTTCGCTCATCAACCTCCAACTCCCTCAGGGTCAGTCGCTTCTCCAAGCAACGAGTTGGTGGTAGATCGCCCTCTCTTTTGCTGGGGTCTCCCTCTGTAACTGCGCCTCCCTGCCTCTCTGAAACTTGAGGAGAACCATCTCTGATACCAGAAGCACCTCAGAACCTTCCTCTTCGCTTCTGCTTTCTCTCCTCCTCTCCCCTGCTGATCTCCTGGCTGAAACTGACACTGCACTGTTCACCTAACTACCCCCTGATCTCGGGCCCAGGTCCCCTACCCTCCCAGTTGCACACCTGCACTGCCCCCCTGGCAACCCTTGCGTTCGGGGAATGTTATGTATCCCTACCAGCACTTGACACCCGATGTCTGCACTTACCCTTGCACTTGCCACCAGCACTTATTTTTTATCGAATTTATTAGTTTATCCTATGCACTGCACCCCCCACACACTTTTCCACTCCTCTGCACTTGCGCAATCTCAATGTCACCTGGCCTAGTAAGAACGTTGTCTCTATCTTCCCTCTGTTCCCCCTCCCTTACCTCGTAGCGCCTTGAAACACTTGTGTATAGGCGCATTATAAATGCCATATCATCTCAGATCATAACCATGCCCCCAACACAAACCTGGATATTGAACATCTTGGGCTGCCTTCATTATTACAAATTAGGACTGTGCAGAGAAAAGGTCTGGGTCTTGCCCCCATATTTGAAGATTTTACTGATTATGTCACTCCTCCTGCCCCCACCCCTGTTTCGAATGGACCAGATTGGACGAGGCAAGTAAACCTATAGCAGGTGGCGATGGACCTTAAAAAGAGGAACAAGAAGGAGGAAGCTGTGGGTTGTCCGGGTGATGTTAGAGAAGGAGGTAAATGGCAGACCATGAGACCAGCAGGAGGAAGGATCAGCTGAGTGTTTAGATTTCTGGAGAAGGTGAGGTATTGGTTGGTAAGTATACATAATATTGCATCGCGAGTGTGCATCAATGAGTAATGTGTGTATTGAGTTGAGGTAATGTAAGAAGAATGGGTACAATTCTAAAAGAGATTTTACAGCCAATTTCGGACCTCTTAAATAATTTTAAATAGACGCTTTTTACTTTTTTAAATGTTATGGATGATGTGGTTAGACAGTCTAAAAATGAAATCAGCCAAATAAACGAATTAATTGCAATAAAGTGCAGATTTAATTAAATGCTAGCAAAGCCCCACTAGGTGCTGCTGCACCGACAGTACCTAGCCAAGAGCGGAATATAGCTGTTTCTGACCAATGCATACAAGTTAAAAGATAGAATACTAAATGGCCCAGTAGGTGGGAATGATACTGTAGAGAAGACCAACTTAATGTACAGACCCTACGACTAAATGATGGAACAAATGTATTAAATCTTCGGCCGGCAGGTGGATTTATGCCCACTGGATTTATACCCACCCATTTGGTCATTTTATTAATCAAAATTCCATACTCCTGGCCAGGAAAGTTGGTTGGGTGTGAGCAACGTCTAAACTGGATTCTCCCCTGTTGAAAATTCAATGAGCACATACATAACAAATGGGGTTCACAATGACAAACAAAGTTAGAGGCCAGCAAGATAGCTCAGTGGGTTGAGCGCTGGCTGCTATTTGTGTGTGAACATCTTTAGATTCTATGAGTCATCAATGGGGGGTTGGGGGGGCGTCGAGTTAAGATGATCCTCACTGTAAACACCCACTGAATTTCAAGGGTTTTGTTGCGTTAAATCTGATAACTGTAACTAAAGATTATTTGTGTGAATATATACATATGCATTCTCGGTGAGTCCGAAAATGCAATTAAAAGGAAATGTGGAACCCTTGTTGAAACCTTGCTTATGAAATTATTCAACAATCCATCTTTTCTGCACAGTTTGTTGCTCAGAAAGCACACTGAGCCCTAGCCCCTAAACCTAGGTCAGGAGAAGCTCCTCACCCTATAATCGTGTGCCTCAAATTATAGGGACAGTGATATGATCTTGAAATATTTCTGAGAGAAAGGCGATCTGCACTATGGACCTGATCCAATATTCATCAATCCTGACTTTTGCATTTCGGTGCAGGTTTCCCAGAAATCCTTTCAGGCACAGATTCCTTTTGCAATACTCTTTCCTTCAAAGTAAATTTAATGCAAAGGGCGCTTTCACTGCTTTACATCTCTATCAGATGCCATTGAATCAAGGATTCCAAAACATGCCCTGAAACTAGGGTCTTGGGTCAGCATCACCATTTGTGTACGGGGTTGATCCGACAACTTAGTGTACCATAGTGATATATGCTAGCATTATTTTTGGCTCATATTCTCAGGGGACTCTACTGATTTTCTCCAGCTGAGCGTGGAGAGCGGTCGCCGGTGGCCTGAGGGGATCAGCAGGCCTGGAAAGCCCTGCCTGGGCCTCCGTGAGTTGTGTGCTTTTGTGCCTTTTAATATCAGGAAAAAGAAAGAAAGTTAATTTGTTTTCCTCGCGCTCCTAGCGCGGTGTTTGGCCTGCTCCTGCTCCCCCCTCCCACTTCCTGGTCTTCCCCTCCCTCCCCGCCTCCCTGCCCGCCCACCCCCCCCCTCTGATTGGCTGTGTCCTGCCTCCCCTCTGGCCTACTCGACGGCCGTTCCCCACGCTCGCTTCTTTCTCCAGCTGAGCGTGGAGAGCGGTCGCCGGTGGCCTGAGGGGATCAGCAGGCCTGGAAAGCCCTGCCTGGGCCTTCGTGAGTTGTGTGCTTTTGTGCCTTTTAATATCAGGAAAAAGAAAGAAAGTTAATTTGTTTTCCTCGCGCTCCTAGCGCGGTGTTTGGCCTGCTCCTGCTCCCCCCTCCCACTTCCTGGTCTTCCCCTCCCTCCCCGCCTCCCTGCCCGCCCACCCCCCCCTCTGATTGGCTGTGTCCTGCCTCCCCTCTGGCCTACTCGACGGCCGTTCCCCACGCTCGCTTCTTTCTCCAGCTGAGCGTGGAGAGCGGTCGCCGGTGGTCTGAGGGGATCAGCAGGCCTGGAAAGCCCTGCCTGGGCCTCCGTGAGTTGTGTGCTTTTGTGCCTTTTAATATCAGGAAAAAGAAAGAAAGTTAATTTGTTTTCCTCGCGCTCCTAGCGCGGTGTTTGGCCTGCTCCTGCTCCCCCCTCCCACTTCCTGGTCTTCCCCTCCCTCCCCGCCTCCCTGCCCGCCCACACCCCCCCTCCCTTCCTCTCCCTCTGCCTATAACCTCCCCCCTCCTGGGCAGCCCTCTGCCCGGCAACCCCTGCGGCTAAGGGCCCCAGGCCAAGGGCGACTCCTACAGTGCGGCTCCCTGTGTGTCTGCAGGTGTCCGCAGGGGACGCCAGGCGCCAGTTCCTCCGATCTCTGGCCCACCCCTCCTCACCTTGCTCACCTCATCCGCATGATGCCTCGCCCCCCTATTCCAATTCTCTGGTAACCTAGGGTGCTTTTTTCTCCCCTCGCAGGATTCTCAAACTTAGGTGGCCCTGACCCACTAAGCATTACTGTTTGCTCTGCACTGTGTTAAACTAGTGCCCTCCACTCACTTCCTGTCTGCATACTCGTTTCGTTCTCCTCCCCTCCTACTCCATGGTGCTCTCTATCTCGCCTATCTACTCTAACTGCTTCTCCATTGACTATCCTGCTCTCCTCACTAAATCCGGTAGGAAAAAGTTTAAAAAGGACATCCTGGTCTCCAACCCAGGCCTCCCTATCGCTGACACCTACACGAGCGCCTGCTCCAAGGAAACTCTCACTGACATTCTCTTTTTCGTGCCTTCACCTGACCTATGGACCCTTCACATGGTCGCTGTGCTCTCTCCTTTCTCCACCTCTCCCATTAATGGTGGCACCCGTTGGGATGTCCTCTTGGCCCCTTTCCGCTCCTCTAAGGCCATCATTAATGTCTATGTTAACGGGACCGTCTTGGTCCAAGGCCCTCAGGCCAACCTTCACCTCTTTGATAGACGCTTCCCATGCCTCATCAACTTCCTCTCCGCTCCCGCTGTCCCCCCTCCTCTATCCTCGGCTACCTTGCCTCTCCCCTCCCTCCCTGCCCCCTCTCTTGCTCCCTCTTCAACTCCTTCTCTAACACCTCCGCAGGGCGTACCTCTGATCTGTACCCCTCCCCGGAAGCTTTTCAAGGGTGGCAACCTTCTCCACATTGCCACTCTAAATTCTCGCTCTGCCATCAAGCACTCCTCTGATATCAGTCGCCTTCTTGAGGAACTGGACCTCGACGTCCTCGGTCTCACTGAGACTTGGTTCACTGCCAGCTCTGCCACCAGCTTCGACACACTCCTACCTGACGGCTACAAGATCCTCTCCGTGCCCAGGCCCAACCGTTCAGGGGGTGCTGTTGCCCTTATCTTCCCTGAGTGGATTCCTGCCACTGTCACTCCTACGAAGACCTACTCCTCTTTTGAATGTCTTGTCTGCCGACTCTCTCTCTCTCCTAGCCATTCCCTTACCGTGGCTACTATCTATCGGCCACCTGGTCAAATTTCCTCCTTCCTCTCTGAGTGGGCTGATCTCTCCTCCTCACTCCTGTCCTCAACCACCCAACTCCTCTTTCTCGGTGACTTCAACATCCACCTCGATGCCTCCTGTCCCCCCACTGGTCTCTTTCGCGAACTCTGCAACTCTCTCTCACTCTCTATTCTCCCGTCTGGTCCTACTCACTCTGCAGGGCACACTCTTGATGCTCTGATCTCTTCTGACCTTCCCCTCTCCCTCCCTCTCTCCACTCCTCTCTCCTGGAGCGATCACTTTCTCCTATCCTCCCACCTCTCCCTCCCTACCCCACAGGCAAAGCCACCCTCTTCACTGCCACCCACCTTCTCGGTCATCCGACCCATGAAGCGCGTGTCAGTTGAGGCTTTCGCTGCTACCTTCTCGCCCCCTCCTTCCCCCTCGACTGACTCCCACCCTGACACAGCCCTCTCCATGCTCTATTCCTCTATATCCGATACTCTCGATATCCTTGCCCCCGTCATGAGAATCCGCCTGAAGCCCAAAGCCAAATGTAACTCCTGGTATGACTCGGATCTCGTCACCCTAAAACGCAAGTGCAGGGTGGCAGAGAGGAAATGGCGTGCTTCATGTTCATCCTCTGACAAACTGGCCTGCCGCCTGCTCCAAAGGCAATACCGGCTCTCCGTTCTCACTAAGAAGAGAGCCCTTATCCAAGCCCGCATCTCTGAGGCATCTAACAACTCGGCCGAACTCTTTAAAATCTGCAAGGAGCTGGCCAACCCTGCTGCAGTCTCTACCTCTCCTGTCCCCTCCCAGGCCCTCTGCACTGCACTGGCCTCGCACTTCATCTCAAAAACTCAGAACATCCTGTCCTCACTCTCCTCCTCTCTCCTCCCTCCCTCTCTTCCCGGCTCTTCCTCTTGCTCTCTTGTAGCCGCCCCTCCGCCCTCCTTCTCTGCATTTCCACCTTTTTCTGCTGATGAGGTTTCCAGACAAGTCCGATCTATGAAAGCCTCGTCTAAACAGGTTCACCCCTGTTCCTCCAAAACCATCAAGGACCACATCGTCTCCCTGGCTCCTGCCCTGGCTGACTTTTGCAACCACTCATTCGCCTCTGGAGTCTTCCCATCCCCCCTCAAGCACTCCCTTGTGCACCCCCTCCTCAAGAAACCCTCTTCCGACCCCTCCTGCCCGGCCAACTATCGCCCAATCTCCATTACTCCCTTCCTGGGCAAGCTCCTGGAGAAACTGGCCATCTCCCAGCTTAACCTCCATGCTGAATCTGTTGGTAATCTTCATGACCATCAATCCGGCTTCAGAGCGGCCAGAAGCACGGAAACTGCTCTCCTGAACATCCGTGAGGACCTGCTCCTGAACCTCGATTCCAACACTCCCTGTGTTCTCATTCTTCTCGATCTCTCCTCTGCCTTTGACACTGTCAACCATGCCATCCTGCTCAACCGTCTCCGTGATAACCTGGGTATCACTGGTCAGGCTCTGGCATGGCTGACCTCTTTCCTCTCCGGTCGACCCTCCCAGGTCCAAATGGGCTCCTTCCTCTCTGACATCTTTTTCTCCACCTGTGGTGTCCCCCAGGGATCCAACCTCTCTCCCTGGCTTTTCAACCAGTATCTGGCACTCCTTGCCCACCGCATCGCCGCTCTCTGCCCCCACTTCCAGTGCTATGCGGACGATACCCAGCTCATTTTCAGGCTACCCTCGGCCTCCTCCTCTCCTTCCCTCATCTCCGACTGTCTGTCTGCTATCCAGGAATGGTGTGCCGCCAATGACCTCTGCCTTAACGCCAGTAAGACTGAGATTCTACTCATCGGCACACCCACTCCCTCCTTCCCTGCAGCTCTCTGGCTGGCCTCCCTTGGCCCCCTTCCTGCCCCTACCTGCAAGGCTAAAAACCTCGGGGTCATCTTCGATTCCACACTCTCCTTCTCTCCTCATATATCTGATGTCTCTAAGAAATCACACTACCAGCTGCACCTCCTCAGAGGTATTCTTCCCTTCCTCTCCTTCCCCCAGAAGCTCACTGTCTCCCGAGCCCTGGTTCTCTCAAGGCTGGACTACTGTAACAGCCTCTATCTTAATCTCCCTGCCTCCACTCTCCGCCCTCTGCAACTTATCCAGAACAGAACTGCGAGACTTATCCTTGGCCTCAAGCCCAGGGACCGTATCTCTCCAGGATTGAAATCTCTTCACTGGCTCCCAGTGGCTGCGAGGATTAAGTTCAAAACCCTCTGCATTGTCCACAAGGCCTTCTGGGGCCTGGGGCCTAAATACCTTCAACTCTCTCTTCCTAAATATCTTCCTTCACGAGCCCTTCGCTCATCCGTCTCCAACTCCCTCATGGTCAGCCGCTTCTCGAAGCAACGAGCTGGGGGTAGATCTCTCTCCGCAGCAGGGGCCTCCCTCTGGAACAGCCTTCCTGCCTCCCTGAAACTTGAGGAGAACCATCTCCGGTTCCGGAAGCACCTCAAAACCTTCCTCTTCGCTTCTGCCTTCTCTCTCCCTCTCCCCTGCTAAACCTGCTTAACTCCCCTCTGAATTCTGCACTAAACCTGCATCTGGGCCACTCTCAGCGACCTCTGTCCAGGGCCCAGCCACTCTCCACTTGCACTGCCTCCCTGGCTCCCCCTACACTGTGGGACTGTCACTGTATCCCTACAGCCCCCTTCCTAGCACTTGCTCTGCACTTACCTCGCACTTGCCACCAGCTGGCCCTTTTTATTTATTATTTATTATTTTATTACGCTACTTACCTTGTACTGCACTTTCCCCCCCACCTCCTCCCCCTGCACTTTCCCCTTTTTCCCCCTACCTCTGCACTTGCGCGATCTGAATGACACCTGGCCTAGTAGGATCGTTTGTCTGTCTTCCCCTTGTTTCCCTCCCTCCCTGCCTCGTCGCGCCTTGAAACACTTGTGTATAGGCGCGTTACAAATACCATATCATATCATATCATTGTTTTGTGGATGGTTCAGAGTTGGCATTGATTTATGTTGGCAATCGCGTTTATGCCCTCGGAACCTATTGCCAAATGGTTTGGGTCAGCACTGTTCTGTTGGGAATACAGTAAGGGTGGGTGAGGGTTATTTACAAAAAATGGCAATGGCTTTACAGGTTAAGTTCCTGATCCGCTTGCAAATGTTATTAGACAAAGTATTAACTTTACATGTCTGTACATTCTTTGGTCTGAAGTAATCGGAGTTCCACTGTTATTTAGTTCGTTCCAGAGAGAGAAAGTTTTGAGCACTTTGCACAAGTCCTTTTGCGGGAGGACAATGCCTGCCTTTCCCCAGAGCTGGACATGGAACTGGAGGAGTTGCTGAGTGGAGACGGACCCGGCCTGGTGTCCTTTAAAGCCCTGCGGGAGTTATGAGGGACACTGCGTGATAGCGGCTCGCCTGTATACCTGCACAAGCCAGATCCATCTCCTGGAGGTGTTTAAACCCGCTTTGAAAAAATTAAGGCAAATCTTTCAAATGAGTACAAGAAGATTACGCTGATGTCAACAACCAGGAGCTCCCCCGGTATGGCACTGTAGCAGATTTTGGCAGACAAGAGGTCTGTCGACGCATTGCTTGTCACAGTCTTCAACTATCTGATCACTGTGGTTGCTGCATTTGCTTGCACTTATCTTGGTAGCCAGAAAGTCTTCACAGATTCTGCAGCATGGATTTTGTCAGCGGTCACTGTGGCTTCCGTGGTTGGTTTGGCGGAACTGGGTGTGCTTGTGCGCACGATGGAAGGTGAACTTGGAGAATCCTAGTGTAAGAGGAACCCTCTTGAAATCCTGGAGCATGAAAAACTTTTTTCCGAGCTGGACTGTCTGTCTTTTCCTGAATACAAGTTGCCTTCTGTCACAATAGGTCTGTGCTAGACATTTCTGCGGACAACGCTTGCTCTTGTCCACTCCAGGCATGATGCATAATGCTGAATTCCCATTCCACTGGTGTTCTCCCACTCTTCTACAACCCTTCTTTCCATTTCATCCCTAATGTAAAAGACAGAATAGCACTCCATGTGATGCTGACTGGTGAATGCAGCCGGCTTGTTTCGACCGCAATGAAACCTTGTGAAATGATGTTTAATCATGAAACATTGTAGTCGTGTTAACATATTGTTTGATCCTCTGTAGGTCTTTTTTGTTTTGTGTCCATCTCTGAACTGATGTTGCTAGTAGATATTTTACTTTTGTATGGTGTGATACTCTTGCTTTTTCCCTTAGCATGCTTGTAAATCTAAGACAATTGTTAAATAGTTGGAAGCACAGGTAGGTACATTGCCTTTCTCAAGCATTCACATGGTATTGCTGGGCTTTCGGGACTCAAATTCCTGACTGTGCCCAGCATTTCCAATGTGTTGTCCTACAAACTGATTTTCTTTAACAGATAAACCCATCCCTCTCAAAGCTACTCCATTCCTCCACTGGACTGGCCTATTCTTACATCCCTGCACCTCGTGGCTGTCATGTGCTGTAGGAATCCCATGGCAAACTGTGCTGGCCATGGTGTGTATAGATCAGAAAAAGAGGACTTGTGATTCTGGAATGTTGGTGAACAAGGCAGCAGCTTAAACCAACTGCTCCTGCTCCCTCCCAGCCTATGGATAATAATAATATTGGAAATTGAGAAAAATGAATCCTGCGCTGATATCAAAGAAGATTGAGATCCCTGACAACCCCAACTCCAAAAAAGCTAAACAAGAGGAGAAGATGGGTGAGAGTTCAGAGAATGGTGACATGTATGCACTGCTTCTCCAGATTGCCCAGGATGTGAAGGAAATGAAGTTTACCCTCAGTGAATTGTCCTCTCAAGTCGGTCACCTGGAGAATAGAGTCACCAAAGTGGAAGCAGAAAATACAACCTTGGCCACGGAGGTTGCAGGGAGTTATAGGGCCTACAAGGAGTTGAGATATGAAGTTTCTGATTTGAAGAGGAGGAACCTGATGTTGGAGGCTGATCAAAGGATCTTGAACTTGCGCTTGCTGGGTATGAGTGAAGACCCTGCTTTAGACAAAAACCTCGATCACAGAGTCAGAGGAGTACTGGAGGCAACTTTGGGTAACAACATCCTAAAAGAAATGGACATGGATTACTCCTTTAGAGCTGGTAAACTGGTCCAGGCCGGAAAACCAAGACAGATCATCATGGTGATGTCCAGAGTGAGTGCAAAGGAAAGGATTTTAAAGGCTGCGAGAGTAAAAGGAAAACTTCTGCTAAATGGAGATCAATTGGCGATCTATCCAGATTTCCCTAAGGAAATAGTGGAAATGAGGAAGGCGTTCAAAAGTGCATAAGCTTTGGCACAAGAAAAGGGGATTAAAACTCTGCTGGTGAAACCAGCGACACTGAAGATATTTTTTGGATCAGGTGTCAAAACCACAGAGGATCCAGTTGAAGCTGAAAAGTGGCTGAGGGCTGGGGGCTTAAACTTGGATAATAGTATTGCAGATTGATGTGATGCATGATGTATGAAGCTGTGAAGATGTAAGGTTACTTTTCTTTATTGATTCATTTTTTCCTGAATGGTATCAGAGCGTTATTAATGTTTAAAATATGCTGTAACGGTTTTTCGCTCGAGCGTAGGCTTGATGTGGGCTCGGATAATGGGTGCTTTACTCTACGGCAGTAGGCGCTCTATAGATTTTTTATAGGTGATGGTGCTTGTTTTTGTTTGGACGGAGTGCGGGAGGTGTTGTGCTGTCCGGAAATGTCGGCCGTGCGACACCCTTCGGAGTCTTGCCGGCAGCGGTGTGTTGGATTGGTGGCTGCGTGTGACCGGCCACTGTTGACGCACATTTGAGGTAAGGCGTAGTGGCGCGTTCTCCTTTGGGGCCGCAGCACGCGTGTTCCGGGCAATGTGCCTTGCTGCATGCTCAGGTGTTTGGGGGGCACAGTGGGGGTAGAGGCTGGGGTGCATGTGTTGTGGCTGAGGGGAGGGGAATGCTCTTTGCACGGCTTTATCCCGGACTGCTGTGGTACGTTGATCACATTGTAATGTGTTTCCATAGCCAGAATTAGATGAAGGAATGCCACGTTTGCGAGTATGCTGCCCAATGCTAATCCCCTGCATATGTAACAGTTGTTCTTGTCCTGGTTGCACACCCCTGACATGCTGAGTGGGGTATATTTGACATGTACTTGTACTGTAATAACGAAGCCAACTGTATGCCATTACCATCACTGCATAAAGAAGGTGAGAGTTGTCACTATTGGGTACCTGGGGTTCCACTGTAGTCTACACCTTTTACTTTGCATGAGTAAGTTTCCTTTCGTGCAGTAACGAAATCAGCTGTGAGAATGTAATAGTGCTGTCATCTAATGTGAACACTGACGAGGCCTATGGTTAAGATATGATTGTGCACCTCTGTCTACTTACCAAATCACAGACAGAATTTTCTATTAGGTTTTTTTTTTGCAGTAATGCTTACGTTGGAGAGGGTTTGATTCCATTATCAAAGCGCAATGAGTGATGTGCCAACACGTTATATCTGGAGTGCCCAGTTATACAGTACATTTGGATTAACACGGTGGGGGTTGCAGTTTTGTGCCATGGAAGTCACATGGGGGAATGTAGTGTCCAGGAAATACCGGGGATTCTGATTTTTATGCTTGGCAAGGTGAGTGGTAAGGCCACCGGGATAGTCATGGATTGGTGTGTGAATGCCATGGAAAAGTTTAATGCTGTATCTGGCTTCTAATCTCATTTGGTAGGGTGCAGGGACACAGGTATTTTGCAACTCTCTGTACACTTGCTCACACTTTCTAGTGATGATTCACGCTCAATTGCTCAGCATGCCCGCAGTAGTTGGGATTTGTGATGTTTACACTGATGGTTGTGACGGTAGGTGGATTAGTGTGATTCGTTGATGGTTATAATAAGAGAATTCAGGTTTTGTCTCGGCATGTGATTGACACATGGTGTGGTATTTAGCGTTTTTGAGTAGGGGATGTTGCATCTATTCAGGAATGCTCTTATTTGTGCTTTCATTTGCTGGAGAGTTGTGGGAATTCCTTTAGACCAAATTGTATTTTCAACTTCATTTGAATTTGACCAAATGTGGTCTGTGACACCCTTTATGGGCTTTCTATAGGCTGACCTAAGGGAGGGAGGGGGGTAAGTCCCTTTCAGCGTGTAGCTGGAAGGGATGTTCTGGATGGTTGGGTGGTTCAAGCCCAGGAGTGTGTTTTTTTTTTTATTTTATTTCTTTACTTGACTGTAGGTTTAGGTAGTATTGTGTCTTGTGAATTCATTGCAAGGATTGGGAAACGGGATCTAGCAATGTCTTAAACTTATCAGAGGAGTTTCATAGTGGTATCTTGGAATGTGAATGGTGCACATTGTGCTGTCAAGAGGAAAGTGATTTTGAGTAAACTAGGGGAGATGGGGGTGGATGTCGCGATGCTTCAGGAGACTCATTTGTTAGATGCGGATATAGATAAGTGGAAAAAGGAGTGGGTTGGTGATGTTTATGGTTCATCGTTCACTACTGGTTCTAGGGGTGTGTGTATTCTTTTTAGGAAAAATCTCCAGATCACTGGGGTGAAGTGTGTGAAGGATGGGGATGGAAGGATAGTATGTGTCACTGCACATATTCAGGATGCTCAGTATTGTTTCTGCAATATATATGCTCCGAATGGGGGTGATGGTAGTTTTTTTGTAGCTTTAACGCAAATGTTGCAGAATGTAAATGCGATTAATGTGATTTTGGGAGGGGACTTCAATGTGGTTTTAGAACCTGGACTTGATAAAAGTGTGGGGGGTGTGGACAATGCCAACGCTCTGAAAAGAACAGCATTAAAGAGACTAATTGATGAATGGAACCTCACAGATGTTTGGGGATTGCAAAACCCTTCTACGAGACAATATACTTTCTTCTCTGCAAGGCATAATGCTTATTCGAGAATTGACCTCTTTATGACCTCTGGCCTCTGTACACAATCATTCCAAAGGGGTAACATCGGATCACTACTTGTTTCGGACCATGCTCCAATCTCCATAGACTTGCGATTGACCTTCCCGGTTCCTAGGTCTAACACCTGGCGGATGAATGTCTCCCTCTTGGACGACGATGAAATTGTGGACAAAATTGTTCAAGAAGCGAGATTCTTTATATCTGTGAATTGGACTGGTGAAGTCAGGGTGGAGTTTGTGTGGGAAGCCTTCAAATCATATATGCGAGGATTGTTGATTGGTTTGTCCAGCCAAAAGAAAAAAATGAGAGATGCAGAAGTGAAAAAGCTTATTGTGGACATTCAGGATCTTGAGAGAAATAATATGCAAAACTTTTCAGATGAGACTATTAAAATATTGAAGCAGAAAAGGAGACGATTGGAAGATTTGTATTCTTCGAAGGCTGAGTGGTTGCTTTTTAGAACCAAAAGCAACTACTATGAAAAAGGAGAAAAATGTGATCGACTTCTGGCACATCGGTTGAGGGTTATGGACAGTGGCAGATCTGTCAATGCAGTGGAAAGACAGGATGGGTTGGTGACTTTTGATCCTGTGGAGATTAATGCAGCATTTCTGTCGTATCATAAAACCCTGTACTCTTCAGAGATCAACTTATCTGAGCGTACAATTGGTCAATTCATTGATGACTGCCATCTGAAGAAAGTGAGTTTGGAATCCTTGGAGTGTATGGAAAGAGATTTGAACGTGGAGGATCTCAGGTTGGCTGCTTATGCGCTGAATTCTGCGAAGTGTCCAGGCCCGGATGGGCTACCAGCTGAACTTTTCAAAATTTTACCAGAAGAGGTGTTTGCTTTGATGCTAGAGATGCTGCGCGCCTCTTTGAGGAATGGGTGCCTTCCAAGTTCAACAAGACATGCTTCAATCTCCGTTTTTCTGAAGGAGGGACGATCACCAGTGAAAACTGGCAGCTATAGGCCGATCAGTTTATTGAACACGGACAACAAGATTTTCGCCAAGGCGTTAGCTTTGAGGATTGAGAATGCGCTGATGGATATCATAGATGTAGGCCAATCTGGATTTGTAAAAGGCAGACATGTTTCAGAAAATGTGAGAAGATTGTTGCTGACACTGTATGAAAGCAAAGAACACCATAATGATGTGGTGACGTTGTCCTTGGATGCTGAGAAAGCTTTCGACCGTATTGAATGGACATATCTTTTAAGTACATTGAAAGGCTTTGGTTTTGGAGATACCATGATCGGATGGATAAGACTGCTGTATTCCCGGCCGACTGCTTGTGTTCGGACTAATGGCATGGACTCGGGCATTTTTGAACTTGGGAGAGGGACGAGGCAAGGCTGTCCACTGTCGCCAATTCTGTTTGTGATCGCCATGGAATTGCTGGCTGTGAGGATAAGAGAAGAGGATAGAATTGAGGGCGTACGCTTTGGTGCAGCTTCCCAAAAAGTTTGGTTGTATGCGGATGACATGCTGGTGGTGGTTCAGAATGTGGAGAGCTCCATTCCTGTGCTGATGGAGTTGATCGATGTGTTCAACAAGGTTTCTGGATACAAGATCAATTGGACCAAGTCGGAAGCGCTGCCGGCATCAACCACTTGCACTGTTTTGAAGATGCAGGGTTTTCCCTTTAAGTGGTGTCCGAATAAGATGAGATACCTTGGGATTTGGCTAACGAATGATGCCTCGAAAATAATGGATGTCAATATTACACATGTGATTCAATCTTTGGAGGTGGACCTGCAGAGATGGAATGCACTTAAATTGAGTCTCTGGGGGAGAGTGAATGCCATAAAAATGACATCAACACCGCGAATCAACTATGTGCTCAGTGTGCTTCCCCTGGACGTAAAGAAGGGCCATTGGCGGAAAATTGAGAGTTTAATCCAGTCTTTTCTCTGGGAGAACAAACAGCCACGCCTCAGCTTGTGGAAATTGCAGCTGCCCCAAGACTGTGGAGGTTAGGGGGTTCCTGACTTTGAGAATTATCATTTGGCCTTTGGAGCCAGGCATCTGGTTCCATTTATTGAAGATTCGGAGGATGTTTGGACGCTGGCGGAATCAAGTAGTTCTTCTCCGTTGCCGCCTAGGGCCATACTGTCCACGGTGGATGGATCTGGTTATCGCTCATTTCCGCCGACAAGATTCCTGAGAACCTGTTGGAGGGAACTATGGAAGAAAAGTAAGCGTAAGGTATGTGATAATGATTACATCCCTATCTGGTTGAATCCAGGTATTTTGCTGAATGGGAGGCCGCTATTGTGGTTGAACTGGCTCCTGAGTGGTGTACTGTGGTTGAGTGATCTGATGGAAGACGGCAAATGGATCAGCTATAGAAGACAAATTAAAGATCTCAGAGACTGTACAGTGGGTGAATACAGAAAATTGAGAGGTTTGCTGCGGAACCAGAGAACTGTTGATGGCGGTGGTTGGCAGTTATGGCTACCTGAATATAAGACATTAGGTGGTATGGCGTCCAAAGTATATAGAAATCTGAGCCAACAGTACACGCCAGCAGAGGTGTTGTTAACTAAGTGGTCTGAGGTCCTTGGCTCTGATATGACTGTGGAGAGGTGGAGGTTTCTTTGTAAAAACGTAACTCTGACATCCATTAATCTTGGAGAACAATGCCGCCAAATCAAAATTCTTAATAGAGTGTTTTGGACTCCCCAGAGACTTTATGCGAGAGGGATGATTGACTCAGAGTCCTGTTGGAGGTGTAAGCATGATGTCGGCTCCTTTGAACACTTGATCTGGGACTGTTATGAACTGAGGACATTTTGGAGGAGTGTCACTGAAAAGATTAATGAGGTTCTATTACTGCAAGAGGATTTTGATTATAACACTATCATCTTGGGTGAGGATGATAAAGTGGAAGATCTCACTTATCCACAGAAATGCTGGTTTTTTAGGGCTACAAATTCTGCGAAAAAAATTGTTTTGAGAAAATGGAAATGCGATGAGAGACCGACCTGTTCAGAATGGGTGGAGGACTTGAGGCAAGTGGCCAGAATTGAGAAGGTTATCCTTCGCAGGAACAAAAAGTTGAAATTGTTTGATGATATGTGGGGTGGGTTTTTGGATGACATGTGATAATAAGTTGGCCTGTTTTGCTTTTTAGATTCTGTGAAGGTTGGGGATGGATATGGGGTGTGGATTCTATGCAATGAGTTCTACGATTACAATGCTGATAAGTTTGTTGCTTGTATGTTTTCTATAAAATTCAATAAACTTAATAATAAAAAAAAAATAAAAAAAAAAAGAAAAAGAGGACTTGTGCAACGTTTTCTAAGTTTCCTATTCGTAAGTCGTACGGTTCATAATGCAATCAATTTCTCATTACACAATAGTGAACACGTGTTTCAATTGAGAGTTAGGACATAGTCAAAACACCGATGTTATTTTTTTTTTAATCAAATCTTTTGCTAAGAGTCGGTCAACCCATGTTTGGCTCTTGGCTTGCTTGTTCGGGATATTTATAATAATAATAGTATTGTTCTTCCTCTTTCTCCCCTTCCTGTACTACTGTGCCCCATCCATTAGGTGGTGTCTGTAGTTGACCTAAAGGCTTGGCTGCGAACAGCAACTTTCACTCCAGCTCGGAGTCAAGGACGCAGAGTGTTGGCGTCCTGATGGCCCTGCCATTTCTGCTACTATTTGGCACAAGCCCCTCACACCTGCTGCCTGCTCACTGCATAAGAGCTCCCGGACTCCCCTGCGAGGGTGAAGCCCACGTGGAGTGAAGGGCGTGACGTGTTGGCGTCTCGCTGGGGGTGTTATCAGACCCAAGGGGGGATATGCACACCTTACTTCCTGGCACTACTCAGAGGATCGCCCACTGGTTCTCACAACGTGGGATTAGCTACTGAAAAGGTAATAACTGTAGGCTGTAGTCTAATATCGGGACACACTGTATTACGTAAAAACTGAACTTGATTCTTCTGAGGCACCGACACACTCCATACTCCCATTATGGCAGACTAATTGGTTTGGGAGCCGGATCAGGGAAACACAGTGGAACTTGAGACTCAAATATCACTCCCTGTATATGGGCCAGGGCTCGGTTTGGACCCGGGGGTCAGCCAGGGGCCCAAAGGGTATATGTTGACCCTAAAGAGAAATCTACGAATAACTAAGCCATCTACCTTGATTCCTTCAGATGCTGTCGGTCGAACTGATTTGGGTGTAATTGAAGCTATGGTCCCCTTTTGGAATGCCCATGTGTTGATTACTGAAATAGAGCAGTTCATGGGCACTTCCAGTGTTCTGGGTAGCCTGCTCCATCGGGTGGGGGCAGCCATTGAAACGGTCATTGAAATTCAAACCTAGAACAATGTCATAACCCCTGTTGGCAAAACAACCGATATTCCACCTGCTACCCATTAGTTACCCCAAATTGTCCATCTTTTGCTTACCCCAACGTGGAGCGCATGGATGGGGCACGGCCTGCCATACAAACCCCACACGCCAAACAACTGCGTATAGGGGGCCCCCCCAGCGTTGCTGATCTCTTTGTACCATCACCTACCCCCGTCCACAGTAACTCTGGTTGCGGGCTGAATGAACCCAGCACCACTCCCACCTTCACCCCCAGTCCTGACAGGCTGCTCACCCAGTCTTCCCACCCACAAGCTGCAAGCATGGATAGTGTGCTGGGAGGGTAAAGGTGGAGGGGGGGGTTGATACAAGCAACAGGAGCCGTCAACGTGGTTTTGCAGGATATTTTGCAGACCCAATCTACGCACACAAAAGGAGAAGCCTTCATCATGCCTATGGAAAAAGGGGAGGTGGGCCCAGGGCCAAAGGCGTGTTGCTATTGCTGCCACAGTCTTGTGCTCCCCGAACTGTTGACAGCCAAGAAATAGCTCCTGTCCCTAATGGGAGCAGTCGGAATGAAAGCCACAGTCTGGAACCCAATGTCATGTCAGGGGGTGACAAAAGGGCGATGATTGTGTCAAATGATCCACAGTGAGCTGGATCCTTGTTTCAAGATCCCTGCACTGAATTACTTGAGCCAAGCACGAGAGTGAAAGAGCAGTGTAAAGCGAACAGAGTTAATTCAAACAGGGCACATTCCCATAGGGGCAAAAGGTCCGCCTATAACCTAATTCCATCTGGCCATGCACCCACAAGGTCCTCGCACAGAGTAGCCTTACGCCCATTGGGGTAAATCTGTTTGAAAACTTTATTTTAGTTTACAATAATAACATTAAAAACATATACATTGATTATATATAAACTTAATATCCCTTTAACATTAACTTATTTACATTTACACTAAAACCACCCAACCCAGGATTCACATTATAATACTCTGGATCAGTACAGTGTCAGAAATGTACCCCAAATCTTCTCAAATAAGACCAATTTGTTATCCCTCTGATACAACACTCTTTCAATTTCTGCCAAATTATGCATTTCTGTAAACCACATTTCAATAGTCACCGGTTCAACTGTTTTCTATCCTCTTAGTATTCGTTTTTTCCCACCATAGCACCTCGAAATAACTATTTTTTTTTTGTACATGTAGACAGATCTCCCAATGAGTCATCACTTCCCAGAATTATTGTCTTAAAATTAAGTGTGAGCCTTTCTTCGAGAATGTTTTCACAAATCTTATCGTACTCGAACCAGAATCCCCTCACCCTTGCGCAGTTCCACAGCATATGTTCTAACATGCTGATAACATGCATGCAAGCCCAACACTCAGAACTGTCACATAATCCTCTTTTTTCTAACCTCTCTGGGGTCCAGTAAACCCTATTCATAATCTTAATTTGGCAGGATCTTTCGGCCAAGCTGAAAGAACAAAGTTTCACATTCACCCACATACGTGACCAATGGTCTTCAGTAATGTCACTCCCAATCCTTTGACTCCATTCTTCTCGCAACGAATAATTACTTTTATAATTGGCTAAAATCAGGCCATAAATACGACTAACCAAGTCATTCACCAGTTTTCCATTAAAAATCTCAACATTCAGTCTCATTTCCATGTTAACCTCACCAATTGCCTTCTTGATTTTTCAAAAGTCTGCCATACAAACATTTGGAATATTGTAGATTGATTGTAATTCCTTTGCAGTCATCTATCTTCTTTTTGTGTAAAGGTCTGCTATCCATTGCACACCAGCCAGGAACCAGTCAGACCAGAACAAAGCCCTACCCTCAAATGTAATGCTCTGATTCAACAAGACAGAGGCACCAGGATCTTTTAAAGCATCAAATCCCATACAGTCATTTAGCTTTTTCGAAGATATTCGAAGACTCCTAGTTAGCGGATCATTTATATCACAAGTTCTAGGCACCGTTGTTAGTAGAGCTCTAGGTGTTAGAGGACCATTGTGGCTTGTTTCAGCACACACCCATTTGTCTGAATCAGGTTTTAAGAAATCAACTATGGTTTGCGACATAAAGGCCAAATGATATGCTCTAAAGTTTGGCACCCCAATCCCCCTTTAGCTAGAGGCAATTGCAATGTACTTAATCTAGCTGGTTTTTGGTCTCAGAGGTATGTAATTTATTCTTGGTGTCAAGACCATTTTTAACGCATTAACCTTTCCCCAATGGGATAAATGGAGCATTTTCCATCTCTCTAAGTCCATTTTGAACGCTGTACAAACCATATTCATATTTTCTTTTATGAAATCACCAATATTTGGCAAAATCCATACTCCCAAATATAGCATTGTTTCTTCACACCATCTAAAAACTAGTTGTGTAATAACATTTTGACACCAATGGAAGGACCTCTGATTTAGCCCAGTTTATCTTATAACCTGAGCATTGGTTAAAGGCTGTCAATATATCCATAAGTATGGGTAGTGAATGATTAAGGTTCTTCAGAACTAACAACAAGTCGTCAGCATAAAGACATATTTTTTGTTGAAGTCCCCAACAGTTTATGCCCTGTAAACCCCTTTCTGCTCTCAATGCAATTGCTAGTGGTTCTATCCCGATGACGAATAATGAGGGGGAAAATGGACATCCTTGTCTAGTACCACGTTTTAATACAAAAGACTCTGATCTTTGCCCATTGGTATTGACGTCAGCAGTCGAATTGCAATAGAGCAGTTTTACCCAAGATCTAAATTGACAGCCAAACCCCATTTTATCGAGGACCGTTACCAAGAACTGACAATTTACTCGGTCAAAGGCTTTTTCGGCATCTAAAGATAAGACCGCAGAGTCCTCTGATTAATTAGTTGCCACTGATATGGTCCGTAATAGTTTCCTAATATTGCTTGAAGTTCTTCTTTCCTTTACAAATCCTGATTGGTCTCTATTTATCAGCTTTGGTAAAAGAGTTTCCAGCCTTAGCGCTAATAACTTCGCTAATATTTTGTTGTCAACATTAAACTAATAGGTCTGTAACTGGAGGCAAGTGTTTCATCTTTATCTTTTTTCAAGAATAACGAAATCATAGCATGCCTTGTTGTCGCTGGGAGCATTCCTCTAGTTTTCGAAGTTATGAACATATTGAATAAGTGAGTTAGTGCTGAGTTGGGTAACCATTTGTAAAATTCCACCGGGATCCCATCCGGTCCAGGTGATCTTCCGGAATCCAATTTCCCAATTGCTCTCTTTACTTCATCTAGCGTTATATTTCTTTCTAGAATATTTGATTCTTCATCAATAATCCTTGGAAGCTGTATTCCCTCCAAGAATTCTCTGCCGGACATAGTAATGTTTCGTTCATCTTGGTATAGTTCCATGTAGAATGACTAACACCTTGTTAATTTTTTCTGGCTTAAATGTGATTTGTCCGTCCATCCCTCTGATTGATGTAATTGTGCATTCCGACTCACGTATTCTCAATCTGTAGGCCAACAACCGATCACACTTTTCGCCTGACTCAAAGTAGGAACATTTTTGACAGAAGTACTTCTTATCCACCCTTTCTGAAAACAATGTTTTCAACTCTTCAATTTATTCAGTTCAGGAATCAAATCCCAGTCTAGTGGATTAATCATCAGATTTCTCGAAAAATGTCTTTAATCTTTGGCTCCAATTCTAGGTGTTTTTTTATCAAACTTCTTTTTCAACCCACTAGCCAGACTGATGAGCATGCCACGCACTGTACATTTGAAAGCTTCCCAAACAATATCAGGCCTGACCTCACCAGTGCAGTTTTCCTTTATGAAATAATCAATATTTGTGGCGATTTATCCATCTCCTCCCTATTGTCTAAAAGCATAGTATTTAGTTGCCAAGTAAATCGTTTTTTCATTGTAAAGTCTAATTTTAGATCCATCACATGGACATGACCAGTCAGCACTATATTTCCAATTCTCGTTTTCACATAGTTTTCTGATATTCTCCCAACTATTAGTAACATGTCTAATCTGGAGTATGCTCCATGTGCTCCAGAGTAAAAGCTGTATTCTCTGAACAGTGGGTTTTCCAACCTCCAGCCATCCTTCGAATTATGTTCTGCCATTAGTTCTTTCAGTGCTCTCAATTGCATATCAATCCTTCTACTTTGTCTCGACCTACTGCTGTCCAAACCCTGATTTAGAACTGTATTAAAGTCTCCACCAAGAATTATATTTCTTGACCCTAAATTGTGCATGGTTTGTGCCACTTTCCTGAAAAAGGTACCATCACCTATTGTTGCCGCATATATGTTACACAAAATAATATCTGTGCCCTGAATATTGACTAACAGTGCAACAATTCTACCCTCACCTTTGTATATTTCCTTCAGTACTTTGATTGGGGCATTTTTTTCTAATTAAGATTTCCACTCCCCTTGATCTTGAATTAAATGAAGACCCATATAATCTCCCAATCCAGCCTTTCTTCAAAATGTTGAACTCTTTTTTAAGAAGGTTTGTCTCCTGAATGAAACACACATCTCCTTGTTGATCATTTAAATATGACATGACTTTTTTCCTTTTATGGATATTGTTTAAGCCATTAACATTCCATGTGAGTATTCGTAAATTGTCATTCATTTTAAAATCCATTTTGTCATAGAAATCCAATCTCAAATTATTACTAACAATTGTTTCTTGGTCCACTAAGAAACCCCACCCCACTCACTCTGAAATTGATGCAAAACACATTGGGGCAAATCTGTAGCTTACAAGGAAACATAATCCCCAGGGCCAATATGATTCTGGCAAAGCCAATCAATGCCCAGGATGAAAATCCATCAAATTTAGCTAGCGAACCAATTAGGCCAAGGGGGCCTTTGCATCCAGGACTGCATTTCTGCACCATGTACCCAAATTGTTCACAAAGCGGCTTGAAGTAAGGGAAGCAATACGGAACCCATGTTTTCATTTCCTCTGCTCAGTGAGGGGCTGTCATTTCTTTTACACAGGGAGCAGATTGTACACTGTCTCAGGACTTCAAAACGCGGGGGATGATAAATTCGACTCTATTGAGATGATGCTTTGTGACACTAATGTGACTAGGGGCATTTTGAACACTATTCATTTGGTTAACTCTCTTGTAAACAGTGCATTCACAGTGAGCCCATACTCCTGGGGTACAAAGCCACCTGCGAGTTTGACTGGAGCAAATGAATCCCCACTGGGATCAAGGTCTGTTGGGCCTTTTCCACCCAAGGCCCATAGCGGTGGATGGGGCTGGATTTAGTCTTGGAATTCACCACAATGTGTAAAGAAGTTATTCGACTGCTAAGCGCATCTTGCTCCATGTCATCTTACTGTGCCCATGTCTGTAAGGGGACGGTTATGTATTATTTGAAATGTATGGTTTGTTGTGAAAACTTTGATGATTTTAAGCCGAAATAAAGTTATGATATTGCTATTGTGTATATATCATGCAGGGAAAAACGTTTTGTTACAAGCTCATTCTCTCTCACAAATAAGAATTTTGCTGCACAATGTGAGGGGGAGGGAAAGACAGATTATTTATCAACTACTTCTTACAATCTTCACTGGAGTTTAATGTGCCTCTGTCAAAGTTGACCCACCCGTAGATGTGTCCGGGTCCAAAATAGCGAGGTGCTATTTAGCTCCTGGTTATAGCCGAGATGAGCCTCGTTAGCTTTAAGTGCTACCAGGAGCTACTTGACTCCTCAGGCAAGTCGTGCCACACAAATATAGCTATGTAATATTAACTTTGGGATGTATGATTATTTCGTTGATGAAAATTCCCAAAATCACGGATTCAAAATGCCCGTCACGAAATAATCACGTACATCACCCCTGTCTGCTATCCCCGAGTCCCTATTGAGGGACAGAACTTCTGCCACAGGGTCTGTTTTTTGAAATCTTTCTTCCAATTCCCAAAAATTATTTCCGATTTTTAAGGAATGGAAAAAACCTGACATCTCTCCAGCAGTAACTGTTGTGAAAGACAAAGAATGGTATACTAACATCCAAAAAGACATGTTTGAGAAGGTCGACAATTTCAGACATTTAGCACTCGATAAAGCCTCTGTGACCTCCCCCTCCTCCGCTAGTGTACCCCTCTGAGTTTAGAGTGGTGTTTGAGGAAGATATTACTGAGGTTCTTCGTGGCCTTAAACCCACAAATTGTCCCAATGATCCTTGTCCCACGGGTTTACCCCTTCTTGCTTTGGCTATCGCTACCTTCGTCAACTTATCTTTTCGCTCAGATATATATATATACAAAAATGCATGGCTTACTAGTTTACTCAAGAAATCGCTCTTCATCTGAACGTAGCCTCCAACTACAGACATATAACTAATGTCCCTTTTCTTTTGAAAATATTGGACCTGGTACCTTATGTGCAGATGGGCCTCTAATCACCTTAACCAAAAGCAGGCCCACCACTTAAGAAACGAGTGGACATTAGTACGTAAAGCAAATTTACTGTACAATCCGCCTGGAGGCGCTAGATGATTCTATGGAGTCAAACTAACCAGTCTCTCTCAGAACCACACAAGTTGACACATTATATGCATTTTTGCAACAGTTAAAACACTCCCATATATTTTATTACAAACCCCCCTCCTCATGTGATTGGTTAAAACTTATACAAAAGAAATCCAATCTTTATCCAATTTTTCATGTTCTCATTGGTCACGTTCTCATTGGTCACGTTTATCTTAACTACCATCTTCAGCTAATGTGTACAACACAGCCTCTTTTATGATTTGTCCGTGGTACATCATCACATAGTTAAACATTCACATACAAACATAATTCATTACAAGTCCCAGATGGCCTTTGATGTCCTAACCCCAGATGTATTTTCACATTTTCTACAAGAGTACTTCAAACAATATGAGGAGGGGGAAGAATAAATAGGTTCCCTTGGAACTGGTGATAACAATCTCACTCACCCCAACTTGCTGGCGTCTTCAGAAAACTAATCTAAACAACTACCAATTCAACACGCATTGCCTTTGGTCACATCCTGAGAAAACAATCGAAACCCATGAAGTATCTGTCACTCTGCCCCCAGGCGTCCTTCACTCCAGGTTTATTGCTTGTCAAAAAGATAATGGCTGGATCCCCTGAACAATAAATAACAAGCTACCATGCACTTTAAAGATTGAATCTTCCTTTCACGATACTGCCAAGCCATAAAACCCCCTGGCCGGCTTCCTGGCTGACTATCTGCTTGATGTCGCGGCTAATCATTGCCTTCCCTCGGGCCACTACATCCTGCTAAACCAATTTTTCCTAGTCACTCAGAATTCAACACGCAAACCCTAACTGCAGAGTTTAAACAATTCGTGAAAAGAGCACACTGCATATAGATTTATCAATTTCCTGGATATGTATATCAGTGTGCATGCAGGTGTAAAACGATCAGGTCCTCTTAACAGTGGTTTCTTCATAACAAATCCCCTTTCCACACATGCGCATTATGAAGCTCTTCATTGCCCAGCTTCTAGGTGCGTCATGGCACCCCATACCCAGATTGTATTTATATTTCATTGGTGATTTCAACATTTATCTTGCTGTGCGTGTGGAAATCTTAAATGTATTTACTTAAACACAAAGTAACACATATCCCATTCAAATTAACTATGCTGGATACATATCATATTGTAACATTGCACCAACTTTGCCACTCCCCCAGACACCAGTATAAAGCATGCAACATGAACCCCACTTACACATTGGGACCTTTCCTGATCATTCCAACATTCCCCCCTTTAGTTAATACTTTAACTAAATTAAAGTACTTTGTACTTGTAATTTATCCCTGTAAGCAACTGTCTGTAAGATTATTTTTACTGGCCCGCTTATTGTAACCCGCAAGCATGCCTTCTTAAGTATCCTTTAGCGCCTCAATGCCTGTGGGCTGCAGTGCGCTCTATAAACCCAAAATAAATAAAGAAATTAAACAGACCAAATTCTTGTTCTTTAAGACCATCCAATTGGGGAAAAACCCTAGAATCTTTTTTCTCATTGGTCCCAATATGGGCATACACCACACTGAACAACCTGAACTCTGCGCCCTCAACCACCTTTTCCGCAATCTACCTGCTGCTCCACACAAACATCCCAACTTGGTGGAGGACCTCAGACAGCTTTAGTCCGAGTACCCATGTGATATGCAATGGTAGTGGTTCTAGCTTTAAACTTGGTCAGAGTCATCATGCAGCTGCTTTCGGTACCTGGGCAGAAAAGCATCATAAGAGCATTTGACAAGAGCAAAAGATAATAAGGAAAAAGACAAAAATAGGCATGAACCTTTTGACGGCTAGGCTCAATCAAGATAGCACCCAAAATAAAACGAGAATCCAACCAATTGTAATTGGTGATTCATGCTTCGTTCTCCATAACCACCCTAAGCTTGTGCAGAGCAGCAATAGTCTTAGTCAGGGTCCCATTTTCCAAATCATTAGGAGGCATAAACATGCAGCAAGTGCTCCCCATCTTCTGACAGACCCGTCCCTCCATAGCTGTTAGGAGGTTGAGCATCTGTTCTGCAAGGCTATGAGCCTCAGAGCCTGCAGTTCTCACTTACTGGCACTGAAAGCTGAGGAATTCACAAATAGCAGGAGTTCGTACCAGGTCACCTGGAGCCACATTGCGTGTGTGGCAGCTTGGACGCCAGGAGCCAGGAGAGAGGAAAAGAATGTCTTCGTACAACTAAACGACCAATACTGTTCAGGGATGTCCATCAAATCTTTTGAAGACGTAGCCAAAAGATAATTTGACTGTTTGGTCCGTCGCAATGGTCCCGCCTTTCCAGGATCAGACAGTCATTGGGGTGCCCATGTGTGATGATACAGGGGACACAAGGGGCACAGGAGACAAGGGGGGCACAGATGTGGGTTTGAGCATCTGACGGGCGAGAATTAGCTGTTCCTCAGGAAAAACAAGGACAGGCACATGCAACATGGTGAAACTGCACAAACAGCGCCAGGCTGGAGGTAACTGCATTTAGGCAGAACTGTCAACAAGTCCAAAAAACATTGAGCAGTTCAGCTGTACCTCCAGCCAGATTTGTGATGCAAAGCGTGTGGTTGCAGTTCCCATTCGTGCCAACAGGCACTGTGCCATCACCCTTACAACACAGAGAAAAATGGGTGCATGTATCTTAACAGATTCTTCTGGTTTCTTGGGCTATGTCAGATGATTTAAATATTTCTGCCCCACATTTCCACATTATTGGTTTACATATGCCACCCCTTCTTCTGAGAATACCCTCAACCCTCCAGCTCTGCAGCTCTTCACCCCTTGCTCCCATTGGTTATTGATATTTCCTTTAAAACTCAACTGGACACTCTGCGTACACTGAATATTCTTCTGTGCTTTACGATCTGTAGCTGACTATTCTTCATCAACAGATAAAATAGATGCTGTGACTGATTGCCCTTGAAACTGCCCTCAGACCCTGTACAAGGCTAGGTGCACTAGACACAGCGCCTATGCTAACTTTATTTCAACCGGGAAAAACACCCTAGGGACACCAGAAGCATGGGGGCTGAGAGAGCGGGTGCAGCAAAATCGTACAGATCTCTCTCCCAACTCTACTCATATGGATATATCACACATTATCTGCTGCAAAACCATGTGCATCTACTATCATAATATTATATTGTCCTCACTGTCCAGGAAATCGTCGTCAACAATTCTGAATGACCTCAATATTTGTTCTCAAATTCTACGATACTAGATACATTTAAACCATTCACATCCATACTGTTTACCATCTTTGAACTGAAGACGAGAGAAATGAGAAAGACAAGAAAACAATCATTCTGATATTTCAAGAAGAAAACTTTGGATTTCTAATGTATAATTGCAATTTCTGTTTTTTATTCGCTCCCCCCTTTTCCACTGGAATAAACTTCAAATCCTTAGGGCATACTTAACTTTGAGCCTGCTTCTGTGCCAGTGAAGGGGCGCCGGTATCCCTTTGTACATCACATGTATGGACCCAGATCTTGATGCCCTCCACCTTCACAGCAGTTGGGAGTTGCAAAAATCACGCTGTGTGGCCCATAGAAATGCTGCTCATTCCAGCGTTGCACGAAGGATCGAAAGAAGATCAGGACCCTGTGGAACAATAGCTGCTTGTCGGATTCTTTGCCGCTTCCTCCTATAGGCCGTTGGTGAGAAGACGCAACCTTTGAATATATAATTCTGACACCTTTAGTTAAGGCTCTAAGGTACTCCCTGAACTCCTCACCCAGGACTTCTGCTGACTGATGTGCATCTGATGCTGTGCATGCAGGTGAAAGCGGTGTGTGTAATCTACGCACCATCACAATCTTCCCCCTTGCCGATTTTTCAACAAAAAAAAACACTGGCAACAATGCCACCAACTTTTACATAAATCACTACACACGTTGGATAACCAGACCTTGAGAACTACATTTAACTGCGCCACAATTCCGTTGGCCTGTGGGAGGTATACTGAAAACAACCTGTGTTTTATTCCCAAGAGCAAAGTAATTTCTGTGAAACAAAGGGGCTAAAGTGGGTTCCATTGGCAGATTTTAGGACCGACCTCAAAAATTCCCCAATGTGGAAATACCTCCTTGACCAAATATTTTGCTGCAGACTTAGCATCAGGGTGTATGCAGGGACAAACTTCAACCCATCGGGAGAATGAGCAACCTACATCTATAAAGTACAGGTAGTTGTAGCATTTCACAATCATAGCGACAAAATCAATATGGAGCCTGCAAAATGGCCTAGAGGGCCTAACCAAAACTCCCGTTACTGACCTCATGCTGTTTCTAGGATTACATTCCCTACAATCTATGCAGTTTCCTACAAATCTACTTACCTGTTCCTGGAGGTTTGGTATGAACCATTTCTCCTGGAGCTGTGCTGCAATTTGTCACTGAGAAGTGTGCGGTGGGTAATGTAGCTCCTCTCGAGTCACAAGGAGCAGTTCTACAGGCATTACTACCTTCCCCGTGAGCGCCTTTCTCCACAGCAAATCTGTGGGCGAGAGGGCACATCCTCTCTTTGCCCACAGCTTCTGTTCCTCTTTAGGTGCTCTTCCCTGCATTTCTATAATTTGAAGCAAAGGGACTACAGTGCACGGAGCTGGCGACTGTACCTGCGGGGACACATATGACATCGTCTGGGGTTCTGGGAATGGCAAATAGGTGGCTTCTTTCGCCACCCTGTCTGCAACATCATTTCAAAGTGCTATTGAGTTAGTATGATTAGCATGTGCAGCACACTTAATGATTCCTACCTCTATGGACATGGTTAGCGCATCGATTAGTCTGAACAGCAGTGCAGCATGCTGGACAGGGGACCCGTCAGCTCTCTTAAACCATCTTCTCCGTCACATTGATAAGCCTGAATGCACAGTGGAGGTTACATACGCAGAATCAAGATAAATAGTGACCGCCTTCCACATACTAATTTCTAGGGCCTCTATAAGTGCCACTTGTTCCACTGCTTTCACAGAGTAATGCGAAGGCAACCATTTCTTCAGTCTGACTTAGTATTCCCCATCCACAAGGCCCACCAACAGCTGCAGCTGTGTGCCTCTCACCGGTGTCCTGATTGTCGAGGACCCATCAACAAAAAGTACCTTACCTCCCTTCAAAGCATTTGCCTTAATATTTGTCCTCTCTTCCTCTTCTCCCTCATATGTTGCACAATCATGGTCAATGTCATCAGGTTTAACTGGATCAGCTACAAACGACACAGGATAGACTAGGTGATACTGTACGGGATGTATGGATGTATTCGGCAGAATAACCTCATACCCAGAAACTCTTTGGGTCGTCCAAGTTCACTTGGAATTTTCTACGATAGCAAAGGCTGCATGCTTCGCATACAATGTCACCGGACATGGCGTGTCCATAGTAATGGTTGAAGACTTGAGTCGCAAAAGCTGCTGCCGCTAAAGCTTGCTCACAAAGAAACTGTCCCTGCATCAATGGTTCTAAGATTCCGCTATAATATATTTAAGATTCATGGCCTAGCAATATTTGCTGTGTCAGGACCGCTGTCATCACCTGCCCATTTGAATGAAAAAACAGATAAAATGGTTTCTTGTAATTCAGGGACGCCATTATTGGAGCAATGCTGATCACAGCCTTGAGTTATCGAAAGCAAATCACCATTCTGACCATTCTTTCGGGACCTTCACCTTCTGAGCTTCCTTAAGGCCCTGCATTAAGGGCCTCACGTAACTAGAGTAGTCAGATATTTAAAATCTACAATAATTAGAGTTCCAAAAACTGCTGCATTAGTTCCACCGTGACTGGTTGAGGTGTATTTGAACTGCAGTGGCTCTCTCTGGTATTACCTTGATTCCTGTAGGCGATATCAGTTGCCCCAAATATACTACCCAAGTCTGGCAGTACTGCAATCTTTCTTTGTCCACTTGTTACCCCTTCTCCGCAAGCAGCGTGAGGAGCGTTATCAAATTTCCTGGACATTGCTCTTCTGAAGTGCTACAGACTAGCAAATTGTCCATGTACGGGATTACTGCATTGGACACATGTAAATTCCCCAAATCCATTTGAACAATCCTGTTACAAACATTCCAGAGATTCCCAGAACCCCTGAGGAAACCTAGTGTGCTTGAACCTCTGACCACAACACGTAAATGCTGTGAGGTACTGAGAATGTGGGTGTAAGGGAACTAAAAAATACATTTTTTAAATCAATCACAGTGAAATCAATCACTGTGAAGTATGTCGACCCAGTAGGGATATTCCAGAGAATGGTACCAGGATTTGATAAACAGGGAAGCAGCCAGGCCCCCGTCCCGCAGGAACCAATACGAGAGGAAAAAATCAGCTGCTTAAAAAAACCTCTCTACGGATGTTGCTGAAACTGATTCCGTTCAGGATGCGATGACAAATGACGTCCGGACTTGCAGGTAAGACGAGCAGGAGCAGCAGGTAACCTCTGAGATGGAGTGACAAGTTCCACAATGCAGCTGAGGACCGTAGACGTCCGGACTTGCAGCAAAGCTGGTAATGAGCAGGGAGCAGTGCAAAGGACCAGAGAAAAGGCAGGCACCGCAATAGGACTGTAATGGAAGCACCGACAGGGACCAGGAAACGGTCCGAGAAAAAAGGCAGCAAGGAGGGGAGAAACCCAATACGGTGCAGGAACTGTAAGGATGGGGAAACAGAGAAGGAGAAGAGAGGAGGAGCTAGCACGGAGGGAAAACCCGCGCGAGAAAAAGCAGAACAACAGGTACGGAGCAAAGGTAATGAGTAGCACGGCAACAAAGAGAAAGGAAACAATGTTGCAACGCACAGAGCCCAGAGAAAGCCGTGGCTAAATACGGAAAGGAGAAAACAAGGGAAAAGAATAGACCATCAAACCAGGAAGTGAAAGAAAAACACGGGACATTCTAATGGCGCCGCCAACGCCAAGCCTTCCATAGCCGCCAGCGACCACCAAAAGACGGCGGCATGACAGTTTATTCCTCTCTGCCTTGCACGCAATGAGTTCCCCTCTGAGGGTAGCCTTGAACGCGTCCCACCTTATGCTGAGGCTTTAATGTTGTTGCCTATCTCCTCCCTAATCACCTGATCCCTCAGGAGTTCCCCAGGAAAGTGCCAACTCCAAACCCCTGGCCTTCTCCTACCCAACTGGAGTTTCATCTGCACAACCCTATGATCGGCGATTCCCATGGGGCCGGTTTCCACCAGCTCTACCCCACCCACCAGGCCTGCCGAGACCCAGATGTAATCAATTCTAGATTGGGTTCTATGCACGTCAGAAAGAAACTTCTAGCCCTCTTCCTCCTCCCTCAACACCCTCCACACGTCCCTCAAACCTGCCCCTTCAAACCGCTCCTTCAGCTGCAGGGAGGCTACCGCCCCCACCTCCCTCCTTCCACCTGCGTGTTGTGTTCGATCCAGCCGCTTGTTCCAGGCCAGATTAAAGTCCCCAATCAGGATGACTTGCCCTCTCGCAAACCCTTCCAACGCACCCAGTGTCTCCCTCGCGAACTTCTCCTGTCCCACATTTGGGGCGTAAACCGAGGCTATAGTTTAAGTGGCACCCATATGATCCCCCCCTCACCATGATGAACCTCCCATTTTTGTCCCTAAGGATATCCTTGATTTTGAAGTCCATACCCCTCCCAAATGCCAGCGCCACTGCCCCCTCTCTTTGTGGGGCCTGATGCGAAAAAGATCTGTGGGAAACCCTTCAGGTGCAGGCGGCCCTGGTCTTTGCGTAGCAAATGGGTCTCCTGGAGAGCCAGAGCATATGGGACATGCGTTCTAGTGAATTGTTCTAATATAGACCGCTTGAGGGGATAATTTAACCCCCTCAGATTATGAGTTAGCCACTTGAATCCAAGATGGTATTATGCCCCGCTCCCACTAGCTGCCCTTCCGAACCCGTCCCCAACCCTCCCGCTCTCCCCAATACACCCAATGCCCTAATGATAGGTGCTATGGTCCCCCCCATGTCCCTCCCCTGACCCCTCCCATGCTTCCCCCAGCCCAGAACCCCCAACTTTGGACCAGACCGCACCCTCCACAACCACACCGCGCCCTCCTTCCCCCACCCACCGGACAGTCCCGTCCTTACTTGTTCAAACATGTTTTACCCCTCCCTCCCAGGCCTAGCAAAGAAGCTCATGGGTCCACCACCCCCGTATTCCGCCCGAGTGCCAGTTGGGTGACTCAGCCCCCTCCACGTTACAACTGCCTTCCCCCTCAGTGCTCCGAGCTTTCAACCCCCTCCCACCCCCGAGGGGCCCCGCAACGCACCCTTCCTCTTGCCCAGTTCCCTCACAGTTGCCCATTCCCAAGGTCTACTACTCTCCCTTTGACCCCCACGGGGTGCAGGCTCCCCAACGTGACCCCTCCTCACTCTCCAGCTCTAAACTAATAATGCTGGCCGCCTCCTGAGGCGTGGTCACCCGCTTCTGACTCCCCTCCCACTCAAACACTAAGCCAAAAGGGAAGGTCCACTTATATTTTATCCCCTTCTTGGACAGCTCCTTCAAGACCGGACCCATATTGCTTCTTTTCAACAGTGTACTCGCAGACAGGTACTGGAACAACTTTATTTCCTGCCCTTTGTAGAGGACCGGCTCGCATTGCTTTACCGCCGGCAACACTGCTTCCTTCTGTCCGTATCTGGTGAAGGCGACCACGACTTCCCGAGGTCTGGCGTTAGGGCCCCTAGGGATCCGGCTGACTCTGTGGGCCCTATTCAGTATTATAAAACTCGGGTCCCCCTCGCCCAAGAGTTCGGTGAATATCTGCTGGCATTCCTCCTTCAGTTGTCGGTCCGTCACTGCCTCTGGAAGCGCCTTAATCCAGATGTTGATACGTTGGGATCTGTTTTCCAAGTCCTCGAGCAACGCCTCCATGTTCCTCATCGCAGAGTCTAGCTGATCTATGGCCTCAGTGTTAGCCATTGTCTCCCTCTGGTTTTCCTGGAGGCCTCTTTCCAACAGGTCAGTCCTTTCCCCTAATTGAGCTACTTCTTGTCGGATTTCCCCCAGAGCCACGTTGAGGTCGGTTCTCATGAGTTGGAACTGGTCCTGGAAACTTTGAGCCAGAGATTCTCTCAGGGCCTGCATTTCTCCCCAGAAATCTTGCCTCGTCATCTGTGCCAACTCCTTCCTCCTCACTTCCCCTTTGCTCCTTTGAATGGCCACTGCCAGATTTGTTCGGGACCCTGTTCTCCATTGCAGGCCAGAGTGTGGGCAGGGTTCCATGGGGCGCTCCAGTGGGGTGGCCGGCCCCCCCAGGTTTCCCTCTAGACCTGGAGGACATGTATGCCGGGCCCAGGCTGCAGCCCCTGCCACAAACGGGTCAGCGACCCAAGACCCTCGTCACAGCTTGATGGGTAGGAGACCCCTCGCCCCCAGGCCCAGCCAGACCCCCCACTCCTGGTGGGGGATCGACCTCCCCCCAGCCCTGATACTCCATCCTCTGAGGGGTGCGCTCCTTCCTCTCCGGGTATATCCTGGATGGCCGGCGCTCCGCGGCATGCTTCTGATCCCTACCGCCTGCCAATGGGTAATGCTGTTTGGCCTCTCCTGGTCCTTCCTTAACCCTCTTTCCTGGCAAGGGCTAACTCAATCCCACTTGACTCCCGATCACTTTGTACCGCTGGGATATGAAAATAAGCATCTTTCATATCCAGAGTTGCCATGTAGTCCGCCCGCTTTAGCAGAGGGATTACTTGTAGCGTAGTCATGCAGAACTTTTGTGGTTTGACATATTTGTTTGCAGGGTGTAGGTCTAATACTGGGCGCATTGTTAGATCTTTCTTTGGCACAAGGAAATAAATACCCTTGTTTACCTGGTTCACCGGGACAACCTCTATGGTGTCCTCTAGGAACAGCGTTGCGATTTCCTCGAGAAGGATGGGTTGTTCTTACTCAGAGTTTTTCTTCTGGCGCAGGGGATGGTTCCGGGGTTGCTGGATTAGTTCCACACAGTACCTGCCCACCACAGTGGATATCACCCATTAGTCTGAGGTGATCCCACTCCCATGCTTGGGTGAAGTTTGAAATACGCACTCCTACTGGAGAGGCATGGGAGGGCACCTGAAGCAGGTAGCCACTCTTTTGGAGGTGTTGCTCTACCTCTAGAAGTGGAGGACCTCCCCCGGCCACGAGATTGGCGATGTCCCCTAGGGTAACCCTGTGAGGATTGGCACCAATTGTTACCCCAGGATGACCCTTGGTTTTGACCATACCCTGAACCCCTTTGGGAATTTCGTCCTCTGAAACGATGAAAATTACTATTCCTTCTTTGGCCTGAGGGTTTCTCTGTAAGCTGTCCTAAGAACTTCAGAGTATCATATTCGTCCTTTGTAGACTTTAGTGCATCCTCGACTGCCTTTCCAAAGAGGACGTTGGGCTCTATAGGCATATTTAGCAGAGTTGCTTGTGTCTCCTGCTTAAAACCAGATCGGCAAAGTCAAGCATGGTGCTTAATAATAGTGCCTTGCACAATTATTCTTCCCACATTGTCAGTGCCGTCTAAATTGTTTTTCAGGATGCAGCTCGAGACAGCTGGGCTCTCTGCTGCTACCTGGGCCAACTGTGTCATTAAGGGTTCCGGGGCCGATGACCGTAGTGCGGACACCTCGTCCCACTTATGACAATTATAGCTATCTAAGAGAGTAGGTTTGTTAGTTATTCTAGCATGAAAGGCTGCAGAAGAGGCTACTTTCCTGGCCATGGTGTATAGGCGTTTGCTTTCCTTGTCAGGTGGAGCCTCAGAGGAATCTAATGGAGTACCTGCTCTCTTTCTTGTGGTTGTGACCACGAGAGAGTCAGGTTTAAGCTGTCCCCGGATATAAAGAGGCTCCGTGGGTGCTGGGTGGAAGAGCTTCTCTATGCGTGGGTTAACCGCACACGTTTGGTTAGGAGTTTCCAGAGAAGGTTGGATCCTTCTCTGGACAGATTGTAGGATTGCAATAAACTGGGTAACTGATTTCTTATCCCCCAGGATATCCTCAACAAAATTCTTGTCCCGCTGAGTCTCTTGTGTTATGATCTGAAAGTGCTCAGCCGCCTTAATGAGCATGTCATTCAGAAGGGGCTGGTTGTCAATAGGCGAATCAGCCGCTGGGGGTTTTGGTTGACGGGAGAGGCTATAGTGTACATCTCTGTCTCTTCTTCGTCTTCACTATAGTTTTCTTCTGTGCCCTCTTGGGATGTATACGTATCTACAGCCTCATCATCATAGTCTGTCAAAGATCAAAGTAGGGAGGATCAACCTGTGGTGAAATATTCAGGGTGTCTGGACGAGACCTTTTAGATGGGGGTTGACTAGTAGGGACATTTGCAATGGCTTGAGAGCCAGAGGCAGCCGTAGTAGGAGGAGTGTTTTGGATGCTTTGTAAAGCTTCTGGGTTTTTCTCATAATAATTCCCAATAAAGGTCATCTTCCTCATGACCCTATCTAGGTCTGCACATGTCCATTGGGCTGAGCTCGGAATGGACATAGGGCCTAGTGTTGAAGCCTAAGGGGTTAAAGTGCTTACAAAGGAGTCCTTTTCAGCAGGAGTACCTTGGTCTGGTAAGGAATCTTTCCCAAGAGGTCGAGAACCCTTGTGAATGTGGGAAGCCTTGTGCGGCTGGGCCTTGGAAGAGGAGAGTGACCTATCCTTATGAGGCATTGTGGAAGAGCTCTTCTTAGACTACTCTTTTCTAAGCCCTTTCGGGACGTGTTTTAACACTAAGTGGGCTGGTCCCGCCTGCACTGAGGCCTTTCGCGATTTCGACAGAGAACGTCGAATGAAGGTCGTGCAGTAACCCGACGCCTCGTCAGCCGACGTGCAACATTCGCGTGTGGATTTATGCATGATATCTGTGCTGTCTTTCGACAGTCAGGGCCCGTCATGTGGCGATCAGGATCGCGAATGCCCAGAAGACAGTCAACTTGTGGACCTCTCGCTAGACGTCGTGCATGGGCCCGTAGTCGACAACTGCATGGAGTCTCAGCTCTGGGTTCTGTGTTTAGTGGAAGCAGGGGTTGTGTGAGCGCCTGTGCCGCCAGGGGCCGTCCCCATAATAGGGCCGCAGGCCTGTCAGTTGGGGTTGGGGGCTTGTGCTTGGGAAACTAGTGTCTCCCCTTCGACATCCGAAATGACATCGTCGCTACCATCGCTGAAGGTCCCTTCCACGTCCATGGTGGCTTCAGCCTACATGGTGTGGTGGGCCCAGCGTTTCGTCTTACAGTCCTTTAACGTCTTTGGTTTGAAGAGCCTACAGGCTCGACAGTTCTCCTCGAAGCGTGATCTCATGGGAGGCAGAGATTGCACACCAGGTGCTCGTCAACTCACCGGAATTTAGGCAGAACATCAAAGGGGTCTTATCCATGATAGCATGTAATGGCAGCTAGGCAAATGTAATGTAAGAAAAGGGGCAAATAAATCTTCAATGACCTCCCCACTCTTTCCCTCCTGCATGGGCTGAAGCCCGGTGTTGCCCTCCCGGGCAGAACGGATTTGTCGAAAGGATCTTCTTCGACGAACGTCTTCCTTCACCAGAGTCAAAGATGATCTCAATAGTCGGTGAATACAGTATAGGAAGAGAGATCTAGCTCTAATTACTATAATCAATGCGATATGCCGAAAGAGGAACCCCGTTATTGTTCGTCCGTCTACAATGGCAGAAAAAAAACAATCTGAGGGACCTCAACGTGTGAAGGACCGTGGGTACAGTGGACGTCACACTAGGGATAGTATTACTGGCACGTCCGGTCGACGTCCCCTTTCGAATTTCAAAAACAACAACTGTAATACTCTGTAGCTTCCACTAAATGTCGGCCTATGCACAGCATGTGATATAAGCAGATTCCACAAGCCTCCGAAATTTTATTACAAACCACACCCAACATGTGAATGGTCAAACCCTATAGAAAAGAAATCCAATCTTTCTCCGATTCTCCCATTCTGATTGGCCACGTTTATCTGAACTACCATCTTGAGCTCATATGTACAACACACCCTCTTTTGGGATTTGTCTGTGCTAGGATGTGTCATCATCACATAGCTATACATTCACACGTAATTAATGATGAGTCCCAGCTGGCCTGAGACCTCATAACCCTGGACGTAATAGTACATGGGCAATAAGAGTACTTCAAACAACCTTAGGGGAAGAATAAACAGGTTCCCTTTGAACTGGCGATAACCGTCTCAGTCTTGCTGGCGTCTTCGGAACACTATACATTTCTATATATGACTACCAATTCAACATGCATGGCCTTCTGGTCACATCCTGAGAAAACAAACAATCGAAACCCATGATGTAGCAGTCACTCTGTGCCCAGTCGTCCTTCACTCCAGCTTTATTGCAGGTCAAAAGCAAATGGCCGGATCAACCCGCAACAATAAATAACAAGCTCCTATGCATCTGGCTTCCACGATACTGCCAACCCATAAAAACCCCATGGCCTGCTTGCTGGCTGACCATCTGCTTAATATTGCAGCTAATCATTACCTTCCATTTGGCCTCTTAATCCTGCAAAACCAGTTTTCCCAGTCACTCAGAATTCAACTCGTAAACCCCAACTGCAGAGTTTAATCAATTTATAACAGCACACGGCATATAGATTTATACATTCCCTGTATATGTATATCAGTATTCATGCATGTTTCAAACTATCGTGTCCCCTTTACAGTGGTTACTTCATAACAAATCCCCTTCCTCGCATGTGCAATATGAAGCACCTCACTGCCCAGCTTTTGGGCGCTTCATGGTACCCCAACCCCAGATTGTATCTATATTTCATTTGTGATTTCGACATTTATCTTGTTGCATGCATGTAAATCCTAAATATATCAACTTAAGCACAAAGTAACACTTAAAGTAACATATCCCATTCACATTAACCACGCTGGAAACATAAAACTGCAGCATCACGCCAACTTCACTGCTCCCCCAGTCACCAATAGGGCGTACGCAGTGTGAAACCCTCTTTCCCATTGGGACCTTTCCTGACCACCCAAAAACTATCAATCTGTTTTTGTGCTTTTCATTACACAGAATCTGCGTTACTAGATTTGAAAGCCAATTTGCTTGCTAACACAGATATGAGGTGTATTTCCCTTTTGCTTTTACTCGATTTATCTTCCGCCTTTGATTTGGTGGAATTTAACTTTCTTTTTAATAGAGGCCTTTTCATCGGACTCTGCTGTCTTGTGGATTTTATCTTTATCTGAGAGAGAGGCTAGAGTATTTTATGGTAATGTGGCAGCTGATCCTGCTCCTTTAGTATGTGTAAAGGGTTGTCCCTCTTACCCACTCTTTTCAATATATTTTTAAAGCCACTGCTTGATTTACTTCACAATGAAGGTGTCCAGCATACGAATTATGCGGATGACACAGAAAAACAAGTTACTTGTTACCCTGTAACGTTCTTTCGACGGGATGTTCCTCCGACGTATTCCTTATCTTTGATAATACGTTTCCAGCTTGCTGGCCTCGGAATTTTTTTCTGTAGAGGGCCTGCGCGTCAATGTCCGCCGAGTCGATGTCCCTCGACAGCCACCGTATCGGCGCCGATGTCATCATGCCCATAAATAGCCACGCGCTGTGTCCGTTGCTCAGTTCCGTTTTGTAGCATAAGAAAAGTCATGCCTGAATTGGTTATTGACCTTGAAGGAGCGTAAGCTGCAACCACAAGGGAAGTATCACTGCGGGGATGGATGGGAGGGGTGATAAGGAATACGTCGGAGGAACATCCCGTCAAAAGAACGTTACAAGATAAGAAGTAACTTGTTCTTCGAAGGGATTGTGTCCTCCGACGTATTCCTTATCTTTGATAGACTCCCATAGCAGTGGCATGTAATTGGAGGTGGGAGTGAGAATGTTATGTATACCTTTAGGGATGGACCGAATGTAATACGGCCTTGCAAAATCTGGTCTCTTGAGTAGTGGAGGAATCCAGATTGTAAAATTTGGTGAATGTATGTGCGGACGACCATGTGGCAGCCGCACATATGTCTCGGACCGGTACCCCTCTTTGGAGAGCCGAAGAGGCTGCGATACCCCTGGTTGAATGAGCCCTGAGATTTTGGGGTGGCTCTTTCCCTGCCAGTTTGTAACATTCCAGAATGGCCAAAATAGTCCACCTGGAGGTGGTTTGTTTTGTTATGGGTAGTCCCAACTTGTGACCTGAGTATCCTACAAACAGTTGGTCTGCTTGCCTGATCCTAGCCATTCTGCTGATGTAAAAGCTGAGAGCTCGCCTTGGGTCCAGCCTATGTAGCCTTTCCTCCTCTTTCCCCGGGTGGGGAGTAGGGTAGAACGAAGGTAAGGTCATTTTCTGAATAATATGAAATTCAGAAACCACCTTTGGGTGGAATTTAGGCTTCACCTGTAGGACAACTTTGTCCTTGTGGAAGATTGTACGTGGGGGTTTACAGGAGAGAGCTTGTAGCTCGCTCACCCTCCTAGCAGATGTTAGTGCTACAAATAATACAGTTTTAAGCGTGAGAAATCTCAGCGCACAAGAGTGAAGTGGTCCGAATGGAGTGCCCATTAGGAAGTTTAAGACTAAATTTAAGTCCCATAAGGGAACCTGGAATGGTTTTGGAGAATAAACATTAGTTAATCCCTTGAAAAATTGTACCACTAGAGGAAGTTTGAAATACGATGGTTCCTCCGCAGTGCGCTTGAAGATAGAAAGCGCTGCGAGATAGCCTTTTACAGTGCCAACTTGAAGGCCTGAGTTTGCCAAGTAGAGTAGAAACGATAACACCGTTGGTGTACCACATGAAAAAGGGTCGATATTCTCTTCCCTACACCAGCTGCAAAATTTGTTCCAACGGCAGCGGTATAAAGACTTTGTTGCTGGCCTTCTGGCTGAAAGCAACACTTCCATGACGGAGAGATCCCAATCCTTGTACCTCACCCTTTCAGAAGCCAAGCGTGAAGGTTGAGGGTTCTGGTGTCTGGATGGAGAACCTGACCTCCCTTCTGCGAGAGAAGATTCTCTGAGTGGAAGACGGATTGGAGGACAGATGGACATATCTAGAAGGTCCAGGTACCAGGTTCTCCTGCCCCAATCCGGGGCAATTAGGATCATGGTTTTTCCAGAATCTTCTAAACCTCCTGATCATTTGAGGAATAACAGGGACTGGTGGGAACGCGTAAAGGAGTGGAAACTCCCAGTCCACTACGAACGCATCTCCTAGAGCTCCTCTCGGGGGAAATTCCCTTGAACAGAACAGATCGCACTTCCTGTTGGTGCTTGTGGCGAATAGATCCACCTGAGGGGTTCCCCAAAGGGCGAAGATCTCTTGAAGGACTTCCTGAGCTAGCTCCCACTCGTGGGAGACTGTGCTCTGCCTGCTCAGAGCGTCCGCTGTCAAGTTCTTCTCTCCGGCTAGGTGGACTGCTGATCGAGAGATTCCTTCTTGGATTGCCCAAAACCAGAGCTGCATCGCCTCTCTGCGCAGTGGCAGTGATCCTACGCCTCCTCTTTTGTTGAGGTAGTGCATGGCCACCGTGTTGTCCGTCATTATCAAGACATTTCTCCCCTGTACTGATGGCAGGGAAGCTTTCAGCGCTAGTATGATCGCTCTCAACTCCAATAGGTTGATGTGTAGTCTGGACTCCGATGGAGACCAACGACCGCTGATGGTCAAATCGTTGGCATGGGCTCCCCACCCCGTGAGTGAGGCATCTGTGACTACTGTTATCTCCGGCCATGGTTGCCAAAACAGTTCTCCTTTCAAGATGTTTTCTGGATAGGCCCACCATTGAAGGTCGCGGGCTACCTTGTCCGGAATCCGGAGGAGATCTGTCATTCTCCCTGAGAATTGCGACCACTGACTTCTCAGTGCCCACTGAAGAGATCTCATTCTCAGGCGAGCCTCTGGCACAAGGAAGATGCAGGATGCCATGAGGCCTAGCAACCTCAAAAAGTCGAAAGCTGGGAGACGTTGGGCATTTTCAAACTTGGTGACCATCTGCAGAATATCTTGAGCCCTCACCTCTGGTGGCGAGGCTTTTCCCAGGGAAGTGTCCAGGACCACTCCAATGAACTGGAGTCTCTGTGATGGTATCATCTGTGACTTCTTTAAATTGAGGGAGAAGCCCAGTTTGTGAAGGAAGTGGCAGACATAATCTAGCTGGGCCTGACCCTGTTTCGAAGATACAGCCCTGATCAGCCAATCGTCCAGGTAGGGGTAGACGTGGATCCCTTCCCTCCTTAGACTCGCCGCCACTACCGACATCAGCTTGGTGAAGACCCTCGGGGCGGAGGTCAGCCCAAATGGCAGAACTCAAAACTGATGAGTCGCCAATTGCGAACTTCAGGTATTTCCTGTGTTTGAGATGGATTGGCACATGGAAATAAGCATCCTGGAGGTCCAGAAATACCAGGCAGTCCTGGAGCTGAGAGAGAGTTACCATCTTGAACTTGTCCTTCCTGAGGAACTTGTTCAATTCTCGTAAGTCCAGGATGGGTCTCAGTCCTCCGTCCTTCTTTGGTATGAGAAAGTAGGGGGGGAGGGGAGGAGTACCAGCCCTTGTTCCTGTCCGCTACAGGTACCGGTTCTATGGCACCTTTCTCTAGCAGGTCTATAATTTCCTGCAAGAGGAGCGGATCTGGAACTTTTAGAGAGCTGTTCCCCGGTGGATGACTCTGAGGGATGTGTAGAAAGGGTAGGCAGTAACCCTGGGCAACTGTCTCCAATGCCCAAGCATCTGACGTTATAGCCTGCCATTCCGTCAGATGGTGAGTTAACCTGCCCCCTACAGGTGTATTGTGTGGAAAGGACTCAGAGTGGTTTGGGGGCGGCTGATGCAGATGCCGAGGGTAAAGAGGCACCTAGTGCTGCTGCGGCCTTAGTACTTTTGACCCGTCCACCTCGGGTGGATCTCCTTTGGCCGCTTTGAGCCGGCTGTCCTCTGCCTTCCCGAATGCGGAATAATAATCACCGTTGGCTGTGGAGTGGCCTTGGTCTTCTCTTTCATCGGCGTCAGCATCGATGATGGCGTCAAGTCGATCGACCGACCGATGCGTCGAGGAACCCTTCGACAACAGCGTCGATGGCGCCGATCCGTGCGAAGGAATCTTTGACGACGGCGTCGAAGATGGTGCCTTCTTACCCGATGGCTCGTGGCGCTCTCGGGTGGAATATTTCGCCGGGTGCTGCGACTCGCAGCGTTTTGATTTTTTGGGTTTTTCACCCGGGGTATCACCCTCAGCTTTCTTCGAGGGGGTCGAGGCAGCGTTCGGGAAGACGCTTAACATTTTCTTTCTGGATTCCTCCCACTCAGCTTGAGAGCTGTGTTTTGTGGGACAGGAGACCCTTTCTGGGGACACAGAAGACGAGGAAGGGGGATCTTTGACGTCTCTTTTTTGAGTTTCTTGATCTCGATGAATGGTGGGAGCTACTTCGAGATCTAGAATGGGAATGTTTTCGACGGCGAGGAGACGAATGCCTCGACTCAGCCGAAGAAACCTTCAAGGAGATTTTGACTGACTTACCTCTCTCGAGCTTCCCCTTGCGCTCCTTCAAGGCTTTCGCCGTCATGGTCATGCAATCCTCACACTCAGAACAATGGTGCTCGGATCCCAAGCACCACAAGCAGATCCTCTGTGGATCCGTTATCGACATTTTTTTTACTGCAGTCTCGACATTTCTTGAAGCCGGATCGCGGCGTCGTCGGTTCCGATGAAGATGCCATCGAGAACGAGTAGGTATTATTCGAGTAGATATAGAGTTATCCTGACTGAACTGAGCAACGACGTTCCGAGGCCCCACAAAGCGCGGAAAAACGGAACTGAGCAGCAGACGCAGCGCGTGGCTATTTATGGGCATGATGACGTCGGCGCCGATACAGTGGCCGTCGAGGGACATCGACTCGGCAGACGTCGACGCGCAGCGCCCTCTACAGAAAAGAGTTCCCAGGCCAGCAAGCTGGAAACGTCTTATCAAAGATAAGGAATAAGTCGGAGGACACAATCCCTTCGAAGTAATGTTCAGACTGTGATATTTATTATAATGGTGTTTTAAGGATGGTACAGTTGGATGGCACACAATAGTCTCGTTCTCAATGAGGCCCAGAAAGTTGTTGCTGGTCAGTTCTCACCTAGATTAGGCTTACAAAAAATTGAATATTGCCGGCTGAGAGGTTGCCTCCAAAGTAAAAGCTCTGGGAGATTATTTTGACTCACTCCTATCTGTGAAAGACCATGTAAATTGCATGGTGTCCTCATCTGCTTATTATCTCAGACTTTTCAGCAAGATGTATGCACTAGAGCTATAATTGGGGCAAGAACAGATTACTGCAATAGCCTTTTGGTAGGCACCCTGTAATGTAAACTTTCTAAACTAAAAAGAACCCAGAATAAAGCTGTTGGGATAGTAGCAGGCCTTAATAGGAGGGATCATGTCTCTGCTGCAAGACAATCATTTCATAGGCTCCCGGTGAAGGCGCACACACAATTTAGGTTGCTTTCAATTGTCTATAAATGCCTATTTGGCAAGGCTTCAGCTTATCTGAAACAAAGATAGAATTTTCATGAGAACAGCCGGGAACGTTGACCGAATAACAGCAATATGCTATTGATACCTCAGGTTAATATTGAGCGGGCAGGTAAATGCTCCTTTGATTTTTTTGCCCCTAAACTGAGGAATAACCTTCCAGACTTTTTAACAGTTTGACACCACCCTTGATGGGTTTAAGAAAAAACTGAAAACCTTAGTTTTTAGATGTCTTGTCATCATTTGCTGATCTTTTGGCTTTTTTTGGTTTTAATGTTTCTGTCTTACCTTTGCTTTTAACTGAGTTTATACTGCTCTGTCTCTCTAGTTTTATCTTTTTGGGGATTTTGTAGTGTGTTTGTTTGCCTTGTTGTTTGTGTACTTGTTGCTAGCGCCCGCTTAAGGAGCGTTAAAAATGCATAAATAAATAAATGGATGAGCTGCACAGTCTGCAGTGCTTAAGATGTTGCAATGATTTTGCTCAATTATGCCAGTTGTGCAGTTTTCACAAATCTGCACAGATGTGTGCATCTGGCAGTCATGTCCACCACTTGGTGCTGCAAATGAAAACCGATGTGACTAAATGGGCTTTTCTAGTGCAAATTGTGAAATCTTGCTGTGAAATTAACTGGTGGACCAGGGGAAAAATGTAAAACTGTCAAGCACACGTTCTTTAGTAGCAAGTGACCTTTCTATAACATTTACTGGGAGAAAAAAGTAAGCATTTTTGTAAACTTATTCAATTTGGAATTGTGCTAAAATTAGAGAACTGGATTAAGAAGACTTCCTTTATGTCACAGCTGTGAGAAACGTGAGGGTATTCTCCCAAGTAGATCCCGGCAATCCCTTATTCAGGTGGCCAGGGAAGAACTGGCTCCCTCCGATCCCAACACAAGGGGCAGACGAACGAGGGAGGATCACCTGGTTAGGGGAACCCAGGGTTATAATCACGGAAATACTCCAGGTGAGACACAGTATTATACCGGGGGAGAAGGAGAGGACGAGATACCCAAGATCTTTA